>NC_064830.1:42068842-42371873 GCF_024166365.1 Elephas maximus indicus
ATTTGACAACCTCCTTCAAAGAATAAAATCTAAGAAAAGAATCCAAAAGCAAGAGGGGGTAGAAAACATCCCAAACTTGCAATAATAGGGAAATAGCAATACAGTTCAATACTGTACAACCTTTGTTTGAGGCCTGTATACAAATCTATAAGGAATAATGTTGAAACAGAAAAGTAAGACATAAAATAGTTTATGCACACTGATTACTGATTTATAAAAATATATGCACTTTTATGCAGGGATAAAGTTTTTATATCACTAATCTGTATCTAGCTCAATGCCTTGCATGTAGTAGGTATTTAGTACTGTTTATTGAATGAATGTGGGAAGCAGAAGTAAATTTAAACAAATGCTTGGAGTTTATATTCATCAGATTTCTTTTTCTGCAAAGCTGCTTAAGTGCATAACGAACGAGTTTTTAAAAAGATCATCTTTTTCATTTCATGCATGTGAAAGGAAATGAAAGGAACGCCAAAATGTTGGCGCGTATCATGTCTGAGTGGTGAGCTACAGATAATTCCTATTTTCATTTATCAACTTCTCTGTATGTTCTCAATTTTCTACAATCACCATAATCAGGGAGAGATGGTTTGTTTAAAGGATCATTCTGAGAAAGCAAGTTAAAAACCCAGAGGAATAAATCTTTGTTGTTAAATTGCAGGCACTCTGGTAAGCTCGGGGGTGGGGGTACGTCTGGCATCTCTCGAAGCACACAGCACAGGCCTCTGCCAGCCCAGTCCTCCTACATGTACAGCTGGCTTTGACATTCAGACTTCAAAACTGAGGTGCAGCTACTACAGCAAGTCTGTTTGAAACCTATGTTAGGGAGGCATGGCCTTGTTTTACACCACTAAAGCCTGGGAAATTCAATTATACTCTGGTCTCAGGAGGGTGCAAAGAAAGCGTTCAGTGCAGTGTACTAATAGTAGTGAGAAATTAAAAATAGCCCAAATGTCCATCAATAGATAACATAACCCCCCAAATTCAGATGTAAAAATTAAATGATTTTTATGGTGACTTCATCTTAAGATTCTTGATACTAGTGTCCATGGATGATGTCCATGCTAGGAGAAATAGGACAATAGCTATGATTAAATGACGTGAAGTAGTCACTCAGGAAAGGATGACTGTCATTTAAACATGATCACAACTGGGTTGTCACTGGGTCCAGGACATACTGAAACTGTATATATCACTGGAGAATTCACCACCAGGCATGAAGCAAGGTAATACTGCTAAGCAGTTGGCTCTGAAAAGTGAATTAGCTAATATAGAGCCTAAGAATATTTTAGAAAGTAACTGCTGCATAATGTACAGGAATTAAGTTACAGCAATTAGTCAACAAGATCTAGTGAGGAGACCAAAAATCTTCTTATTTAACCTATTATTTCATAATGGAATACTATGACGGAATACCAAACTTATTGCCATCAAGTCAATTCCGACTCATAGCGACCCTATAGGACGGGGTAGAACTGCTCCATAAAGTTTCCAAGGAGCACCTGGTGGATTACAACCTGCCTACCTTTTGGTTAGCAGCTGTAGCTCTTAACCACTATACCAGCAGGGTTTCCTGACCTAATAAGTTATTGAAAACCCTGGCAGCAGAGTGGTTAAGTGCTACAGCTGCTAACCAAAAGGTTGGCAGTTTGAATCTACCAGGTGCTCCTTGGAAACTCTATGGGGCAGTTCTACCTTCTCCTATAGGGTTGCTATGAGTCCCACTCTGAGTCGGAATCAACTTGATGGCGATGGATTTTTTAACAAGTTATTTTGACTTAAAAAAATCATCTTCCTCAGCAAAAGTTTTATTATTCACCCAAATAACATTTTAAGGGGTGGCAGAACTGAAAGGAACTTGAAGAAACTGAATCCAAAATCAGTATCATTTTGAAGCAAAAGCCATTTAGTTTGCTTAACTATAGTTAAAAATTAGCAAATAATATTTCCAAATTGTAAAAAAAAAAAAAAAAGTTTATAAGACACTTGAAATCAAACTCCATGTATGTAGTATCTGTTGTTGTTGGTTGCTGTGGAGTCAGTTCCAACTCATAGTGACCCCATGTGTGCAGACTAGAACTGCTCTATAGGGTTTTCCAGGCTGTGACCTTTCAGAAACAGATTGCCAGGCCTTACTTCCCGAGGAGCCTCTGGGTGGGTTTGAACAGCTGACCTTTCGGTTAGTAGTCCAGCACTTAACCATTTGTGCCACCCAGGGATGCTCAGCTGCTAACTGAAAGATTGGTGGTTTTAACCTACTCAGCGGCTCCGAGGGAGAAAGACTTGGCAATCTGCTCCCATAAAGACTGAAGCCTAGAAAACCCTGTGGAACAGTTTTACTCTGTCACATGGGGCTGCTACGAGTCAAAAATTGACTCTACGGCACCTAACAACAACAACTTAATAATACACACTAGAAGGAACTAAGGTCCCTAGGGGCTGAAAACAGTTTGTGCTCCACTGTTAATCAAAAGGTTGGTGATTCGAACCCTGCCAGTATTACCACAGAAAAAAAGCCTTGGCGATCTGCTTGCGTTGATTACAGCCAAGAAAACCCTATGGAGCAGTTCTACTCTGTAACACATGGGGTCACCATGACTCGGAATCCACTCTAGGGCCACTAACAGAAGGAACTAAATCCTAGCAGAGTTTAGGTGCAATTTAAATAAAGTGGTGTTTTGATAAACAAAGGTGGTCTGTGTGTAAAGGGATCAACAGTCAGTCTGGACTACAATGTAGATCTGAGATCCTGTTGCCTTGGATACAATAAAGTTAGGATAGATTAAAATGTGTCCAGAAACCCCTTGCCTGAAACTTTGCACTCATCTGAAGGCTGGGACTCTCAAAAATGACTTAGATCCCCCCAGGCAAGAGAGGGATGTTTCATTCTTACTGGCATAATTATAAATGCCAATTTGTTTCTTGTATCTGTGATTTTAGAGAACAAAGTTTCTCAGTGTGCAGGAAAGCAGTAGTCACTCAGAGAAGGGGTTTATTATGACACAGCTGCAGCATGTCCTTGGGAGACGTATTGCATCCTGTTAACATTGCAGCTGGCTTTATCTGTGCCTGTTATTCCAGCCTGATGAATGGCTGGGTAGATTTTTACTTTCTTAGTATGAGCTAATTTTTGCTTTCTTGAGGGCAATTCTAAATGCCAGATACAAAGTGCTTTACATTATTTCATTTAATTCTTGCAACAATCCTTTGAAGTAAGTGCTGTCATCCTATATCATAGATGAAGACACCAAGGCTTGGAGGTGTTAGAGTGAGGTCACGATACCAGTAAGTGGCAGAGCCATTGCAAACCTAGGTCAGCCTAGCTCTAAATGTAGCGCTCTTAATGTCTATACTTCAAGCAAATATAGAAATTAAAGGCTATTCAAAGTAAAACTGATAAAATCCAGGATCAGTTACACGTGGAGAAGCGACAGCCTCATGGGTAGGACTGTACCAAAAAACAAACAACAACAAAAAACTGGAACAATTTTCTGGAGATCAGTTTGGCAAACATGCATTAAAAAAAAAAAATCGAAACATGTACCCTTTGAGACAGCAATTAATCTTGTAGGAATTTACTCTAAGAAAATCCTTTTCAAACTGTATACAGAGGCATGCATTATAATTATGGCATTGATTAGAAAAATAAACACACAAACAAAAAAGAGAAACAAGGTTAACATTTTTTAGTAAGGGTAAAAGACTAAAGATGCACACAATGGAAAAATAGTCATTTTAACGATGAAAAGATACTATAGTAAAAAAAGATTATTGAAAAGCATTTATAGTGAAATTTCATTATGCAAAATTGAATACGTATAGTTACATGTGCAAATGTACAGAGTGATGTCTGGAAAGGTATTCATTATGATTTTCTCTGGCTTACTAGAAGTTTTTGTGTTTTTGTTTTTCCTTCTTTGTACTTTTATTATTTGAATATATATGTCTGTATCATTATTACAAAATGAAACAACCAAAAAAACTATTTGCAAAAATGAGTGTCAAAGTTACATCACTTCTTGCCTCAGTAAACTGGAGTGATTTTATTAGCCAGATGTTTTATAGAACTGGGAATCTATTATGCTTTGGAGAAAATCAGACAGGTATGTTTTAGATCCTGGTCATATAACTAGCAGGTTTCTATTTCACCAAAGGATTATTATTAATGTACGGAGATCAATAGGACTTGGACTAAAACCAGGTCTATCTGGGCTATAAAAGTTAAATTTGTCTTACATTTTTATTGAAAAAAAAGTCTCTTAAAGGCACTTTCATTTAATTGAGATCAGTCCTACTTGTGGACTGGAATTGTACTTGCGGAGAAAAGCAACTTTGACTCAAAGCAAATGGATTTCAGAGAGGCTGCTACAGGGTTCCAGAAATAAACCTAACAAATCTTTTGCCCCTGTACTTAGGATGCCTGTGGGGCAGTTAGGTGGAGTTAAAGAAGTGGGCCTGTTTAGGAAAAACTAGTTCGAGCCAGAGAGAGATTTAATATGACTAGAGAAAAGAAAACCAATTGGGAAAGATAAAAAGGGGTTATAACTGCTTTAGCAGGTAAATGACTTGTAGAAAACCAAACCTGTTGCCATCCAGTCGATTCTGACTCATAGTGACCCTACGGGACAGGGTAGCACTGCCCCCACAGGGTTTCCAAGGAGCGGTTGCTGGATTCGAACTGCAGACATTTTTGGTTAGCAGCAGAGTGCTTAACCACTCCAGCACAGAGTTCCATGACTTCTATAGGAAGGAGAACAAAGGGATACTGGAAGTAGCTGATGCAGGGATTATTAGCATTTGAAGCTATGGAAATACATGAAGTCAACCTGAGAGGATGGGGGGAAAAAATAAAACCTTGGTGATACCAACATTTTATGGCTTTTTAGAAAAGGAGCAGCACTGGGGTTTTTAAGAAAAGAGCCAGTGAAGAGAATTTCAGAAAGGAGATACAGAGACAGAAAGAGAATGATGCAGGAGGTAAGAAAGGAGAGTTTCAGAGAGAGGTTAATAGGGTTATGTGCTGTAGGGAGGCCGTAGGATAGCAGGACTGAAGGATGTTCACGAGATTTGGCAATCGGCAGTTTTTAGGTTGTAGCCCTAACAGGAGATGGCAATGTCCAGTGGGACATAGCAGTACCTGGTTTGAGTGGCTCATCTGTATCCACCAGAGGCCAGGACAACCCACCTTCACAGTCTGGATTGGATATCACTGGATTGGGAGACAGATCCTGCAGAAGGGGACTAAAACAGTGACTGTCTGAGATACATACCCCTGAGTATTTTCAGCTATTGTTGAGGATGAGGACTCTGCAGGTGACTAGAGGTACTAATAAAACAGGTGAGGTCAAGAGCTAATGAAACACAGCTAGGCCCCAGTAGTAGGTCTTCCATAAGAATCAGTTGAATGAATATATGAATGAATGTTGGGGTGTGGGCTAGAAAGTTGTTTTATGACCATAACCAGGACAGGAAGTGGATGATATAGCATATGGCAGTGAGTGATAACAGGATGGAGAACCTGCCCGTGGAAGAAGCTGTTCTTTGCCTCAGGTGCCAGGGAGGCTGGTGTTTTCAAGGCAAAGTCAGGCTTCAGTTAGGAGAAAGGGCGTAAAGGACTTAAGGATTTAGAGGCTGATTTTGTTTGTTTACAGTAAAAGACGCTGGAGGAGAAAAAGCAGAAAACGTTAGGAGACAGAAGCAGGAGGACTGAGGTAGGTGAAGACAGCTAAATGGGGTAAGAGTGCAGGAAAGGACAGATATATGCTTTACAAAGCACTTCCACAGGCAGTGACTCATTCATCCCTAGAACAACCCAGGGAGAGAGATAGGTATTATATTGCCAGCTTTTGGAACGAGGGATGCTTTCCAGATAAAGCCATCAAGGCTCAGATAGGCTGTTCAGCAGCTGTTTGATTCCTTTAGTGACAAGGATCACTCTCGTTTTGGAAGTTAAACTTCCATTATAGAATAAAAAGGGGGTAGAAAAGAAGAAAGGTGTGGGTCCCCTCGAGGGAAAAGATCTGTCAATGACAGACATTTTGGGCAATTCACAGAATCGCAGAGCCAGACATGTCAGTCAGATCTTTTCATCCATAAAACGAAGGAGGCAGATGATCCCTCTTTTCCTTGTCTAACAGTCTGCGAAATAATGTAGGCAACCACCTCCCAATTTTACAGGGGGGGGAAAAAAGGCGGCTCACGGAGTGTGTCTTGCTCAAAGTAATATAACAAATTAGTGGAGGGACGGGCCCAGAATTGACTCCCCCCGTCGACAGGGCCTCTCTCCGCTCCACGACCTTCTCTGAAAGATAAAGAAAAGCGGAAGGCTGAAGGCCCCGGCCGAGCTGAAAGCACAGCAGGGTTCGAGGCCGCTTCCCGGCAGTAGTCCGAGAAACGCCCCAAGGGGAGGAGAAGAGTTCGGGCCTCCTCTCCCACACTTCGTTAGGACGCCGGCCTGGGCGGGACCCCTCGCCGGCTGAGGCCAGCGCAGGGCGTCGGGTGGCCTGGCGCTCTGCTGGCCCGGCAGCAGGACTGCGTGAGCCCCGGGCGCGCCGTCGGAGCTTGCGGCACCCGCCGGCGGCGGCCCGGCCCAGTCAGAGCGTGCAGGGGAAGCGCGGCGGCGGGCGGCCGGGGCGGGGCGGCGGGCGGGCGGGCGGGCGGGGCGGGGCGGGGCGCGGAGGGGGCGGGGCCGCGAGCGGGGGGCGGTGGCGGCGGCGGTGGCCGAGGAGGAGGAGAACATGGCGGCCGCGGAGAGCGGCTGAAATGCCTGTTCTTCAGGCCAGGAGAGCGGGAGTCTGACGCGATTCGCCGAGTCCTCTCCTCAGACGGCTGGACCGCGGCCCCGAGCGCCTCGGCCACCCTGCTCTCCGCGGCTCCCTCGAGCAGAGCCTGCGCCCGGTTGGTTCTGCATCACCCTGCGGGGGGACCCCTGCTCCGGAGGAGGGGGCCGGAGAGCCGCGGCGGCGGCCGCCTGGGCCCCGGGGCCGGGCTGCTGGCCCGAGAGGCGGCGGAGGCCGCAGCGGTCCCGTCGCGGTCGCAGGCGAGCGCGGCGGCCGTCCGCGCGGCCCAGAGGCGGCGGCGGCAGGTGAGCGGCGGGCGGCGGGCGGCGGGCGGCGGGCGCGGAGCCTCCGGGTGGGTGCAGCTGTCACGAGCGCGCGACCGCGGAGGCCCTCGGGGGCGGGGAGCAGCTGGCGCCCCTCCGCCCTCCGCCCTGCTTTCTCCCCGCGCCGTTCCCCTCCCACTTTCCCCGAGTTCTCCCTCTTCCCCCGGCGCGGCTGGAGGGGGCGGAGGTCGCAGCTGTCACGGGCGCCCGCTGGGGGCTGCTCCCCGCCGAGGGAAGCTGCTGTAGCAGCGACTCCGCTCACCCTCTCCCGGCCGCCCTAGTTAGCGCGGAGACGGGGAGCATCGCGGAGGGTGCGCGGCCGCCGTCCGGCGTGGGGAGCGCGGCGCCCCGAGGCTGCCTGCCGGGCGCTCCCCGCCGCCGAGAGGGGGAGCCGGAAGTCGGCGCGGGCGCCCCTCGGCCCGACGAGCGCGGTGACCTTGGCCAGCCAGTTCATCTGTCGGAGTCTCGCTTGCCCAGACTGCGAAATGGGGATGACCGTGGCGTGCCTTTCCGTAAGCGCAGCCTTGGAAGGCGCTTCCGTTGAATCCCAGCCCACTTGCTTTTTTCCTTCTCCCCATAGGAGATTTCGGAGGTAGAAATGGGATGGATCAATGAAATTTTCCTGTTGTGGGTAGGGTTCGGTCCCCTTCCTAGCATTCTGCTGAAAGGACCTAGGAAGGGAAGCCAACGTGTTGACCGGATGATTGGGAGATGGGATTGGTTGATGGTCAGTGACAATTCAACCGCTGTGTAGTCCCTGTAGGAGATGGAAAAATTGAACACCTAGTCCATATTACCCAGCTCTTTTTTTTTTTTTTTAAGCACTCACCCCGGTGGACGAGGCACTGCCTGGCCTGAGGATGTTAGAGGGAGACAGAGAGGTTGACAGTAAAGCCTGTGCTTGTGACAAGGACATCGTGTGATACGGTGCTGTGACTGGAGAGTTTGGTGGGGAGGAAAACTTTATGCTGTCAGACCTTTAAGCCTTCCAGTCTTAGCTTTCCTTGTTCATTGTACCCAGCACAAAAACCCAGTGCCGTCGAGTAGATTCCGACTCGTTGTAGAGGTGTTAAAAGAGGCAGGTGTCCTTGTGGAGAAGGTGAGATTTTTTTTTCTGTTGAGATTGTGAATTTTTAATATCTTATACGATGATGGTGAATGAAGGGTTCTGGAGTGAATTGCAGTTCCAGCACCCTGTGTTGATGGCAAGAGTAATCTCTGTGGTGATGATTTGTGAGGGCTCATGCTTACTCTTCAGTGAGTAAGAAATCTTCAAGAGTCAGTGTAAAACATTACTGTGGTGAAGCTTAGATTATATTGTACAGTGCAAGGGATGGAGTTCAAGGGTTAAATTTGCTTGAGGTTTGTCTCCTCTTCTGGAATTGGTTGGAGGTTAGTCTCAATAAAAAAAAAAAAAAGTTGGCCAAAGGGGCCTCTCAGCTCCCTTCACAGAAGCTGTGATGTAGTAGGAAGGGGGTCAGATTTCTTCATGTTGAGGATAATGTGAAAAGAAAGTATTTGCTTGCGTATTTTGGCTCTTTGAACTAGAAATAGTTTTGGGTTAAAGGTAGCAATGGCGTTTGATTCAGCTTAATAGATGGCCATTGTTTGAATCATTTGTTGTAAAGTAGATGAAATTGGAAGTGTTTCTATTTTATCTCCTGTACTTTGTGGAAAGGTCTAATTTGGCTTTATGAACTAACATCTTAAATGTTTTCCCTCCATTTCTTATTCAGACTTTATGCTTTTGAAACAGTGGGTTAAAAGGAGGGCCTGAATAGGGAATATGTGGTTTAGAGAAAAAATGGAGCGCTGCTGCTTACAAGAACAGGTGTTTGATCTGATTTCTGTAGACATTTTGCACTGCTTATTCATTATATTTACTTAATCCACATTGAAGTTTGATGTATAAGGTGTAACACTTGAATTTTACATAATTCTATTTAATCTCTTCCTTATTTTTCTCAGAGAAAATCTGTAGGGTTTTGTCTGTTAACTTGCTTTTTGTGTGGTTTAAGCCAAGGGGAGTATTTTAGATCTGCATTTTTGGATAAGTGGTTTTATTGAAAAAAGTGCTTGATGGAACTAATGGTGATTGTTCCACTTAAACTGGGATTATACAGACAGTGCATTTTTCTCCCTCTTTCTGCCAACTTTTGTTTTCCTTTCTCCCTCAATTTCAGCGTTTCATTTCTAGAAATCTGGGTTGAAAACAGAAGCAGCAGTTTGTATAATCCCAAGAACTTGCTTATGCCAGGAAGCTGTAAAGGTGACATGAAGTGAGTGTGACATAAAGATATTGCTCCTACTTAAGACATTAAACTGTTGAGGGAGTCTAGGGTCAACACTTAATTTTTCTTGAATTTCCTGTTTTCTATGTATGTGCTAATCTTTTGGTGGGCAGAGGGTTGGGTTGCCATGGTGCTGACTGGTGTATATTGTGAAAGTGTTGGCAAAATTTCATGCTTTTATTCTATAGAGAAGGGTGGTAAACAAGCCTAAGTAATTTAAAGGTGTTCCCAGGATGGAATGTTTTCTACATGTACTCTTGATGCTGCTAATCCAGTGAGTGGTCTTCACCAGGACTAAATGTGTTGAGTAAGTGATGGGGGTAGCACAGAGGTGTTGAAAACTAGTGGGAAGGAGTTGGGAAGGGAGGATATTGGACAGTCCTTAATTTTTGTGCTCTTTTGGAATGCATATCAGAGTATGATTTCTAATTATTTTTCAAGAATATTTAAGTCTTTCCTGCTCTGTTATTATCAATTTCACTTATATTCTCTTATGGAGACACTTCTACCTCTGTTCCATAATTTAGCTTGTCTTTTTTGCTCTGTCCCCCAGGGGTTCAACATTGTTTGAATGTTATGTTGCATATTTTATGGATTTGGTTGGCCTCGGGCCATGTGGACTAACATAGCTTTCATTTTAGGGCAGTATAGGAGGTGAGTACAGGCACACAACACCCGGTAGAATCCCTTAAGTCATGGGGTGTAGGAGATTCCCAGGATGCTCATTATTGTCTTAGCAGTGATTTTTGCCTTCTAAATATGATAACCACAGGAATTCTCAAAGGGCCATTGACTGCTTTCCTGGCAGAGGTCCAAAAGCATTGTGGTGGGCACCTTTCTCCCTTTCCTGCAAACGTTGAACAGGGAGGTAGAGGTGGAGGTGGGTGAAATATATGTGTTTCAGGAGTTGGATGATGGAGCTCTATATACAGTTTGGACTGAAGAACCATAAAAATTTTTCCTCACCTTGTATAACTTTCATACCTATTTGGAGAGATAGGATTGTGGGAAAAGACTTCTCCTTTTTTGCTTCTCTCTTCCTACGGGCTTCCCACGTTAACCAGTTCCTTAGCCTATTGGTCAGTGGTCACTGAGGATGGGCCTTGTGGTCTGATTTTTCCTTCCCATTGGTGGTGAAGTCTAATCATGTCAAGCCTTCCCTTCTCCATATTTCATATTGTAGTTAATAATTTGTGCCTTTCTTGCAACATGTGGGGTCTGAGGTCATAAAATGGGTTAGTGGCAATTGGGTACCCTCCTCGGTTGCTTAGTTTAAGAAGGAAGTAGTGTTTTGTGGGTCATGATTTTTTTCACTAACTTAGTTCTGGACAGCTGTTTGTGGGTGTACAGTATTTGGACTCATATAGTACAGAAATGATTATTTTATATTTATGCAGGATAAGTGGTTGAATAAGAGAAATTATTATAAAACACTGACACCAACATGTAGGTTCAGTTACAGAAGTACAAGTGTAGAGAGAGCAGTTGTATCCATGTGTCCTGCCTCATACCCCCATCTGCAACACAGTATTATTGAGACACCCTTAAGTGGTAGACTTTTAGTAGAGCTTAGTATAGTTATATTTAGAAGATAAAAGCTTAGGCCACAGTGGAAGCTGCAGTCACTTGAGGAATTGAAGACTTGAAATTAGTCAGTCTAGTCACCTTCACCTTAGACATATTTTGTTCCAGTCTCTCTCCCCATAGGTATGTTTCAGACTTGAAATTTATCAATATAGTCACCCTCACCTTAGATATATTTTGTTCTAATCTCTCCCTGTAGGTATGTTTCAGTATGGAAGGCATAGAAGTTGGGCTTTACTGAGAAGCCATGCACCTGACCATTACGAACAGTCAGTACAAGCACAGAGCTGAAATAAACCCATTAATAGGACTGGAGTTCTAAGAATACTGGATAATTGAATGCATCCAGAGTGATACTTGATTTTGCCCCCTCTGGTTTATAATCTCGAGTTAGTTTTTTAAGTTTCTTTTAGAAATAGGGCTTTGACAGACAGGGGATGGTGTCCCAGTTCTTCCGGATAGGAAAAAACAAAAACCAAACCAGTTGCCATTGAGTCGATTCTGACTCACAGAAAGCTTATAGGACAGGGTAGAACTGCCCCGTAGGGTTTCCAAGGAGTGTCTGCTGGATTGGAACTGCCGACCTTTTGGTTAGCAGCTAAGCTCTTAACCACTGTGCCACCAGTGTAACCTCGGGCTAATGATCTAACCACACTAAACCTCAGGTTTTCATGTTTTAAAATTGGAATAATGTACTTACTTTCATATTGTTATAATCTTTAAATTATTATATTAAATAACAAGATATGTCTAGCGTAATTATTGGCACATAGTAAGACATTAATAATGTTTTCTTACGTTTCTATAACCTAAAACACATCATGAGCTAATTCATCACTAAATTGTTTGATTCTTTCTTTGTAGTTTCTTGGATTCTCCCCTTTATTTCTGGTTTTACAATCTGTCCTCCTGTCATTTTGCGTATGGAGTAATGGGAGTCACATAGACTGTGGGCCTGAGTTTCTTTATCATTAAATGAGCATATTGGTCCGATTCCATATCTCTTCTTATGCTACAATTCTGTAATTTTTAGGTGTAACTTTTTCGTGCATGTATTTACTTCTCATTTATTCTACACATAAATTCTTAATTTTTTTTTTTTTTGATATTGTTTTTAGTGGAGACTCTGTGGACAGATTTATCAAATGTGAACCACTGAAACTGATTCTTGCATTTCCCAGACCAGAAAATTTGCTGCAGATGGTATATGCAGAAATACTTTGTAAACTGTAAAGTGCTACATAAGTGAAGAAAGTGTTATAATCAGCCATACAGAGCATGTTTCTTTGCTTTTACATATTTCATTTTCTTTATTTAAATTGTATCTCCTTTTCCATTATTATCTCTTGACCTTCAAAATCAGAGTCAAAGCTGGTATGTTCTCCAGAATCTTGGTTTTTATCACTTACTTAGTACCATTTGGTTTATTTTATATAATTTCTTTCCTTTTTTTGGGAGATATTCTCATTTTAGTGTATGCTGAATTGGTCTTCTTAATTAGATTGAAAAATCCTTCAGATGGCATGAACCACGCATCATTTAGAGTTAAGGGGCCTTAATGGCCACGGGACCACCCTGAGTCAGAATCCACTCAATGGCAGTGGTTTTTCTTTTTTAGAATGACCACTTAGGACGACTGCCTTAATATTGTAGATGAGAAGAGTGTTTTTCTTGGATCGTGCGTTAAGTGGTATTTGGCTTCAGGGCTCCTTTATGAGAGTTACTTTTTTTTTTATTGGAAAGTTATTACAAGAATATTTAAAATTTTAAGAATTCTAATAAGCTTTTGAGTAATGCGTAAGCTAAGTAGGAAAGGAGTGGAGTTTTTATTTTTTGACTGAAAATTGACTCTCTAATATTGTTAACAGTCTATTTATAAATCAAGAATTAATTAAGGCCACTCTCAAAAACTAGAAAAGAATGCCTGAGGAGAAATGTCTGCCTTTTCCTTTATGGCCCTTATTTGGAGTCAGCAAATATTTATTGAGTGTGGTCTCTGAGCCAGGTACTGGGCTAGCTCTATGTATTGCGTTTTATAAATGAGGAAACAAGGCTCGGAGAGGTTAAGTGGCTGGTGTAAGATTGATTGCACAGCTTGTGGGTGGTAAGTGTGACATGTGAGCCCAGGTTGTCTGACTCTAAATCATATTCATACCTTAATTGGCTTACCTCCAAGTGTGTTTGCCACACTTGGCCACGTGATAGGTCCGTTTTGCTTTCTGGGGTTTCTTTTTGTTGCATACTCCATGTACTGTGGAGACTCATGCAATCTCATTCCTTTTTGATGACCCACAGGCCATGTTATGGTTTGAATCCCTCCAAAATATGTGTTGTAATTCCTAACCTCTATGCTTGTGGTTGGAAACCCTGGTGGCGTAGTGATTAAGAGCTACAGCTGCTAACCAAAAGGTTGACAGTTTGAATCCATCAGGCAGTTTGTATCTACCAGGGGCTCCTTGGAAACCCTATGGGGCAGTTTACTCTGTCCTGTAGGGTGGTCGGAAACCCTGGTCACGTCATGGTTAAGTGCTACGGCTGCTAGGCTGCTAGGCTGCTAGTCTGCTAGTCTGCAGTTTGAATCTGCCAGGTGCTTCTTGGGAACTCTGTGGGGCAGTTCTACTCTGTCCTATAGGGTCGCTATGAATCAGAATCGACTCTATGGCAGTGGGTTTGTTTTTTTGGTTATAGGGTGGTTAAAATACTATTTGGGAATGAGTTGTCTTTGTTACGTTAATGAGGCTGGAGTGGTATAAGGTATATTTTGAGTCAGTCTCTTTTGACATGCAAAAGGAATTAAACAAGCAAGCTAGCAAGCAGAGATGGGGGAAGGTTGATACCAAGCCACATGGAGATCTCCAAGTAGCCAGGAAACAGAAGCTGAAGAGACAAAGACCTTCCCCCAGAGCTGACAGAGAAAGCCTTCCCCTAGAGTTATGTCCTAGTTATCTAGTGCTGCTGTAACAGAAATATCACAAATGGTTGGCTTTAACAAACAAATTTATTCTCTCTCAGTCTAGAAGGCTAGAAGTCTGATTTCAGGGTACCAGTTCCAGGGGAAGGCTTTCTCTCTCTGTCATCTCTGGAGGTAGGTCCTTGTTATCAGTCTTCCCCTGGTGTAGGAGCTTCCCAGTGCAGGAACCCTGGGTCCAAAAGATGCATTCTGCTCCTGGACTACTTTTCTTGGTGGTATGAGTCCCCTGTCTCTCTGCTCGCTTTTATATCTCAAAAGAGATTGTTTTAAGACACAACCTAATCTTATAGATCGAGTCGTGCCTCATCAACATAATTGCCACAATTCCCACCTCATTAACATCATAGAAGTAGGATTTGTAACACATAGGAAAATCACATCAGATGACAAAATTGTGGACAATCATGCAGTACTGGGAATCATGGACTAGCTAAGTTGACACACATTTCTGAGGGGAGCACAATTAAATCCATAACAAGCCAGCACCCTGAATTTGAACTTCTAGCTTCCTAAACTGTGAGAAAACAAATTTCTGCTTGTTAAAGCCATCCACTTGAGGTATTTGTTATAGTAGCACTGGGTAACTAAGGCAGACCATATTAAAAGAACCGAAAACAAAGCAAACAAAACCAGTTGCTGTGATTGCTTCTGACCCACAGTGCACGCATTTGTGTAAGAGTAGGCCTGTGTTACATTGGGTTTTCAGTGGCTGAATATTTGGAAGTAGACCATTAGGCTTTTCTTCCAAGGTGCTTCTGGGTGGATTTGAACCTCCAACCTTTGGGTTAGCAGCCGAGCGTGTTAACTGCACTACCCAGGGACTCAGGAACCATGTATAACTTCATGAAAGTGTCCCTTTAAGATTCTTAAACTGTTTCTGGTCTCACCTTTGTACTTTAGTAATGTTGATTCTTTGGTGCTTCTGTCTAGGTAATCTTATCTTTGAATGGTTTTGGGTTCTTTGCGATAAAATTCTACCTCTCAAGTTTTGTTGGTGTTTAAATAGCTAAAGCTTAGGGTGTTTTTTTTCATTTGGAACAAATTGCTTGGTCGTTCTCTGTGTTCCCACTTTTATTTTGAATGGGTGATCTTTATATAGTTAAAATATTTACATGCTCTTCTTATCTAGATTAGATTTGATTAACAGTAGAAGATATTCTCTTGTGAGTACGTGTATGTATATATACAGACATCATCATATTTGACCAGCTAGTTGAAGGATGAAATGTCCTTGTTTTTTGAAAGCATCTGTATGTGTAATCACGGCCTTACTTTGTGAGTTTGTTTGGAGGAAACCAGGGACAAGTTATTTGTTCTGCAGAGTCTTAAATCATACCTCCCTCTTTACTCCAGATCGTACAGGAAGTCTGTAATTGAACTTCTAAGTAGTCATTCAATCATTCGTTTAAGACATAGTTATATTAGTGCCTACTTTGTTTAAGGTACTGTGTTGTTAAAAGATAGGGAAGTTAAACAGTAAGATAGAGATCCTGTTCTTCAGGAGAATGACATAAGAGAGGTGATAAGACAACCACAGAAATACCTGTAATACTAATCGAATGTGATGAGTGCTATGAGAGAGGTACTGGAACAGTATTTGAGTTTGGAAGAAAGTGATTATTTTCATTTGAGAGGGATTAGGGCAAGTTTCATGGAGGAGTTGGTGGTGGACAAGAGCATTGGCATTGGGATGGTTTCTGTATGGGTTGGATGGAGTGAGGAGAGGAGTATATTCAGGAATATTAAATAGCAGAGATGAAAGGGTAGAAAAACTTGGAGTTACGTAAGGAGGGATGAAGGGGGAAAAGTATGAAGAGAACTATGGCACCAGCTGAGGTGGGAGAGGAAACCAGATGGTCCAGTAGCAGTAGCAAGACCCTGAAGGCCTTTAATGGAGGGGTGTGATGGAGAGCAGTGAAGTATGCAGATCTGGATAAAAATGAGAAATGTCCATTTTTCAAATGAAAGCACGTGAATCTTTTCTTGGCAAGTTTTATACCCCAAATTTTATATTTTCATAGTTTTTGAAATGATTCCATATGTAAAATTTACTACACTGGGAATTTATTCACTCATTTTTATCTGTATTTGAGAACAGACTGTATGTTTTTTGAGTAGAAGTTAGTGCAGTTTTTTTTTTCACTGCCTTACACTTTATTTATTTTTTAAAGGAGTAGCTATTCTTTTAAACAATGTATCATCAATTGGCATTCTTTAAGGTGATGCAGCAGTCTTGTTTTTTAAGTGTACAAATTGTTGCCTCTTTATGTAAAAATGCACTGTATTGGGCCATGTAAGTTCAAAGCCCTAGGCTGTCAGTATAGTTCTTGGTTTATCTGACGTGTTCCGAAAAGCACAAGGCAGGATATGTCATGAAGAGCCTTGGATCTTGTTCCAGTCCAGTCTGTTATTTGACTGTACCCCTAGCCACCATCACACTGAGGGAACAGTGTTAAAGACAACTGTGTCACAGAATGTGCTGCAGCTGTGTCTTCTGCCAAACTGGTAGTAATTCAGAGATGAATATAATATTATTGGAGTACTTTTATTTTAAACTTTGATAGGATGCAAGGGAACTTGGTTGGAAGGTGCTGATACGGAGCCTTGACCCTTGGAAACTGAAGCACTTTTACAGCAGTTGTTCTAATGTGGGGTTTATATGAAATTATCTGGGAAATGGAAGAAATTTTAGAGGTTTTTAAGGGAGCTTATTCTCTTTCAGTATATATTGTAATGTTTTGCAGTTTACAGAGACCAGGCTAATTAGATTTTTAGGTTTATTACTTTAAATAGTGGACTTTTTTAAAAAAATAATTTTTATTGTGCTTCAAGTGAAAGTTTACAAATCAAGTCAGTCTCTCACACAAATACTTATATACACCTTGCTACATACTCCCAATTACTCTCCCCCTAATGAGACAGCCCGCTCTCTCCCTCCAGTCTCTCTTTTCGTGTCCATTTCGTCAGCTTCTAACCCCCTCTACCTTCTCATCTCCCCTCCAGGCAGGAGACGCCAACATAGTCTCTAGTGTCCACCTGATCCAAGAAGCTCACTCCTCACCAGCATCCCTCTCCAACCCATTGTCCAGTCCAACCCATGTCTGAAGAGTTGGCTTCGGGAATGGTTCCTGTCCTGGGCCAACAGAAGGTCTGGGGGCCATGACCGCTAGGGTCCTTGCAGTCTTCAGTCAGACCATTAAGTCTGGTCTTTTTATGAGAATTTGGGATCTGCATCCCACTGCTCTCCTGCTCCCTCAGGGCTTCTCTGTTGTGTTCCCTGTCAGGGCAGTCATCGGTTGGAGCTGGGCACCATCTAGTTCTTCTGGTCTCAGGATGAGGTAGTCTCTGTTTCATGTGGCCCATTCTGTCTCTTGGGCTCATAATTACCTTGTGTCCTCGGTGTATTATTTTAAATAGTAGACTCTTAACAATACATTGTGATGCAGTAGGGCATCACCATGCAGATTTTTTTGTATAATATTTCATAGGTATTAATTGCTTATCTTTAGGGAAAAGACTTAAAAATTGTCTAACTTAAAGATGACTTACTAATTTTTCTTTGCCAGAAAGACGTGTCCCAAATTTGCTGACATATTCTCAAACAAGTGGTTATGCAAACATTTATGAAAAATAAACATACTTACTCTGTCCCTCTGAATATGGCAAGCTCTTAACAGTGACTCAAAAAGTAACTACTTTTCAAAACAAAACAAAGTTTCAGTGCTATGGCCAGAGAGTATTCCAAGTGGGTGTTTGGAACGATTTCCATCATTACTAGATTTAATTGCTGAAAATGTGTATTAACTTTAAGAACTTTCTAATATATACACTTGAATTGGGAAGCAAAATTTTCTAACATGTATAAAAACCTTGAAAAAGAGATGGTTTAGTGGTTTTTGAGCCCATATGGTGAATATATGAAAAGACAATTCCATCTAATTAGCTTGTAAGAACCACTGATTGTCATTAGGAAATATGGAGACACGCTTGCTGAATTTTAGCAAAAACCTTTGTATAAATAGTGAATGGGATTGGAAATTGAGTATGTTTTATTCAGTGCAGCCAGTGATGCAGTTCTTCCTTTTGGTTTTACTTTTCTTTGTGAAGTTTTTTTTTTTTTTTGTCTATAAACCAAACAACCAAACCCAGGCTGATAGCCATTAAAACCAAATGAAATATTTATTATCAAAATAAACCAAATTTAGAACCAGCCCTTCAAGTTACTATGCTAGAAAGTGTGAAAGCAAGGTTAAAAAATAACAAACCATGTTCAGTCTCATTACTGTCATCAAAAGTAATGGTATTAATAACTATATTTATTAGGAAGTACACTGGGTCCCTGGTGGCACAGTGGTTAAGACCTTGGCTGCTAACCAAAACGTTCAAATCCACCATCTGTTCCTTAGGAACCCTACAGGGCGTTTCTACTCTGTGCCACAGGGTAGCTATGAGTCAAATTTGACTTGATGGCAGTGTTTTTTTTTTTTTCTGGTTTTATTAGGAAGCACCAACCAAAAAAATCAAACCCTTTGCTATCAAGTTAATTCCAACTCATAGCGACCATATAGGACAAAGTAGAACTGCCCCATAGGGTTTGCAAGGAGCGCCTGGTGGATTTGAACTGCTGACCTTTGGTTAACAGCTGTAACTCTTAACCACTATGTCAGCAGGGTTTCTTTAAGAAGCACGCAAAGCTTTTACGTCATCAATATAAAAAAAAAAGTTTAAAAATTCTGTTTATTATCTCACTCTTTTAAATTTCTATTTTTTGTATAGTTTACAAGGTACCTAATTTGTTGGTTTGGTGTGTAGTGTATATAATTTATAAGTAAATATAATAGAGCTTCTTACTGAAAAAACTTTTAACTATGGGATATATGATAAAAATGTATGGTTATCGCTGTTCTGGAAACCCTGGTGGCATAGTGGTTAAGAGCTACGGCTGCTAACCAAAAGGTCGTCAGTTTGAATCCACCATGTGCTCCTTGGAAACTCTGTGAGGCAGCTTTACTGTCCTATAGGGTTGCTGAGTCAGAATCTACTCAATGGCAATGGGTTTAGTTTTTTTTGATCACTATTTTATTTATTTATATATATATATATTTTATATCGGGGTTTTTAACCTGTAGTTCATGGACTAAGAGGCTCTAGATAGGCTTTAGGGAGCCTGAATACTCTGGAATCATACGCAAGATTTTGTGAGTTCGTACATTTCTCTGGGGAGAGAGTCAGTAACTTTCACCACATTCCCAAAAGGGTCCATTGACCTCCCCCAAAGCCCAAAAGCTTAAGAACCCCTGCTCTTGAGGACTGAGACCTCAATAACCCCATTCATCCAGTCTTACCTTCTTGCCAAGCTTAATGGATATATCTAATGTCGTTACTCACGCCTGCAGTATGACTGGATTTGCAGTCTGTTTTTCCATTTTGCCATAGATGCGATTGCACTGCCTTTGGCCTTTACAGGTGTTTGAGCTCTATTTGTTGCACAACTACCTGGCTCTTCATCACTTGGCTGCTTTTATGTATCATTTTTTACCCCTTTCTTAAAACCACCAATAAAGAGAGTGGATCTAGTGTAGGAGAGTGGAGATGGGAATGGATATATGTATAGAAGAGCCCAGTGTCAATTCAAGAATAGGCCCTGCTGGGTAGGTTGGGATTTACAGTTGCTTTTCCCTTGACCTCTCTTTGGCATCTGAATCTCAGCTTTATAGGGTCCTTAGGGTCTGATTTGACACATGCTAAGAAAAAAAAAGTCTTCCTTAGTTCAGTCAGCTCCTTAGATCTCTTCCTTTTTTTCTTCACTGTCACTGTTCCTGGTGGCATAGTGATTCAGAGCTCGGCTGCTAACCAAAAGGTCAGCAGTTTGAATTTACCAGTTGCGCCTTGGAAACCCTATGGGGTGGTTTCACTCTGTCCTGTAGGGTTGCTGTGTGTCGGAATGGACTCGATGGCAGTGGGCTCTGGGTTTTTTGGTTTTGGTCACTGTTTTAATTCAGTAATTCAGGCCTGATTATTGCAGTGGTATCCAAAGTGGTCCCACTGTCCCCAGTTAGTTCATTTTTCAGTCTGTCCTAAATTTTGTTTTGGAATCCTAATTTTTACATTCATTGTGTTACTTTGCTCAAAAATCTTCAATGGCTCCTCCTTAGGGTCAAGGTAAAGTTGTTCCGTAGCTTGGCGTTTCTAGCTTTCTGTTTTCTGGCATCACCTTGCTTTTCTGGCCTCATTTTCCACTAGTCTCTCCCAATAAACTGTTTGTTTGAAGTAAAATTGTCAGTTTACTGTCCCTTAAGCACATCTTGGGCTTCTCTGTTTCCACCCCTTTCCTTCCCCTAGAATGTTCTCCCTTACCCTAGTCTATACCTCATGAAATTCTCCCTATCCTTTAAAGCTCAGTCCATATTCCGCGTAGTGGTTAAGTGCCACGGCTGCTAACCAAAGGGTTGGCAGTTGAAATCCGCCAGGTGCTCCTTGGAAACTCTATGGGGCAGTTCTACTCTGTCCTATAGGGTCGCTATGAGTTGGAATCGACTCGATGGCACTGGGCACTGGCTGTTAAGTATTCAAACTATAAAATTTGAAAGTAATATCTTTCTTCTATGAACTCTTTCTGCACTTATTTTCTTTATTATTCATTCGATACTTTCTATATACTGCCTTGTACTGTGTGAATTTTTTTTTTTCGTGTGTTCTGTCTCCCAAATTAAGGTATGAGAATGGCAAAAAAGGATATATTTTATTTTGTCCTCTGCAGTGTCTTATACACATAGATACTAAAATATTTAAGTTCCATTGATTAAAGCATAATGTTACTTATTAATGTACTTAGAAAAATAGACTTTTTTTGGTGCAGCGAATACTCGTATGTAAACCAAACCCATTGCTGTTGAGTCGATTCCAACCCATATATAATACTTAGGAATTCTCCTTATTGGTTTCAAGGTATTTGGGAAATTGAATTGGAAATCAGATGTTGCTTGGAGAGCATGTAGTCCTACAACAGAAGGAGTTGGCCATTCTTAAGAGCTATATTCAAAAGCCTGAGGTAGCCTGGTGAGTCATTGTTCTCCAGTGTAGAACTCTACCTGCTCTGGGTAACAGAAAAACTGAAATTCCTTCCTCTTTCTCCTTAGTGTGGGTGATACAAATTCCTAATTTCTTGAAGATTGCTATACTTCTGTTTAATTTTTCTTCTCAGTAAAAGATAAATTTTTATTGAATACCTGATGTTTGAATGATAAAACGGGACACCATGAAGGTGTAATATATTTATGCAAATGTATTATAATCTCTAGGGGATTTGCTTTAAATGATACACAAATGGAAAAATAATATAAAATAATGCAAAAGATGTCACATAGAAGTATATGATTTAGTTGCCAACTGAGATATATGGGAAACTCTTCTAGCACTGTTTTTAGTTCTCACTTGAAATTTATTGTGTGTTTTTGTTTCTGTTTTTACATCTGTGCAATTTCCCTCCAACCAGATTATAATAGAGGGTGGAGGCCATTTATTATACTAGTTTGTATCCATAGTGTTTTCACAGAGTTTTACCTACAGTATAAAACCAAAACCAAACCCATTGTCTTCTAGTCAATTCTGACTCATAGCGACCCTATAGGGGAGAGTAGAACTGCCCCTTAGGGTTTCCAAGGCCATAAATCTTTACGAAAGCAGACCACTACATCTTTCTCCTGCAGATCGGCTTGTGGGTTTGAACTGCCCACTTTTTCGTTAGCAGCCGAGTGCTTAACCATTGCCTAAATTTGTTACTGATGATGCCAGGAGCCTAGCATGGTCTGGAGGAAGTGGAAGTTGGGCTAGGTTTGTAGAATTTGGAATGATGCTTATAAAATAGTCTCACAGAACATGAAAAAAAGGGTTCTGTAGTTACAGTAATTAAGTCCGTTTGCTGCACCATCTGGAACATGGAGCCTCCTTGAGTACTTTGGCTTTGGCCCTGAAGTGGCACATATCACTTCCTCTTGTAGCCTATTGGCCAAAAGCAGCCACACAGCACTCAAAAAACCAAACCAAATCCATTACAGTTGAGTCGGCTCCTACTCAGAGCAACCCTGTAACGCTACTTAAGGGGCTAGAAAATGTGGTCAAGAACATGAATATTTGGTGAGCAGTAAATGTCTTTGCCTAACCATAGCAGAATTCATTTTCTTTAGAGAGATAAATAACCAGAATTGGTGGTTGGAGTCGTTGAAACAGAGGAATTGCTTTTTTTGTGTTTCATTCTAAATGGAATTTTTAATACTAAATTTATTTGTGAACAGAATTTGTAGTTGTTGGATGGTAACGCTTGGGACAGTTAGAGGAGGAATTTTCCTAATGTCTCTGTTTTAGGGGTTGTTTTTTGTTGTTAGGTGCCATCCAGTTGGTTTTTGACTCACAGTGACCACATGTGACAGGGTAGATCTGCCTCATAGGGTTTTCCTGGGCTGTAATCTTTATGGAAGCAGATCACCAGGTCTTTCTGCCGTGGAGCCACTGGGTGGATTTGAACCTGTGACCTTTAGGTTAGCAGCCGAGTACTTAGCCTTTGTAGCACCGTTTTAGGAGTAGCTATTATAAATTCTGGAGCCCTGATGGCGTGGTGGTTAAGAGCTCGGCTGCTAACCAAAAAAAGGTCGGCAGTTTGAATCCACTATCCGTGTCTTGGAAACCCTATGAGGCAGTTCAGCTCTGCACTGTAGAGTCGCTGTGATTCGGAATTGACTCCTACAGCAATGGATTTGCGTTTGGTTTGAGTTTATTATAAATTCCGTTTTCATTTGTTATCATCTTTAGAGTGGCTATTTGGAACAGGTAGAAACTGATTATTTGACTTCAGTATAACTGATCTAAATCTTTCTACATATACCGTTTGCCTGGTAAGTTTATGGGAAGAAAAGGGAGAGAGAGAGTAAAGGGCTTTCAAAAACTATTGGTAACTTTTTACTGTCAGAGGATTTCATAAAACTTCTCTGCCTGGAGATGTTTTTCCTTCTCTTATCAACATATTGCTAATTAATTAAAACTTGTTTCTTTATTTGCATATGTCATTCTAATGTTTGGTTTGATAAGGACAGTTTGGTGGTTGGTAAAATGTTGGCCAGGTATACAGGACTCGGAAGCCCAGGTGAGCTTACAATTTTTTTTTTCAGTTTTATTCCTGAGCTTTTTAGATGTTAGTCCTTCTTTCTGAATGTATCCTAACAATTTTCTCATATTTAAATTAAAAAATAGACCGTACATATAATACATAACTACACTGTAATAACAAATTGAAAGAAATGGAAGTATGTAGAGTTAAAAGGATTTCACTTTACTTGTATCCACTATCAACGCCCATGGAAACAGCGGTCAGGAAATCAAACGACTTATTGCATTGGGCATATCTGCTGTAAAAGACCTCTTTAAAGTGTTGAAAAATGAAGATGTCACTTTGAGGGCTAAGGTGTGCCTGACCCAAGCCATGGTGTTTTCAGTTGCCTCGTATGCATGTGAAAGCTGGACAGTGAATAAGGAAGACTGAAGAAGAATCGATGCCAGTTGTGTTGGAGAAGAATATTGAATATGCCGTGAACTGCCAGAAGAACAAACAAATCTATCTTGGAAGAAATACAGCCAGAATGCACCTTAGAAGCAAGGACGATGAAACTTCACGTCACATACTTTGGACATGTTATCAGGAGGGATGAGTCCCACGGGAAGGACATCGTGCTTGGTAAAGTAGAAGGTCAGTGAAAAACAGGAAGACCCTCAATGAGATGGATTGACACCGTGACTGCAACAATTATGAGGATGATACAGGACTGGGCACCATTTTGTAGTGTTGTACATAGGGTTGCTATGAGTTGGAACCAGCTGGACAGTACTAACAGCAACAGCAGTAGTTAAAAGGTGAAAGTCTCTGTAGGAAATTATATGGTAGCTGTCAATTTAGGCTGTCTGGTAAGCCCTTGGAGCCCTCTCGGCACGGTGATGTTAAGAGCTACAGCTGCTAACCAAAACGTGGGCAGTTGGAATCCACCAGTCGCTCCTTAGAAACCCTGTGGGGCAGTTCTACTCTGTCCTGTAGGGTCGGTATGAGTTGGAATCAACTCGATGGCAACATGTTTGGCTTTTTTGGTAGTGAGCCTCTCCCCCCACTCCTTTTTATTTTTTCGGGTCAGGGTTTCCTCCTTGGCCAAGCGATGGGCATGCAACACAGTCTTGGTATATCGTAATGCGTCATTCCCTTGGACAGAGTGATTGCTGCAGGATGGCCACATGACCAGAACCTTTCCCTGAGATTGAAAAACAGATGTTGGGAAAGGGGCAAACTCATTATTTTGGGGGTTGCTAGCCCTGGTGTTGCAGTGGCTTAAGAGCTCGGCTGTCAACCAAAACGTTGGCAGTTTGAATCCACTGGTGGCTCCTTGGAGACCCTATGGAGCAGTTCTTCTCTGTCCTGTAGGGTTGCTGTGTGTTGGCACCAACTTGATGGCAACAGGTTTGTTTGTTTTAAGCTGAGTGAAGGTAGAGGGTGCCTGGCCACATGAAGGAAGCCTATTTGCCATAAGAAAGAATGAGGCCCACTTACAGAGAGAAGCAGAGCTGACTGAGATAGACTTTCTCTCGTAAACATACTCAAAACTGCACAATCACACACATGTGCATACTTGCATGCATGAGCATGGGATGGCATTGGAGCCTCTGGATCCAGTTCTACCTTAAATAAGATCCACTGACACTTCCCAGTTAAATGAGCTAATCAGTCGCCTAACTTGCTTGTGCCACTTTGAATTGGGTTTCTGTCTATTGAAACTGAAAGACTCTGACTTATCCAGGCCCCCTTTACTTCCTTCCCCATTTCTCTCCCCTCCTTAGAGGTAACCACTTAAAAAAAGTTAGCACATCTCTCTCTTTCTCCCTTAGACTAGAAAGAGCCACTGTAGCTTTAATGGCTGCATAGCATTACATTGGATGTATATTCTGTAATTTAACCATCACACTTTTGATAGACATTTAGATAACCAGTTTTTTTTTTTTTTTTTGCTGTTCCAAGCTATGTTTCAAGTAAACATCCCTGTTCATACTTTATGAGAGTATACCCATGGAATTTTGGGGTATACACATGTCTAAACTTAATGCCCTTTTAAATTGTCACCCCCTTCCCAAAGGCTGTATCAGTTTTCACTTTCATGAGCAGTATGTGATACTTGCTGCTTTCCTCCACCTTTATTGACTTTGGCTATTATCAATCATTTCTCTTTGGGCCTGTGTGATGTGTGAAATTAGTATAACGTTGTTGTCATTTGCAGTTCCGTGACTGTTGGCTTTTTTTTTTTCAGTCCCTCCGCCCCCATAAGACCCTCCTATTCGTATTTGTTCACTTTTCTATTGGGATGCTTGTCTTTTTTTTTTTTTTTTTCCCAATTGTTTTGTAGTCATAGTATGCTTATGATATAGGTGTATTTATACTAACTGTGGAATGGGCCTTGTAGACAGCATCTAGTTATTTCAGAAAGACAGACATGAGATCTACTACTCCAAAACCCACATCATCTATTTATTTATATAGATGTCTCTTGACATTTAATTGGTTTATACTGAATAACTATATAGCTGCCCAGTTCATTTAGCTAGCTGGGAGGTACATTTCTCAATTGGATGCTCTGTAGTTGTTTAATTGAGGTAATTTTATGGCTGACTTGAATGTTGGGAAACTGTTGCTTTGAAAATTTTCCAGGTCAAAATAAATGTGAGTACACTGAATGGTGTAGAACTTTGGGATTCAATTGACCATCTGTGCATTGGTGCAGATTCAGAACCATCGTCAGAGGAATATTTTGGCCCTGTAAGGAAATATTTTCTTGGCTGACCTCCATGGAGAGGTAGGTTGGCTGCGTACTCAGATTCCTTAGTGGTTAACATGTTGCCGTCCAGTCGATTCCGACTCATGGCGACCCTGTGGAACAGCGTAGTTAGGTTCTTTAATTTTCCTAAGAGGATATTAACCCTACTGGGTATATCTGATTAATTATGAAAACATATAGGCTACCTGTAATTGGGATTATGGAATAGCTTTATTCTAGCAGGAGTCCCTGAATGGTGCAGACGGTTAATGTGCTCAGCTTTTAACCCAAAGGTTGGAGGTTTGAGACCACCAAGGGAGCCTTGGAAGAAAGGCCGGATGATCTCTTTCTGAAAAATCAGCCATGAAAGCCTTACGGAGCAGAGCTCTACTCTGACATACATGGGGTGGCTATGAGTTGGAAGCAACTCAGGCAGCTGGTTTTACCCTGCAAATATGTATCCACTTACTCTGCTGCCCAATTCTTATAAAAAATGTTGTAGTGAGAAACAACAGTCTTTGAGAATTGTTTGAAATACGTTTTAGTCCGCTGCCTTAGAAACAGTGTTTACTTAGATCAGGTCAGGACACCAGAGAACTACATACATTGGTTGCATTGTTTTAGACTGGTGTAGTTTTTAGTGTAGAGTTGCTTTTGCAGAATTGTTCTTTGATGTAATGCAATCAGCCTTTAATGAGAGCCATTAAAACAAACAGCTTTATGAAATTTTGTACTCCTTTTATTATAAAATTCCTGTGAGTATATAATCTCCTTTGTCTCAGTGCCCTTATGGTGTTGTTACTGTTAGTTAGTACTACAATCACTACCACTAATGTTACTATTAGCAGTTGATCTGGAAGAGGAAGACCAAGCACAAAATGAGCTAATATTTGATAGACAAATACTGCTTCTGACTGAAGGCAGAGGCTTAGGCCCAAAGGGAGACGCTTTGTTATAGGTGAAAGGTTATGCACTGGTTAAGAGTGTGGGCTCTGGAGCCTGATTTCCTGAGCTTGATTCCTGCATCTGCTACTTCCTAGGTACGTGTTACTTAGCCTCTTTGTGCCTCAGTTTTCTTATCTATAAAATGGGGGTAATAATTGTGCCTACCTTCACAGGGTGTTGTAAGAATTTTGTGAGTTTGTACATAAAATACTTAGAACATGGCTGACCCGGGGCATGAGCAGTGAAGGTGAGCTGCTATTGTTTTTGTCACCATTGTAATTGTTACTGGAACTCATGTAGTGATTTTTTTTTTTTTTAGGTCTTGGTACTAGGAAAAGCTGTGCTTCCTTTGAGCAAGTGCTTTGCTCCTGTTACATACTCATCATGACTATTGTAACTGATGGTGTTTCTCTCACCAAGAAAGTTCAGAGCCAAATAGCAGCCCTCTGACTTCATCTTATTTTCCTCCCTTATTTTCTCTTTGCCCCAGTGTCTTCACTTCTTTCTCTAATGCACTCTGTGAGCTGTCCCAAATAATTTATGGAGCAAAATGGGAAACAAATGAGTAAACTTCATTACAGCATGTGCTCATGTTGAAATTTCAGATTAATTTTCATTTAATTTACCGAAAGCTGGCAGCTTCTTGATGACAGAAAACCAAAAACCTGTTGCCATTGAGTCGATTCCAACTCATAGCGACCCTATAGAACAGAGTAGAACTGCCTGGTAGGGTTTCCAAGGAGTGCTGGTGAATTCCAACTGCTGACCTTTTGGTTAACAGCCAAGCTCATAACTGCTGCTCCTCTTGATGACAGAGAGGTGCTATAATTTCCATTAAGATATTTCAGATCGCATTATAGGATGGGTTACTTCTGGGAAAGTTCCTGTTGACAGCTAATCCTGATGATGATGATATGGGTTTTCTTTTAAGCTACAATTACAAAAGCGTTCCTTCCAGACATTTCCTGTTGTTTGTTTTTTTTCCTTGACCTTTGCTCTTGTGATCTCTTCTAGATTTTAGGGGGTCATTTTATGAACTTGTAAGCCTATATAAAACCTGTTGCTGTCAAGTCAATTCATACTTATAGTGACCCTATAATCTTTAAAAATGCTCCTTATAATATAAGACTTTTATCATAGGTGTAGAATAGGCAGAATAAAGGCTATGTGTTGTTACTGCCTTTCTTATAAAAACCAGAATGCTAATTTATTGATTTACATTAGAAAAAAGGAAATGTCTCAAAGCCCAAACTATTCCTGAGTATTCTGGTTATGTCACTAGCATGCTTGTTCCCCCAAGCAGATGGTCGTTGGGCTGCAGCTATTTCCCTTTTGGAGGGAGAATTAAAAAAAATTTGTTTTGAAATCAGGATTGGTTGACATGCCTTTTAAGTCATTTTTTAATTTGTAGGTTACCTCTCGTCTCTGTTTTCCTTGTAATTTATGTATTGAAGAACTTGGTTTGTCCTTTAGAATTTCCTATAGTCTGAACTTTGGTGTAGTTTAACATATTCCTCTGCCCTCTAAATGTCCTGTAAATTGCTAGTTTGACTTAGAGACTTGATTAAGTTTTAATTTGGGGGAGAGAGGAATAACGATGTCATCGATTGTATTGTGAGACACATAATGTCCGGTTGCCTTTTTGTGATATTGGCAGCTGTTGATAGTGCTATTTTCTTTTGATTCTTAAAGATCCTAAAGTGAACAGCATGCTGTCTAGATGAGAAAGGGAAGCACTGTCTGGAAATGGTAGAGCCTACTCTATACAGATAAGCAGCCCTGGTGGCAAAATGGTTAAACACTTGGCTGCTAACCGAAAGGTTGGCGTTTCGAATCCACCAGCCTCTCTGCTGGAGGAAAGATATGACTATCTGCTCCTGTAAAGATCACAGCCTAGGGAGCCCTATAGGGCAGTTCTACTTTGTCCTATAGGGTCGCTATGAGTCCGAATTGACTTGACAGCCAACAAAAACAAGTCTATACAGGTAGGATTCTTGGTGACCATTTGAGAATGATGCACTGCTCTGTGGAATCGAAGAAAACCTAGGTTGCAGTCTTGGCTCCTCTTTTTAGGATCTATTTGATCTCGCATAACTAACAACAGCAATAAAAACAAAAGCAACAATGTCAACAATGGTAGCAGCAGTTCCCATTCCTTTAGTGCTTGTTTTACATCAGGTTCCATGCCAAGTGCTTTATATGTGTTGTGTACTCTAATTCACACAGGGTTGCTGTGAGTCAGAATCACTTCATGGCAACTAACAACAGCAATCTAATTCTCATAAGTACTCTGTAAGCCAGGTGTTACCTTCGTTTTGCAGTTCAGAAAAGTTAAGTAAAATGTTCCAGGCCACATTGCTAAGAAGCTTGTTTTCTTAATCACTTTATTCTTCCCTGTCCATAGAAATGGGTATATATGTTTACCTAATTTGTATACCTTGTGGGATTGATGAGGTATTGTGTGTGAAAGTGTGTTGACAAATGGAGTGTATGTTAAAATGAGAGGTGTGCTGGACTGACTTATATACAAGGAAAGGTGGTTGGTGAAGGCCTTTGCCTTTTGCTAAGTGACAGTAAAATCGTTTGGGTGGAAGAAACCCTCTGGTCATATTCTAACTTCTGTTTCCATTACTATTGTTGTTGAGATGTGGGAGAGTTTCTTTCCTCTTGTTAAAATTGAGAGTCATAGAGATTTTATAAAAAAAAATTTTTTTTTTTTTAATGTCACATGTCAGAGGTTGCTTAATAGTTCATGTGTGAATAGTGATGTCTTGATGTTACTCCTTGGACCATATTTCTACAGGGGTTTTTTTTTAACAGCAAGAGTATAATCACAGTTTAATTATTTTTCTAAAAGAAGAAATACTTATTAAAAGTAAAGGAGATTTTAACTGAATTTGTAATATTTTATTTCTTTAGGTGGATAGTGGGTATATCATATATGTTAAATTTTTTAAATACTTTTTTGTAAGTCTGAAATATTTTATAATTAATAACACTACCAAAATGCTGACTGCTAACATTTGCTTGTGTAATTAAGGCAAGCTATACTAGACTAAGACAGACAGAAATAGCACTTAGGTATGAAGTTAGTACCTTTAGGTCTAGCCTTCAGCCATTTGTTATCAGTTATGACAAATTGGTAGTACATGGACAACTGTGTTGATAAGGGATCTATGGCCATGTCTAGGCTCAGTGGAAGAGGGTATTGGAGATTGATGACTGATGTCTGTCACGGGCAGACCAGGCAGAGTGTAGGAATATGTGCTTTGTTTTTGCTAACTTTGGGAATGTGTTTATCAGAAGACCCTAGAGCTTGACCTGGACACACCTTGGTATTTTGCTTTTTGTAGTTCTTCTGTTATTCTGGGAATTATATTACCATAGTTTCTTTTTAAATATGATGAAAGATACATAATCTAGATATAGAGCATTACATTCTGTTATTCCCAAGAGAGACTTCCCATTTATTTATTTAATAAGATATAATTCACTGGTCATAAGAATCACCCTTTTACAATTCAGTAGTAGTTTTTATTATGTTTACAAAGTTGTGCAATGATCACCACTATCTAATACCAGAATATTTCATTATCCCAAAAAGAAATCTTGTGCCCATTAGCAGCCACTCCCCACTTGGAACCACTAACCGTTTTCTGTCTCTTTGGATTTACCTTTTCTGGACATTTCATATAAGTGGAATGATACAATATATGACCTTTTGTGACTAGCTTCTTTCACTTAGCATTATGTTATTAGTGTTCATCTATGGCATAGCATGTATCGGTACTTGGTTTCTTTTTCTGACCAAATGATATTCCTTTGTATAGATATACAACATTTTGTTTATCCATTCGTAAATGGACATTGGGGTGATTTCCACTTTTTGATTATTTTGTAGGACACCACTGCTATGAACTTTACAAATTTTCGTATGGACACATATTTTCTTTCGTTCTTTTTCTTTTTTGGGTGTATACGTAGGAGTGGAATCGCGGGGTCATGTGTTTAACATACCCTGTGGATCACAATGGTCTGATCTGCAGCTGATCACAGGGCTGGTGACATTTAGTTTCACTGGGCATTGGGTCCACCATGTGTCAGAAGTCAACTCACAATATTTATAATATAACAAATTTATAACAATAACAATGTTTAACATTTTGAGAAACTGCAAAATTTTTTCCAAAGCAGCAATACCATTTTACATTCCTGCTAGCAGTGTCTGAGGTTTCCAATTTCTCCACATTCTCGCAATATTTGTTATTACCAGGCTTTTTGATTCTAGCCATCCTAGTCGGTATGAAATGGTGTCTCATTATAGTGTTGATGTGTGTATCCTTAATGACTAATAATGTTGAACATGTTTTCATGTGTTTCTTGGCCATTTGTATATCTTCTTTGGAGAAATGCCTGTTCTAATCCTTTGCCCATTTTTAAAATGGGTTGTCTTTTTGTTTTTGAGTTGTAAGAGCTCTTTATACATTCTGGACATAAGTTCCTTTGTCAGATATATGATTTGCAAACATATTCTCCCATTCTGTGGATTGTCTTTCCACTTTCTTGGTGGTGTCCTTTGAGGCGCAGAAGTTTTTGATTTTAATGAAGTCCAGTGTATTATTTTTTTCTTTGGTTGCTTGTGCTTTTGGTGTCATACCTAAGAAACCATTGCCTAATCCAAGGTTAGAGATTTATTCCTGTTTTCTTCTGAGAGTTTTATAGTTTTAGCACTTACGTTTAGATTTTTGATCCATTTTGAATTAATTTTTCTATATGGTATGAGGTAGATTCCAATCTTTTTCAGTAGAAATAAAGCTCATCTTTCAAATACATCAGCAAGAACTTCTGGTTGGAATCACTTGATAATGTTTTAATCAATATGTGATTTTCTACCACTTCATTGGTTTTACCTCTAGCATCCTGCTAGTATTTTGTTGGTCTTAAATGGAGTTTCTTTACCAAAGCCTTAGTAAACTTTGCACTTACAGAATGTGAAAATTAGGAGGAAGTTTATTGATCATGTAGTCCAACCTCTGAGCCCCTAGCATCTGCGGCAGAAGGGCTTTCCAGAGATGGTTAGTTCATGCAGTGTGTTGTACTGTCTTAGTTTCCTAGGGGTGCCGTAACAAAGTACCACAAAGTAGGTGGCTTTAAACAACAGAAATTTTTTATCTTACAGTTTTGAAGGCTGGTATAGTAGTCTGAATTCAGGGCCATGTTCTCCCCATAGGCTCTTATCTCTGTAGCTTCTGTAGCCCCAGGTGTTCCCTGGCCTACAGCTGCAGCATAACTCCATAGTCAGGTGACTGTCTTCCCTCTGTCTCTGAATTTCTTCTCCTTTTTTATGGGACACCACTCAGATTGGATTAAGACCCACCCTACTCTGGTATGGCCTGTTAACTTTGAAGACCCTGTTTCTAAACAAGGTCACATTCACAAGTACCAGAGTTTAGGAGTTCAACATATATGTTTTTGGAGACATAATCCAATCCATAACATACTGTAATGCATTAAAAATTTTTGCCTAATCAAAAGTTATTTTATAAATAAAAACTGTTTCAGAGGGAAAAGGGGTTAAGGGCTAGTGTGTGTCAGTTTAAATAAGTTGATTTTTTTCTGTAGCAATTTAAATGAGAAAGGAGTTTGTGATTACATCCAAACCCACATTGTTTTATAATTAAAGAGCGCATTATATCCACCAGCACAGTAGGAGAAATGCTTGTATTCCTAAAACAGTTCAATTCAGTTTTAAAAAGCTCTAATGGCCAGAAAGTTTACTCTTTTATTCAGCTAGAATATTACCTGTGCTAATGACTAAACTATTGTCAATGGCCTTTTAAAACTTGGGAGTCTAAATTAAACTCAGTACTTTACCTGTGTGCGGAGTAGTACAGAGTATGGTCAGCTGATAGGTTTTTTTTTTTCTCCTTTCCTTTTAATATAGGGTCACTATGAGTCAGAATTGACTCGACGGCAATGGATTTTTTTTTTTTTAATATAGCCCAGAATTAAGCTGTTTTTGGTAGCCGTATCATCTTTGAGCCAGAGCCCTGGTGGCGTAGTGGTTAAAAGCTGGCTGCTAACCAGAAGGTCAGCAGTTCGAATCCACCAGCAGCTCCTTGGAAACCCCATGGAGCAGTTCTACTCTGTCTTTTAGGGTCGTTATGAGTGGACCTTAACTTGATGGCAGTGGGTATCATCTTTGAGGCTCATCTTGAGTTTATGATCAGATGAATCCTCTTTTTAACAAGAGCAACTGAGCAGCATGTCCCGTTCCTTTGAAAGCCCACAATTTTTTGAAAGTTGTTTTGCATCTACAGATTGTCTGGGTTCTTCTCTGTGACTAATTGGTTTAGGCCAGATACCAGTTTCTTTGATCTCCAAAGGCTCTTATCTTTTCTTGTCTGTGAAATGGGGATAATATCTCCATTTTCACAGTGTTGTCAGGCAATTAAATGAGATGATTTGTATGTATGCATATAGATGGCTTCAGCATACCCAGGTAGAAATAAGGCTTGAGAAAATAGCTTTCTGTTATAGGTGCTTCTTTGCCTGACTTCACTTGCTCTTGGTCAGATATTAACTATTTGCCAAATAGAGTCTAGCCAGTTCAGATCTGTTTATATCCTGAATGGATAGGAAATTCAGGTAGTCCCTGACTTACTACGTATTCCCAGTTATAAGAGGACCATCTTTTTTTTGTGTGTGTATATATGGTTAGTACTATGTACTACATACAGTGTTGCACCATGTAATTTGCTGATGTTATCATTCTCAGATGTCCACTTGCAGATGTTCAATGTTATGATTTAGAAAGATACTGATAATAAAAGGCAATAATAATCACAACTAAAAAAAAAAAGGCGTTTGACTTACGACAAAACCTACTTACGACAGAGTCGTTGAAATGGAACTCCATCATAAATCTGGGACTGCCTGTATTTCAAACATGCAGGAAAGAATAAAGAACAGTAGAAAAATCATTCCATGTATCTATCTGCCTGGCTTAGTCAGACCTTAACATTTTGCCATATTTGTGTCAGATTTTTTTTTCCCCAAGAAGTAAAACATTGTGGAGTTGAACTGTGTACCCTTCCTTTTCCTGTTTTTTTTTTCCCCTCCTTAAACACTATTCTGAGTATATTTGTCTCCATAAATAATGTAGTTGTTTTGCATGTTTTTATACATGCTATTCTGCAGTTGGCTTTTGTAGTACGCTCTTTCTCCCCCGCCCTCACTGTGTTTGTCCTATGATTTCCATTGCATAGCTACACCATAATTTACTTACCCATTTTTCCTTTGGGTGGTTATTAGGTGGTTTTCAGTTTTTCATTATTAGACAGTGCTGCAGTGAACATTCTTGTACATGCTTCTTTTGAACATTTGTGTATTTTTCCAGAGAGATGTAGGGTGTGTGTGTTTATGTAAGATTGGAATCACTGGTTGAAGAGTATGTGCCTCTTCAACTTTGGAGAATAATTTGGCATTATTTAATAAATTGTATTAATTTAGACATTACTGTCAGAGTGTGAGAGTTTTACTTCCCCTACATTTATACCATTAATTTTTATCGCTATCTAAAATCGAACTCGTAAGGTTCTAGGTGGGGAGCTGTAGAGCAGTTTATCCGGCCAACTCTAGAAGCACTTATATGTCAGGAAATGACTATCAAATGAACAGGCTCCGTGGACTGCGTGGCTTAGGATCTGTAACTGACTTATTCTGGTATAAGTCCGAGAATTCATCTTACCAGTTTAGTTGAATGTTAGTGAATTTTTATTTCTTGTTAGTAACATAGTCATGTTGTAATAGCCTTCGTTTCCTATATTTTACTTGATTAAGCTCTATATAGAGCAAGTAAAGGAAGCAAGATTCTAGTCTCTGGGATTTGCAACTTAAAATGAGTAATAACAAAGTAGGTATAGGGTACTGGGCAATAAAATGTAAACATATAAATTTCTAGTTACCGTTGAGTCGATTTTAACTCCTGTCGACCCCGTGTTTTTCAGAGCAGAACTGCGCTCCATAGGGTTTGCAAGGCTGTGGCCTCTCACGCACATCACCAGGCCTTTCTTCCCTGGTGTCTCTGGGTGTGTTCAAACCGCCAACTTTTCCGCTAGTAGTCGAACACTTAACTGTTTGTGCCACCCATATAAATAAAAAGTTAAATTTTTATGGCGTAAGATTTTGACATTCAGAGACACTGTGGTATAATGAGTGTCAGGTGAATTTGCAGAACTAATAAAGTTACTTAACTATTCAGTTTAAAGACAGATGATACAGTTCATTGAATTAAGCAAGTGTGAGAGCTTTAGGGTTGCTATGAGTCAGAATCGACCCAACAGCAGTGGGTTTGGTTTGGTGAGAGCTAGAAGTGTGGGTGCTTTTTACACCTTGACCCTTGCTTGGACACTGTGCATCAGAATAGATTATCATAGCTGCCCAATCTAGTACAGCTTTTGTGCATGGAGAAAGAACATCTTTGATTTAAAAACACAGTATTGAAAGCATCTGTCCTGTGAAGTTTGTAAATTATTAAAGGTACATTTAGGAAAAACGCATTGGGGACATTCATTTTGGCACCCTTTGTTAAATTTACCTCTACTTTTAGTCTTTTAGGAGTCTCTAGGTGCTGCAAATGGTTAAGCACTTGGCTACTTCACTGAAAGGTTAGAGGTTTGAGTCCACCCAGAGGAGCCTCAGAAGACAGGCCTGGTGATCTACTTTCAACAGATCACAGCCACCGAAAACCCTGTGAAGCACAGTTCTTCTCTGATACACATGGGATTCCCATGAGTCGGAACTGACTGGACGGCAACTGGTTTGGTTTTTTTGGTTTAGTCTTTTGAAGGATTAAGGGTCATTCATGCTACATTGCCGTCTTGCTTTCTTGTTTTTATTCCCCTATGTTATGAAGGAAATACGTGAACATTAGGGAAAATATTAAAAAATAAAAAGGAGAAAAAAATCACAGAGCAAGTAAAGTAAGCAAATAACCCGTACATAGTCCTATCCCTAGACAACCCCCCCGCCAAAAAAAAAGCAGAAACAAAAACCCATTGCCGTTGCATTGATTGCAACTCATAGCAACCTTATAGGAACGAGTAGAACTGTCCCGTAGGATTTCCAAGGAGTGGCTGGTGGATTCGAACTGCTGACCTTTTGGTTAGCAGCTGAACTCTTAACCACTGGGTCACCATGGCTCACTAGGCAAAAGTTGTTAATATATTGGTTGACTTCTGGAAGTTATAGTCTGGATTTATAATTTTATTCTGTTTTTTTGTAGTTTTTCCAAAGCAAATACTGTTTTTTAAATGGAAACAATTGCACCAGGAGTTAAAAACAAAAACCTAAACCAAAACCCTCAGTGAACCTCCTTCAAGAAGGAAGTTACTTTTTTTAGTTCTGCCACTGCTGTTTATCAGAGGCTCGGAAGCTGTCAACTAAGGGATAGCAATGGCAACTCAGCAGGTAATCACTTTGAGCTGCTTGAACTTGACCTACTCCGTGTCTACTCCTTGGTAGGCTGATTAGGCTGAGCCTCGCTAGACGTGTTATAAAGGCTCAAGTGACATGGAACCTGGCCTATGAAGTAAATTTTCTCTCTCTTTGAATATAAAAAGGTTTTGCCTTTTTTAATTGAGGGGGAACAAAGACAAAAGTTTATTAAACTGTAAACAGCTGTCTTATATGTCACTGCTATTAACTGAGCCAAACAAATGGCTACACTTATAAAATGTCAGTAAATAAATATATTAATAGAGACTCACATTTTTTTGCACTTAGCCTTGTTGTTGTTGTTAGTTGCCATCGAGTCAGTCCTGGACCTTGGCCTAATTTACCCGTTAATTCTCCATCAACCATTTAATTTTCAATCTGGTCCCACACCCTTCTCTTTCTTCCCCACTGGTTAGTCACCTTCTTCCCTTTCTCTCTTGTTCCCTCTGTTATACCAATTGCTAAAACACTGCACCTATAACCTTTATTCCAATCTACTCTCCTTTCTGTCCAACTTTTTTCTTTCATTATTCATCTTTTATGTGACAGTGGTTATTTTCCTACCCACTTCCCTCAGCCACATACATACACCATTTTGTTTTTTTGTTTTGTTAGACTACGCATTGATTTAATATCTGTTGAATATGAATGCTTTAAGGCTGGCAAGCACTTTTTAGTTAGATACAGGTACCACTTTTGCCTGTTGGCTTAAAATTTTGGTTACTTTGTCTCCTGTGGGGATTTCACTTTATGAACCCCTTGTATACTGTACTTTTTCTGAAAGCTTTCCTTTTTTTCCATTCTAAATTTTTTTGTTGTTGAGAACGTGCACAGCAAAACATACATCGGTTCAACAGTTTGTACATGTACGATTTAGTGACATTGGTTACATTCTTCGAGTTGTACGGCCATTCTCTTCCTCTTTTTCTGAGGGCATAAATTCACTACTTTCTGAGGTTTCTATCGATTTGCTGTTGTCAGTTTGATCCCATATAGATAGTTCTTAAAAGAGCATACATAATGAATGCTTAGGGCAGGCCTTTTTTACTAGTTAAACTGAACTATTGTTTGGTTTTAAGATGACTTCAGGGGATATTTTTGATTTGAGATTATCTAAGGGCATTGGTTTCAGGGATTCATCCACCCTCCATGGTTCCAGGAAGTCTGTAGAGTCCACGAGAATTTGAAATTCTATTCTGCATCTGCCCCCCGCCCCCCCGCTGCTTCCGTTTTAGGTTCCCTTTTCTTCCATGCTGTGTGTGATCCTTTCTTCTGCTTGTCATTGCTCCTCTCTTTGTATACGTCACCCCCATGCAGACACAGGGTGCACCGATCTTCTGCTTCTGAGATGTGCATATATCCTGTACCTGGGGCCAGGGGCCACACTGTGCACTTTCTCACAGTCAGGTCTTAAATTTTCTTCTGCTGGAGCTAACGACCCTATCTTAGAATTTATTTCCGTGAGAGTTTTAACTGAGCTTTCCTTCTGTGGAAACTTGAAGGCTAACTTACCTAGAAGGCATGCCTTTGACGTACATCTGTTTGTCTGGCTCAAATAGTATTGGAAAAAAGATTGTTCTTTGGCAGATACTACCAGAAGCCACCAGGATACAAATTTGACGGGGTGATCATTGAGTTTAGTTGTTCCTAACTTTTTCATTTTCTAATAATCTTTGTAGTGCTGCACAGGATGGTAGAAGGGCCATGGCTGGGTGTTTCTAATGATGCTGATCTTGCCAGAAGTACATCTAGGAAGAAGATTATTTAAAAATTAATGGAATAATAATAGTGCTCATCTACTTACCTAAAGGTTGACAGTTCAAACCCACCCAGAGGCACCATGGAAGAAAGGTCCGGTGATCTGCGTCTATGAAGATTATAGCCAGGAAATCCCAATGGGGCAGTTCTACTCTGTAACACATGGGGTCGTCATGAATTGAAATCAGCTTGATGGCAGTAGATTTGGTTTTGGTTTTATCAGAAATTTGGAATGTGTTTCATGGTTCTACCATGCTCTTTTAATTTTTTCATAGTTCTTTCCAGTACTTGTCTGCAAGTATATGTATTTTATATATATTCTTCCCATGTGTTTTTGTTCTTGTATTCTGTTTCTCACTCAGCGTTACTATTGATAACATCAATTTATTGAGTAAATGTACATACAAAAATTCTGAACAAAATTTAGCAAGTCAAATCCAGGAATATATAAAAAGGATCATATCTTATGATAAAGTTGGGTTTATCCTGGGAATGGAAGGTTGGTTTAACATTTACAAATTAATCACATAGTGCACCGTTTTAACAGACTAAAAGGCGGGGGGCGAGATTATCTCGTTGGATTCATTGAAAGCATTTTATAAAATTCAACATTCATTCTTGATGAAAACTCTCTAGGAACTAGAAATAGAAGGGACCCTCCTCAACCTGATAGATGGAGGTCATTTATGAAAAACATCTTGGTGAAAGACTAAATGCTTTCCCTTTGTGATCAGGAACAAAAATGATCAGTTTGTTTACCTATCAGAGCTAGAGAAGGATCACTGGTTTAATAATTACATTCACCTTCCCATTTAATCACAATGTTTTAGTGAGAGAATCTTTATTGTGATTAACACTATTGAATTTCTAGTTAATTTAAAAACCAGTTGCCATCAAGTTGATTCTGACTCATGGTAACTTCACGTGTATCAGAGTAGAACCATGGTCCGTAGGGTTTTCAGTGGCTGGGTTGTCAGAAGTGGATCGCCAGGCCTTGGTTTCAAGGTGCCTCGAGTGGACTTGAACCTCCAGCCTTTTGGTTAGCAGCTGAGCATGTTAACTGTTTGCACCACCCAGGGACTCTAGTTAATACCCATTTATTTTGGGAAACAAAGACACATCTGATAAATGGGAAAGCTGAGTGTCTTGTACTTCACTTTTTATAACAATATGGCCCTGTGTCTATGTTTCAGGTTTTTAGCTTTCATTCATCTTATCCGTGGTGGCGTCTGAATTCTTTTACCTACTGAGCCCATTATTCTTAATCTAGCTTTTGTTTTCACAGAGCTGCTTTCCACTAGTTCATCACCTATATACAAATTACACATGGTAAACAACGTGCAGTCACATTCCAGTCATTCTGCTCACCAGTTTAGTTTGCATTTTCCTTTTATTTTGTTCAGTACTTCCTTTAAAATGACAAAGTCCAGAGTCCACACATATTTAAACTTGACTATATATAGGACCTTTGCAAATCTCTTCAGTGCTAGTAGGGAAGGGAGGAACAGAGAAATTTCTTGAGAAAGAGTGAGGAGAAGAAAATGTATTTATGAATATTTTAAATAGAAGGTATCTTTTAAAAGGGGCTCATTGCTGTGTGGCCAAATTCTTGTGGGAGTTTCTGTATATCAACTTTCATTATAGCTTTGTATCAGCAGTATTATAGGCTTGTAATAAAAAATGATCCTATAGCATCCTGAATGCTCAGTGCTTAACTACATAGAGTGGCCACAATGGATTGCTCAGTAGAGAATTGTCATTCTGAAAATCCTGTTTCCATTGTAGTTGTGTATCCTTTCCAACCCCCGCCCCCACCCAAATAAGGGGAAGGGGCTAACCCATTACCAAATTAAACTAACAAAAACCTCTTTTACTTCCTTGTAAGCCCACAAATATAGAAGTTTGGGAAATTTATCTTGTTTTCGGTGTTAAGAGATGACTTTGTATGTGTGTGTGTTTAGGATGTTTGATGAAATTACAGAATATATCCATAAAAAGAGCAAGCCTTACATCTGTGTATATTATTTAGTCACTTGGTAAAATGAAACTTATGGTCTGAATGAATGCTTTTCACCTTTCCTTCCCTAATTTGAGCACTAGTAGTTGCCTCCAAGAGAAATCTTATTCAAAGTCAAAAACCAAAACCCACATCCAAACCTGTTGCCATCGATTTGATTCTGACTCTTAGCAACCCTGTAGGACAGAGTAGAACTGCCCATAGGGTTTCCAAGGAGCAGCTGGTGAGTTCGAACTGCTGATCTTTTGTTTAGCAGCCGAGCTCTTAACCACTGAGCCACCAGGGCTCCTAGTGTGTGTTGGGAGAACTTTTATTTTCAAGCCATATTCAACTGATAAGGTGGTATTATCCTTACTAAAGCTTCAAATGACGTGAACAGTAATAGGGCAAGTCTGAAGTTGAATGAGCTTTGGAATGGGAATCATAAGACTTGGGATCTCCAAGATTCTGTCAGAAATTCTGAGCTTGAGCAGGTCACTTTTCTGAGATGCAGTTCTTTAATCTGTACCATGAGGGCTTAGATGTAATGTGCTCTTTTAATATCTTTTCTGGCTTGTACAGTCTACAATTCCGTAAATATCATACCTTTCTCACCACCTCTAAATGCCTGTGTATACTTTCCTATTTGGAGAAAAAGCTAAATGACTTTCTAAGACCAGTTTGTATGATCTTGAAACTGCACCTCCCTAAATTCAGTACTTTTGTTATTGTTCATTCATTTATCCAGCAAACATTTATTAGGCATGTACAAGATTCCAGGTTCTTTTAGGTTCTGGGAATAGAAAGATGAAGAAGACATAGACTCTATCATCAAGGAGATTACAGTCTCATAAGGGCAGTTTTTTTTTTTTTTTTTAAGAGAAGAAAAAGAGTATAGTTTTTTAATAAAAAAGGGATGTAACATGACAGTGTAGTTGCACAAAGAGGAAGTGAATCTTTCTTGGCTATCCAAGTAAGGGATTACAGAGGAGGCGACCAATGATTAGAGTTTAAAAATTAAAAAAAGAAATATTTTTTTTCCAATAAAAGTCAGTTTTTAATGTAGAAAGTTTAGGAACTATAGATAAGCAGCAGTCAGGAAAACAACCACCATTAATACCTTGATGTGCATCCTTTCCCACCCTTTTGAAACTGGATTTTTTTTATTTTTATCTTTTTGTTTTTATTGTGCTTTAAGTGAAAGTCTACAAATCAAGTCAGTCTCTCATGCAAAAATTTATATACACCTTGCCATATACTCCTAGTTGCTCTCGCCCTAATGAGACAGCACACTCCGTCCTTCCACTCTCTATTTTTGTGTCCATTTGGCCAGCTTCTGACCCCCTCTGCCCTTTCATCTCCCCTCCAGACAGGAGCTGCCCACATAGTCTCATGTGTCTACTTGATCTAAGAAGTTCAGTCTTTACCAGTGTCATTTTCTATCCCATAGTCCAGTCCAACCCCTGTCTGAAGAGTTGGCTTTGGGAATGGTTCCTGTCTTGGGCTAACAGAAGGTCTGGGGACCATAACCTCCGGGGTCCTTCTAGTCTCAGTCAGATCATTAAGTCTGGTCTTTTTATGAGAATTTGGGGTCTGCATCCCACTGCTCTCCTGCTCCCTCAAGGGTTCTCTGTTGTGTTCCCTGTCAGGGCAGTCATCAGTTGTAGCCGGGCGCCATCTAGTTCTTCTGGTCTCGGACTGATGTACTCTCTGGTTTATGTGGCCCTTTCTGTCTCTTGGGCTCATAATTACCTTGTATCTTTGGTATTTTTCATTGTCCTTTGCTCCAGGTGGGTTGAGACCAATTGATGTGTCTTAGATGGCTGCTTGCCAGCGTTTAAGACCCTAGACGTCACTCTTCATAGTGGGATGCAGAATGTTTTCTTAATAGATTTTATTATGTCAATTGACTTAGATGTCCCCTGAAACCATGGTCCCCAAACCCCGCCCCTGCTACGCTGGCCTTTGAAGCATTCGGTTTATTCAGGAAACTGGTTTAGTCCAATTGTGCTGACCTCTCCTGTGTTGTGTGTTATTTTTCACTTCACCTAAAATAGCTCTTATCTACTATCTAATTGGAAACCCTGGTGGCGTAGTGCTTAAGTACTACGGCTGCTAACCAAAGGGTCGGCAGTTTGAATCCGCCAGGTGCTCCTTGGAAACTATAGGGCAGTTCTATTCTCTCTTATAGGGTCGCTATGAGTCAGAACTGGATTTTTAAGAATGTCTAGAAAATTAATAGAATCAGGGCTGGGGGAGGAAGCATTAAAGACAAAAGGAATGATGAATGCAATGGTATGAAGGTCTGAAAAAGCATTTTGTATATGGCCAAGTATAAGTATTTAGGTATGGCTGAACCATGAGAAGTATTGAAGAGGGAATGCACAGTTGTGGGGAGTCATCAATCAGATAATAGAGGACTTAGTGATACTAAACATTTAGAATCTGTCTGTAGGAAATTGGGAGCCACTAAAGGGTTTTAAGCTGGGAAAGGACAGATTCATGATTTACCTTTCAGAAAACTTATTCTGGCCCATTTCAAGAAGGCAGACTGAATGCTCACTAGGTTTTTGCTTTCCTTCACCAAGTTTATAGAAGTAATAGAAAAGTAAATATGTAGCCATGTATAGAAATAAGGAAGGGAACTCTTCGTGCATCAGAAACTGCAAAGAATTCCTGGAAGTAGGTAATACTGAGGGGGTCATACCCAGAGGTGGGGAAAACTAGGAGCAGGAAGGGTTCCAGAATAGTCAGTAGGTTGATTCATTAGCATCACTGCAACATGAGACAAGCAGGTGTGACCTCTGTACATTCTGACACAAATTTGGGCCATGCAGAAGACCTGTTTCCATGTGAGAACTCTGCATGTAGGAGCCTGGGTTTAGGAGACAGGAAAGCACCCTGGGTGACTGTCTATACCGATATCTAGAAGACCAGGCTCTTAGGCACCCTGTATGGTGGCATGAAAGCAGTATTAAATGAATAATGCTTCCCAAGTGAACTGTACCAAAAGAAGCCAGCAGAGTGTAACAGAATCTCCAAATGTTTCAGGAAAACCAACACCATGAAAGAAAACCAACAAACAAAAGAACTCAGGGTCAAGTAAAAAGTTAATAGGACAGAATTTTAAAATAAGTGTAGCTAATTTTTTTTTTTAATAATTCTAGAGATATAGGGAATTTATTATATCCTTGAAATAGAAATAAGTGGTTATAAAACAGGAGTAGACATTTGTTGTTATTGTTAGTTGCAGTTGATTTTGACTCATGACGATCCCATATGTGTAGAGTAGAACAGCTCCAGAGGGTTTTCAAGCTATGACCTTTTGGAAGCAGATTGCCAGGCCTGTCTTCCAAGGCACCTCTGGGTGGATTTAAACTGCCAGCCTTTCAGTTAGTAGACTAGTGCTTAACCATTTGCACCACCTGGGGACTCCTTAGGCAGTTGTTAAAAGAGTCAATTAGAAATCTAGGGAATAAAAAAATACATTTGTTGAAATGGAACAATCATTTTGGTGCCAGTGGAAGAATGGTTAGAATGTTGCACGATTAGACGCGGAGACAAGTGGCAAAAACGCCTTTTCCTTTCTTGCAAGCCCACAAATATGCAGGTTGGGAAAGTTCCCTTGTTTTCAATGTTAAGAGATGACTCTGTGTGTGTGTTTAAGATGTCTCATGAAATTACAGAATATATCTATAAAAAGAGCAAATATTATATCTGATAATCCAGTGATATAATGAGATCCTGAACTAGGGTAGCCACGTAGGAATAGAGCTGAGGAAATAAATATAAGAGATGTAAAAAATGTAGAATTAATAAGAACAGCGGGGTGTGGGAATGAAAGAGAAGAGGGAATCTAGAATATTACCAGGTTTCTGGTAGCAAATTCAAGAGTGAAAGCAGTTTTTTGGGGGTGGGGGTGGAGTGGGAGCAGGGATACCGCTATCTCACTTGGACATGTTGAGATTGATGTGCTTGTGAGACAGCCAGATGGAGAAGTGTTGTAGTCTGTTAGACTAGTAGATATATAGATTTGGAACTCAAATATTTGGGCTTGAACAAGATTTGCAAGTTATGTATGAGTGATAATGGTAGTGGATCTCACACTTATGTGTGAGATTGTGCAGGAAGAATGCACATACTGTGAGCAAGATGACCACTACCATTTGAGGGGTATGTGGAAGAAGAGGAGACAGCATAGGCAAGGGAGCACCCAACCCAGATCTGAGGGGAAGCAGAGATGGCTTTCTTGAAGAAGGAAAATCTGAGTTCAGACAAGAAGGCAGGAGAAAGAAGTGGAAAAGATTTCAGATTTGTTGAGTATATAGGGTATACAAAATGAGAGAATAGGATAGATGACACTGCAGTGTTAACTAGGGACAATATTGCACAGAACCTTGAAAGCGAAGTCAGGGCAGTTGGGCTTTATTCTGAGAGGAATGAGGAGCTATTGAAAGATTTTAATCCTGAAGATGTGACATGATCTGATTTGCCTGTTAGAAAGATTTCCCAGTCTGTAGTATGTAAAATGGATTAGAGCTAGGTTAACTGAACGTAAGGAGATGTGTTACAGTATTGCCTTGTTTATTCATTTGTTTATCCCAACAAATATTCTTAGATCAGAGGTAATGTTAGGATGGCTATGGTAGGATCATGGGATGGAGAGAAGTAGGTGGATTTGAGAAAGATTTAGACCTTGGTAGTTGGATGTTAGAGAGATATAGAGGGTAGAGCAAACGTGAACCTAAATTTCTGACTTTTCCAGATAGGTAGATGATGATGACGCTATTCACTAAAAGGAACCCTGAAGGCAAAGATTAGGAAGGCTAATGAGTTCAGTTTGAGGTGCCTGTAAACACTTAAGTTGAGATTCAGTGGGTTTTAGATAAGTGGGTTTGAACCATAGGAGAGAGATCTGGGCTGGAGAGAGTGATTTAGAAAGTAACTAAAGTCATGGATATTAAAGGTCACTCGGGTAGAGGGAGAAGAGGTGATCAAGGTCAAAGTCCTTAGAAACGCATACATCTAAAATGAGGATTCTGTTAACAAGACTTTCAGAAGGAACGACCAAAGAAGTAGGACAAAATTTAGAAGAGTGTGGGCTAACAATTCTAAAGCCAGTGTACATGTATGTTGGAATTAAACAAGTAAGTGAATGTACGAGGTATGGCTAGAATGAACTATGTGGTACTGGATTAGAGTTGGAGACATCAATATGAACGCGTGTTTAGCTTAATATAGATATGGATAAAGAAATAATTATAGATATGTATGTATACGGGAACCCTGACGGCGTGGTGGTTAAGAGCTGTGGCTGCTAACCAAAAGGCTGGCAGTTTGAATCCACCAGGCGCTCCTTAGAAACTGGGGAGTTCTACTTTGTCCCGTAGGGTCGTTGTAAGTCAGAATTGACTCAACGGCAATGGGTTTTTTTTTTTTTTTGGTTTATGTATGTATACATGACTTAGTATACATACATATATTTTCTAGTTTTGTCTGCTGAGAGGGCCTAGAAGCAGTAACACCCCAGTAGCACTGAGCACACTTAACACTCAGATCTTGGTATCTAATTGCATTGTTCAATAATGGCTCCTTGGAAAATGACTGATGCTAAGGCTGGGGCAGGAAATATGTAAGATAAGCCTGGAATATCTTGTAGTTCCAGAAAGTTGGGAAGTACTCAAAATCCCAAAGAATAGGAGCTTAGCAAAAGAATAGAGGTACTAAACTGAAAGAACACCCATTGGCAAAAGCTGTAACAATTTGAGCAACAAAATAAATGACAGTATTGGATTATATTCCTGAGTCCATACTGATTGTTGTTGTTAGGTGCCATTGAGTTGGTTCCAACTCATAGCGGCCCTGTGTACAGCAGAACAAATCATGGCCCGGTCCTGTACCATCCTAGCAGTTGTTATGCTTGTGGCTGTTGTTGCAGCCACTGTGTCAGTCCATCTCATTGAGGGCCTTCCCCTTTTTCGCTCACCCTCTACTTTGCCAAGCATGACGTCCTTCTCCAGGGACTGATCCCTCTTGGCAACATGTCCAAAGTATGTGAGATGGAGTCTCGCCATTCTTGCTTCTAAGGAGCATTCTGGTTGTACTTCTTCCAAGACAGATCTGTTCGTTCTTTGGCAGTCCGTGGTATATTCAGTATTCTTCGCCAGCACCGCAATTCAAAGGCACCAGTTCTTCTTTGGTCTTCCTTATTCATCGCCCAGCTTTTGCATACATATGAGATGATTGAAAAGACCATGGCTTGGGCCAGGCACACCTTGGTCTTCAGGGTGTCATATTTTCTTTTCAATACTTTAAAGAGGTCTTTTGCAGCAGATATGCCCAGTGCAAATACTGATTATAATTATACTGATTAGAGCATTTAATTATTCAGTAAATGATTGCACACATAAATGGGGTAGAAGAAACAAATCTCCCATACAAAAAAATCTAAATAATTTATGCAGATATTTCCTCAAGGAGGTAGAACTCTCCACTTTTAAAAAAATATTTATTTTGTTGTTGTTGAGAATACACACAGCAAAACACGCCAATTCAACAGTTTCTACATGTACCATTTAGTGACATTGATTGCATTCTTTGAATTGTGCAATCATCCTCAGCCTCTTCTGAGTTGTTCATCCCCCAATTATTAACACAAATTCATTGCCCCCTAAGCTTCCACTCTAATCTTTCAAGTTGCTGTTGTCACTTTGATCCCATACAGATAGTTCCTAAAAGAGCATAATGCTTGGGGCAAACAATTTTTATTATTTAAGCTAAACTGTTGTTTGGTTTTAAGAAGACTTCGGGGGATATTTTTGGCTTAAGGTTTAAAGAGTATCTCAGGGCAATAGTTTCATGGATTCATCCAACCCGTATGCTCTAGGAGGTCTAGAGTCCATTAGAATTTGATATTCTGTTCTACATTTTCCCCCTTTTGATCAAGATTCTTTTATAGAACCTTTAGCTCAAAATGTTCAGTAATGGTAGCTCCTTCTTCCACTATTGCTCCAGGTGAATAAAGACCAGTTGTTGTGCCTTGGATGGCTGCTTGGGAGCTTTTAAGACCCCAGGCACTATGCACCAAACTAGGAGGTAGAACAGAAGCACTAAACATGTTACTAGGCCAGTTAGCTGGGATGCCCCAGGAAACCATGACCCTAAATCTCCAAACGAAGAGACCAAATCCCATGAGGTTTTTGGATGTACATAACCAGCCTCAGAAGACTACTCTTTAAAAAAAATTTTTTTTTTGTCATTACTGTAAATAATACCGATTACACAGCTTTTGCCAATTCAACTTTTTACAGGCGTACAACTTATTGACAGCAGTTACCGTAATCGGCTGTGTAACCCTATCCTTAATCAATGCAATATTTCCATCACCATTAACTCCCCCTTTTCCCCTTCCCCTCTCCACCCCTGATAACCACTAATAAACTTTGTTCTCAGTACATTTGCCTTTTCATATAAGCGAGGTCATAAAATATTTGTCCTTTTGTGGTTGAGTTATTTCACTCAGCATAGTGTCTTCCAGCTCCATCCATACTGTAGCATGTGTCAAGACTTCATTTCTCCTGTGGCTGTGTAGTATTCCACTGTTTCTATGTACCACATTTTGTTTCCATTCATCTGTTGGTGGGCATTTAGGTTGTTTGCACCTTTTTGCTGTTGTGAATAGTGGTACAGTGAAGATTGGTGTTCAGGTCTCTGTTTGAGTCTCTGCTTTCAAGTCTTTTGAGTATATACCTAGAAGTAAAATTGCTGGGAGCCCTGGTGGCACAGTAGTTAAGAGCTCGGCTGCTAACTGAAAGGTTGGCAGTTCAAATCCACCTGCCATTCGTTGGAAACCCTATGGGGCAGTTCTGCTCTGTGCTATAGGGTCATTATGAATTGGAATTGACAGCAGTGGGTTTGGTATTTTTTGATTTATGGCTATCGTTGAAGAGGGGGGATAAATTTCTAAGTAGATAAATAAGAAAAGAAATGACAAAGGCAATGATGAACAAATCTGGCCACCTAAAACTAAAAACATCTATATTAAAGGTCAGTAATAAGCTGAGAAAATGTTAAAAGTGAAAGTAATAGCATTTTAACAACTTGAACAACTCAGACAAATGTTTAAGGAAAATATGAAGCCCCTACCTCACCCCATCCCCAATAGGACTAGAAGAGGGAAAGTGGCAAAAGTTTGGAAAGAAGGGCAGTATGAATAATGGGAAAAGGACCCAATCGATGACATGTGAAAGGGTTGCTGGGCAGCATTCAGTGCCTGGCTAGGTTTGAAGACTATAAAAATGTTTGTGGGAAGGCGTCATACCTCCTCATCTAACTTCATGACAGGAAGGAGAGAGAATTAAGATGAACTTCAGCCCAAGTCTGATTCCTAGGAAGCAAAGGTCAAACATACCTCCTCTCTCCAATCTTTTTATGATTCTAACACCAGCCGCCCCTTCCACGATCCTCTCTACTTTTCTGCCGGGTTCGATAATTCATTGCAGTGGCCACAGAACTCACAGACCATACTCATAGTTATGGGGTTTATTAGGGAAGTACCAGGTTACAACTCGGGATCAGAATCAGGAAGCATATAGAGAAAGTTGCCTTCTTCAGTGTAGGACAGCTCTCTCAGCTCCTCTCATCTGTTCAGGGCTCCTCTCTACCCCTGAGGATAGGCTCCTCTCAGCCCCCTCAGGATAGGTCTCCTCTCTTGGCCCTTGGCCCTCAGCCCTTGGTCTTCGGCCCTCAGCCCTTGGCCTGGCCTCTGCCCAGCTCGGGCAAGTGCTACAAAGCTCCTTTAGCTTTGCCGATAAGTGTTCGTAGGCACCCCACTCTGCCAGGAATTTCCCTGCCTGAAGGTGCTCAGCTCTCTCACTCTGTGGGTCAGCGGGCCTAGCTCCTCTGAAGTGCCTGGAGGTACCCCAGTCCTCCAACAACCCTCCTGCCTAGAGGCACTCAGCTCTCTCACTCTGTGGGTCTGCATATCCATCCACTGTTAATCACCTTGCTTGGTAGGCTAGGAAGCCTATTGTGCAGTCTCGTGTCTGTCTCCTGGTTCTGCTCCTGCTGTTTCTCTGACACGCTTGCCACTGCTTCTTGCCATCTAGTGCCTGCTTTGGTGTTACAGCTCTTTCCACATCCCGTGTCTGGGAAGTTCTCAGAGCAGGGACTCTGGGTTCAAAAGACGTGCTCCACTTCTAGCTCTTCTTGCTGGTATTGAGGTGCCCCCTTCCTGCCTCTGGGATGGCTCATTTTAAACCTAGTAGGGTGGCAAAACTGACCAATCCACTCGTTAGGGTTCCATATACCTTATTTGCATGGTCTCACCCCTGCAAGGATTTCATGCGCCTTATTTGTGTTGTTAGAAAGCTTTCCAATCCCCTTGGTGGGCCACAGGCATCTTATTTGCATAGTCACACCCAATCATTTTATGGGAGTTGCAAGACCATGGTGAGAAAGGCTATATAAAAGTGATTTATCACACCACAAAGACTATAACATTTTAGCCCAGTCGCTGGCAAATGACATCATGTTTGGTAGAGTGTCAATGAAAACAAGGGAAGCCATCAATGAGATGAATTGACACGATAGCCACAACAGTGGACTCAAGCTTACCAATGATCTTGAAGGTGGCAGAGGACCGGCAAGATTTTGTTCATTATACATGAGGTTGCCATGAGTTGGAGTTGACTCAATGGCAAGTAACAACAATATTATAGCAGGATCAATGCACATAGTTGTATGATTTTTCTCTAGCAGGTAATTGGGTTGATCCAGGGTTGGGAGTTTTAAGGGTGGTGACGTGAAAGGAAGAAAGTAGCATAGTAGGTGAACAGATATCTTGGGAGACAGCCAAGATTTTGAGACAGAGATCACAGGAGACTGGAGTGGTGAAAGGGCATTATGGGGTAAAGGACCTAGTTTTACCCTAAGTAAGGTGGCCTTTGTCCTTAATTCTGGAGAGTTAACCGTTGGAGTAATTGGGGTGCCTTGGTCTGGTACTTTCAGGCCACACCTGAGAATTTGTGCTGGTGAGTAGGGACTGGCCAGATCAGAAAAGACTCACCTAGGAGGCTCATAATGCCTAGTCTCAGGAGGCATGATTTAGCCTATTATGCAGGACTGACCAGTAAAAGTCCCGAAGACAGAGGCTCAGGGAGCTGCTTTGCTGACGAGAACATTTGCTTTCAGGAGGGTAGCGTGTCCATTGGGACATGGAAGGTCCACATTGGGAGCCCTCCCAGACTCTCACTATATGTCTCTTTGTTTATATCCTTTTGGGCTATAAGAAATCTGTAGTCGTAATTCTGGTATCAAAACCAGAAACCAAACCCACTGTCGTCGAGTCGATTCTGACTCAAAGCAACCCTATAGGACTGAGTAGAACTGCCCCACAGAGTTTCCAAGGAGCGCCTGGCAGATTCGAACTGCCGAATTCTTGGTTAGCTGCCTTAACACTTAACCACTGTGCCACAAGGGTTTCCAATTATGGTACACTCTCCGTGAATTCTGTGAGTTGTCCCAGTGAATTAGCAAACCCAGAGGAACAGTGGGAGCCAGCAGGTCTTGAACTTGCAGCTGGTATCCTGAAGGGATAGTGGGAAACCAGCCCCAGATTTGTAGCTGGCAGGTTAGAAGATTGGGATGTCGTGAGGACTCCCCAGACTTGCAGCTGGCATCTGTCTATTTGGCATCCTGAAGGATGGTGACTTTTTAATTTTTGAGCAAGGAGGTGGCAAGGAGGATGGAGAAGTGGGAATGTGAGGACTGAATCAGTCCACATTTTGGGGATTGGATTCATACTGATCCTTACTCACAAGCAGTTAGAAAGGATTGAGTCTGGACTGAGGTTAGAAAAAATATAGTCAGGGTGGGATATTGAATGACCTTGACAAAGAGAAGAAGAAGGTAGTACAGCCAGATTGCCCTGAGCCTCAGAGAAGGAAGGGGATTGCTTGTGAGTTAGGGTCTGAAGGTGTCACTTTGAAGAAAGTCGATCCCACTGCCTTTGCCTTCACTGTGGTTTTTTTTCAAGAGCCAGATTTAGGGCCAGTGGTTCAAAGGAGTGTTTGGTGATGAGGTTGAGGATGTTGAAGTAATTTGTTTTACTATGTTATGAGAGGTTCCAGGGATCCCTGTGGAAAAAGTTGGAAGGTTGGACAGCCGTGAGGAACGAATGAAATGGGTGAGAAACTATAGAGAGCACTGTAAGTGTGAAAATAAGAGAGAATGTAGTTGGCCTGAATGAGTTGTGTTTTGAATAAAGCCCACAGGTGACAGGCATTGGAGCCACAGGTAGAAATGACTAATCCAAGATTCTGAACTGACCTGTAGTAAAATGATTCTCTTTGAGGACTGATTCACTGTCTGTGTGATCTAAAGAGAATATATGTAAAAAGGTTAACCCTGGGTGGTAGTGGGTACTTAAAGCAATTAGGCTATCAGTAGTGAAAGCCAGTAGGGCTCACATTTCTTCAGAAGTCAGATATCTGCAAAGACCCCACTGTTTGAAGTTAGCTTTGAGGTAAAATGGGAAGATTCAGCACTATATCACTAAAAAAAAAAAAAAAAAAATTTTTTTTTTTTTTACTGGTTAAGTAAAATCTAGTTGGTAATATCCCACTGCTAGTGATCTTTATCATATTTTTTTTTAGTGATCTGTATCATAGAGATAGCTTCTGCTAGGAATCTTGTTTCCTCCTGCTGTTCCATTTTACCTAAAACTGGGTACTGAAGCCACTGCTGCTGCTGTGACTCAGGCAGCTCTGACGAGTAAGCTAATAGTTACTGGGCCCCTTTTTTCCTTGGGGTACGAATGCAGCCTCCATTTTGCTGTGTACCTCCTCTGGGGATCTGAACCTTTTTTAAAGCCAGTAATTAATTACCTCTTATTGACTTTATTTATCTGTTATGGCTTATGGATCAGTGAAGAAAATCTTTAACTTCATTTTTTCTTAAATCTGTAGTAACCTGTAATAATGCCTAGAATGGGGATTGGCATTGCTTAAACAACTAACACAGCTGTATACGAATCTTTACATGCTTATAGTGAAATGCGTTATAGTACCTAAAGTATGGAATGTTTTCAGTGTACTAAATGTGTCTTCTTTCTCCTATTTTAGATCTGTCCATACTAGTGGAAATGTAACTGGAACTAGCTCTGATGATAAAAACCAAGGACCATCAGGCAAGATCATGCAGTAGGAATCGTTGCTTCCAAATGAAGTCACCAACATTTAGAATTTCTACTTATTCTAAGGTATTTGAGGTGAAATTTTATTCCTTGCTAGTCATTTTGTAATACTGTTTTCTATGAGTTTTGTTAAGTTTCTGTATGTTAGAATGATTGGCTTTTCAAAAAGTTAACCTTTCCTACCCCATTCCAAAAAGGGGGAAATCATCCACATTTTTGAGGAAAAATTAGTAAAGCATGTTGTTATGTATTGAATTGTGCCCCCCCAAAATATGTGTTGTAAATCCTAACCTCTATGCCTGTGTCTATAATCCTATTTTGGGAATGGGTTCTCTTTGTTATGTTAATGAGGCAGGATTTTGAGATATAAAAGAGATTAAACAAGGAGCAAAGCAGAGTTGAGGTAAGAGAGATGCCAGGATACATGGAGATCTCCAAGGAACCAGGGAACAGAAGAAACAAGGGCCTCCCTCCAGAGCTGGCAGAGTGAAAGCCTTCCCCTAGTGCTAGTTCACTGAATTTGGACTTCTAGCCTACTAACCAAAAAAATACCAAACCCAGTGCCGTCGAGTAGATTCCGACTCATAGCGACCCTATAGGACAGAGTAGAACCCGTAGAGTTTCCAAGGAGCACCTGGTGGATTCGAACTGCCGACCCTTTGGTTAGCAGCCGTAGCACTTAACCACTACGCCACCAGGGTTTCCTAGCCTACTACTAAGCTGTTAAAGCCACCAGCTTATGGTATTTCTGTTGTAGTAGCACTGGATAACGAAGACACATGTCAAGTATAAGAAATACACTGAGTGCAGATTAAGATTCACCAAACTATCTGTGTTAGAAGAGCTAGAGTAAAATGTCAGTTAATTTTAAAATTTTTGTCACGACCATTTGAGATGAGAGGCAGAATTCAATGCTCTAACAGTCTCCTCACATGATACGGAAGAGTTGACTGTCCTTCAGTTTGGATTGGAAACCTTTTTTCTTAAACTCATTGTTAAAGTTTTTTTTTCTTTTCATAAGAAGTGTCACGTTGATTCCTCCTAGACTGTCCCTGAAGGACCTTTGGGATCTGATGGATTGGTTTTACTTGGACTGGAAAAGTGAGATATATAATTAAAGAATGAAGTGACACTTGCAAATCATGGGGTGGATCCCAACTTTAAAGACTGCATAAGATAATTAAAAGCAAAAAGGAAATGTATTATCAGCAGAAAACAAAAACAACAGCCCTGTATTTTTCTGAAATACACAGGAGTGAGGGTAGAGTGAGTTAGTGCTTATTTAGAAACAAAACACTTTCTTTTTTCTTTTTAATTTTTATTGTGCTTTAAGTGAAAGTTTACAAACCAAGTCGGTATCTAATACAAAAACTTATGTACACCTTGCTGTATACTCCTAGTTGCTCTCCCTCTAATGAGACGGCACACTCCTTCCCTCCACTCTCTTTTTTCGTAACCATTCAGCCAGCTTCTGCCACCCTCTACACTCTCATCTCTTCTCTAGACAGGAGCTGCCCACGTAGTGTCATCTGTCTGCTTGATCCAAGGAGCTCACTCTTCACCAATATCATTTTCTATCCCTTAGTCCAGTCCAGTCCCTGTCTGAAGAGTTGGCTTTGGGAATGGTTCCTGTCTTGGGCTAACAGAAGGTCTGGGGACCATGACCTCTGGGGTCCTTCTAGTCTCAGTCAGACCATTAAGTCTGGTCTTTTTATGAGAATTTGGGGTCTGCATCCCACTGTTCTCCTGCTCCCTCAAGGGTTCTCTGTTGTGTTTCCTGTCAGGGCAGTCATCAGTTGTAGCCGGGCACCATCTAGTTCTTCTGGTCTCGGACTGATGTACTCTCTGGTTTATGTGGCCCTTTCTGTCTCTTGGGCTCATAATTACCTTGTATCTTTGGTATTCTTCATTCTCCTTTGCTCCAGGTGGGTTGAGACCAATTGATGCATCTTCAATGGCCACTTGCTAGCGTTTAAGACCCCAGATACCACTCTCCAAAGTGGGATGCAGAATGTTTTCTTAATAGATTTTATTATGTCAGTTGACTTAGATGTCCCCTGAAACCATGGTCCCCAAACCCCGCCCCTGCTACGCTGGCCTTCCAAGCATTCAGTTAAAAACAAAATACTTTTTAACCACTTCTTTCCAAATAGGCATAAAGTATGAAAAGGTAATTGCTTAAGGGGATAGGCCAAAGTTGGCTGATTTCACTGTGTATGTTATAGAAGTTTGTAAATAATATCTTGCTAGAATATAGAGAAAGTGAAAATCTGAGAAAAAATATATCAGTTATTACTAGCATCCTTAATTTCATGTTGTTCTATTTTGGAAGAAGAATATGTAAAGCAGTAAATTCCAAAATAATAAGAATTCGTGATACAGGAAAATCCTAGAAGTGCCTCATTTAGAGTAAATGGGGATGGTATAATTGAGCTGTCTTTGCCAAAGAAAAGCTACCTCAAATAAAGAAGCAGATGAAAAAGAGTTAGATTGCTCTCATGAGAAGTTTTAAAACTTCTCTGGCAATTACAAGCTTTTTTTTTTGTATTTTTTTGAATTAAATGGTAATGATCATTAAATACATAGTTTGTTATATTATCAGAACCATTTTGCTTATGCTATTAAATATGTCCATCCTTCATATTTTCATTTAAGTACATTAGTTGAATGTCCAAACTTTGCAAATAATGATTCTAATATATGGCAGAGTTATAGATGAAGCTGAAGACCTCTTTCATTCAAAATGTTTACACTGGCCCGTTGTTAAGTGCCATTGAGTCGCTTCCGACTCATAGTGACCCTGTGTACAACAGAGCAAAACACCACCTGGTCCTGCACCATCCTCGCAGTGTTCCGCTGCTATTCATAAGATTTTCACTGGCAGTTTTTTAAGAAGTAGATCGCCAGGTCCTTTTGTCCTAGGCTGTGCTAGTCTGTAATCTCTGCTGAAACCTATCCACCTTGGGTGACCCTGTGGGTATTTGAAATACCGGTGGCATAGCTTCCAGCATCACAGCAACACGCAAGCTACCACAGTACAACAAACGGACAGACGAGCGGTGGTTTAGTCTAGCCTAGGAAGCCTAAATGCAGTCATCTTAAACAATTTAAAAGCAGTCATGAAACGAGCAGTAAAATAATGATAGTTTAGAATCCCTTCCTAAGTAATGTAGTTCTGTATTCAGACTTCAACAAAAGTAAAGATTAGGGAATAGAACTTTCTGATCAATTGAATTTGCTCATTAATTGGTTGTGGTTGTTAACTCTTTATGGTTCTACTTGTAAAGGCAATCTAAATTAGATTGCTTAAATTCTTAAATTAGAAATTTCTAATTCATCTATTTCTTATTATCTCCCCACTCTTTTGCAAGTTCTCACAGGGTGATATCCCATATTAAAAATTGTCATTTCTCTTTTTTGAAAATGAAGAAGAGTGCAGATCTCACAAAGTTGTACTCAGAAGTTTTATATAATACATTTTGACAAAAAAATTTTTTTTGGTGATTTCCTTGAGAACCCATTGCCATCAAGTCGATTCTGGCTCATAGTGACCCTATATGACATAGTAGAACTGTGCCATATGGTTTCCACGGAGCAGCTGGTGGATTTGAAATGCTGACCTTTTGGTTAGTAGCCAAATTTAGCCACTGCACTTGGGATTTTGTTGTTTTGGGGAGGATTAAAACACAGCAAAATCAGTACTTGAGTTATGCCATAAAACATTTGTAAAGTTACATGTCTTGGATTACAGTTTGCATTAAGTTAAAATGGTATCTTTTAAAAATACTTTATTTGAACTCAAGAAAACGTTTGAAAACAAACTTCTGAAAGATATATTAAAGGAGCAGGTGTTAGCTAGTGACTTGTTACAGTTTGTCTGTACTGTGATGGAAAGAGCACAAACTTTGGCTCTTCTACTTTTTGTGCTTCCTTGGGGAAATGGATTAATATTTCTCTTTCCTTTTCTATAATACTTAATTCATAGCCATGTGATAACTAAGTTAAATATGTAAAATAATGCTTTACAGTGTGAAATTAATGAATGTTCTTTCTAAAAACAGAGAAGACCATACTATAGAAGCATCCTTCACAGTTACTCTTCTCATAGCAAAAAGCAGGTCAACTCACATCACTACTGAGGAGCTTGTAAAACCAGTTTTAAAGTTAATGACAAATATTATGCTTGGAAAGAAAGTAAAATGAGCTTTTGGCAAAAATCCCTTATCAAAGGCATACCATCTGGAAAAGCAATTACCGTCATATGCGCATGCTAGCAGATACTTTGTTTTCCAGTTGGATGAAAGCACTGATTTGCAGAGGGCATACCAGCGCTTGACATAGGTGTGTTACTGTTTATCATTGAAAAATCCATACTACAGGAGAAGAGCTTTTTGTTATTGTTTTAGTTGTTCTGTTGTTGGTGATGGTTGGTTTTTCAAGAAGTTGTAGCCTTGAAAAAGTTGCATTGGTTCCTTCTAATCAAAGCATCAACAACAAGGAAAAAGTACACTTCCTTTGTGAGTAAAAGAGGTTGTATTGGGATTATCAATCCATATCCTGCTTTATTCAGAGAAACGAATTGGCATTCGATGTGTGATTCGTGATTGTGGTATAGTGTTGAAGAAAATAGTAAAAATTGTGACTGTAAACAATTTTTTGGCCATTAAAGCTGTCTTTTTGGAGTTTTGTGAAGAAATGGTTGGCAACTATGTTGTTAGTTGCTGTGGGGTTGCCTCCCATTCATGGAGACATTACGTGTAATAGAATGAAACATTGCCTGGCCCTGTGCTGTCTTCATGATTGTTAGTATGTTTGAGTCCATTGTTGTGGATGGACTTTTTGTCAATCAATTGTATTTTGAGCGCCTTCCAGCCTGGGGGCTCCTCTTCCATCACTATAAAAAAACCAAAACCAAACTCGTTGCCGTCAAGTCGATTCTGACTCACGGCTACACTATGGGACAGGGTAGAACTGCCCCATAGGATTTCCAAGGAGCGACTGGTGGATTTGAACTGACAACCTTTTGGTTCGCAGCTGAGCTCTTAACCACTGCACCATCAGGGCTCCTCCAGCACTATACTGGGCAGTATTCTGGTTAGTAAATATAGGATTCTGTTTTTCCACAGTGATGTGTGCTGGGTATGGGGAGGAAAGGGCGTACATGTTTGTTTGTTTTTTAGTAAAATGAGATAAATATTTCTTTAACTACTGATAATATGATTTCAGTGTAGAAAATACATTTAGTATTTTCAGTAGCTTGAATTTATAGCTTCAAGTTCACAGCACACAAGTTTTAATGTTAAGGATGAATATGAGACTTTTGTAAAAGTCTGAATTATGGTACAAAATAATTCAGTCTCATAAGAGCATGATTTTGCCCACACTTGATAATTTTATTCATTTATAAAAAAACTGACTTTTTTTTTTTACTGTCCTTTAGATGAAGGTGTACAGAACAAACTAGTTTCTCTTTAAACAGTTAGTGCACATATTGTTTTATAACATTGGTTAACACCCCACGACATGTCAACACTCTCCCTTCTCTATCTTGAGTTCCCTGTTACCAGTTTTCTTGTCCCCTCCTGCCTTCTAGTCATTGCCCCTGGGCTGCTGTGCCCCTTTAGTCTTCTTTTGTTTTATGGGTCTGTCTAATCTTTGGCTGAAGGGTGAACCTCAGGAGCGACTTCAATACTGAGCTAAAAGGGTGTTGGGGGCCATACTCTCAGAGTTTCTCCAGTCTGTCAGGCCAGTAAGTCTGGTCTTTTTTTGTGGAAAAATAGTGCATTTTTCTTCTGCTTGTTTAAAAACCGTATCCACATTTTGAAATAGAACATGAAGAAATACTTTCCAAAGGCAAAATGCAAGCAGAGAGTAGATTAGGAATCTTTTTACTCAAATCTTTCAAATTGAAGCATTTACTCTTCCAGTTTTGAGTGGGATATGCTTGTTTTAGTATCAATGGGATGGTGAAAGTAGAATTTAGTGAAATCTTGATAGAATTTTTGGGTCTATGTTTAATCTTACTATCCAGAACCATATGACACAGCTGACTTATAATTAAGAATTAGGAGTTTTAATTCAGTAGAAATAAAAAATAAGGAAGAAACTAGCCGAATATTGAAACTGGCTTATGGTTCAAGCTGGATCCAGGCATAGAAGTTGTCGAACACTAATAGGGTTGTGTCAGAATGACTCAGGGTCTTAATTGAGTGGGCTCTGGCTGGTCAAAGATGAGACAGTTTGAGCATCAGTAAGAGTAACTGCAGTGTAGTGAAACACATGAAATATGTTTAAATCCATTAGTTCATAATGATACTTAAAAAACACATTAGTTTTGTTCGAATTCATTATTTTGAAATATTTTTATGTAAAGGAAGAAGTATCCAGCTTTATCCTACCTTTCTTATATGAACTGTATCTCAGGGTAACTAAATAGTTGTCAAGCGGAGGTTTCTTTTCTTAGTTATTCTAGTTAATAAATGAAGAAGGAGTGATAGACTAGAACATCACTATTTTGTAAGGAATTAGCGGACCTAAGCAAAGATCATCAGTGACTGCTAACATCACAGAAAGACAACCAGGCTTTCATTAGGTTTCTCTTAATGAAAGTTCATATACCTCAAGTGGATTGCTTTAACAAACAGATTTATTCTCTCATAGTTTAGGAGGCTAGAAGTCTGAATTGAGGGCGCCAGCTCCCAGGGAAGGCTTTCTCTCTCTGTCAGGTCTGGGGAAAGGTCCTTGTCTTCAATCTTCCCCGTCTAGGAGCTTCCCAGTGCAGAGATCCCGGGGCACTCCACTCCTGACTCTTCCTTTGGTGGTAGGAGGTCTCCTTCCTCTCTGCTCGCTTCTCTCTTGTATCTCAAAAGAGATTGACTCAAGATAAACCTAATCCTGTAGATTGTGTCCTGCTTCATTAATATAATTGCCTCTAATCCTGCCTCATTAACATCACAGAGGTTAGAATTTACAACACATAGGATAATTATATCAGACCACAGAATGGTGCACAACCACAATGTTGGGAATCATGGCCTAGCCAAGTTGACACACATTTTGGGGGGACATAATTCAACCCATGACAATTGATGAATGGAAGTTACTTAGAATTATTCTAGTTAATAAATGAATAAGGAGTGATAGGGTAGAACACTATTTTGTAAGGAATTAGTGGACCTAAGCAAAGATCATCAGTGACTACTAATGTCACAGAAGGACAACCAGACTTTCATTAGGTTTCTCTTTGTGAAAGTTCATAACACTACATATGAAGTACCTTTGCCAAAAAATTGAACTTGAACCTGAATGTGATCAAGCCTTTAGCTCTAACTGCCAGTTTACAGGAAAAACAGAAGACAGAGAAACGTTTTAAATGCTACCATGGGGATGTAGTCAGCAAAATCTAGGCATGGGAAACTCCTTGGGACACACAACTTTATGTCAACAAATTAATTGTAAGGAAAAAAAAAATAGAATTGGAGGGAAAACTTTAGATTAATAGTGAAGTTTGGAATTTATTTGAATCTAAATTTTAATGAACATTTATGAAATGATCAGGGAGGTTTGAACACTGACTGGATAGTTGATACTAAGGAATTGTTAATTTTTAGGTGTGATAATAGTATTATACCGAAAATGAATCTTCATCTTTTTAGAGAGAGATATTGAAATATTTATGAATGCAGTGATATGTCTGGAATCTGCTTATTATTTGGAGTAGAGAGGAGGCTGTGGGTGGGATGAAACAAGATTGGCCATGAGTTGATTACTGTTTAAGCTAGGTATAGGAGTGGCTCTTGATAGTATTTTCTAAGCTTTTTTGAAATTTTCCGTAAGGAAAAGGTAAAAAAAAAAAAAAAAAAATTCATCTTTATTGACTTATAAGAATACAATTGGATTATGGGTGTTTAGCAATCTGCTGAATTTTTATTTTTAATAATTTTTTGAATCTGTTGATCTACATAGTAAATCATATTGCCTGCAAAGACAGTTTTACTATATAGTGCTATTTACCAAGCTCTGTTCTAAGCACTTTATGCATATTAACTTATTTGATCTTTACTAGAACTCTAATGAAGTAGACACTGAAATGAAGTTATTATCTCCATTATACCAACAAGTAAACTAAGTCATAGAGAAGTTATGTAACTTGCCCAGGGTTACCTAACTAGTATGTGGTAGAGCTTGGATTTGAATCCAGGCATTCCAGCTCTGGAGTCTATGCTTCTCTAATTTTTATGCCTGTCCTTATAACTTTAATTTCGAGAGCCTTGGTGGCACAGTGGTTAAGAACTGTGGCTGCTAACCAGAAGGTCGGCAGTTTGAATCCACCAGGCACTCCTTGGAAACCCTATGGGGCAGTTCTGCTCTGTCCAGTGGGGCCACTATAAGCTGGAATCTATTCGACAGCAATGGGTTTGGTTTTATAACTTTTTTATTTTATATCCTTCTCCTCTAATCTTTACACCTTTTCTTTTGTTTGTCTTACCAGGTTGGCTAAGGAGTTCTACTTTTAAAGATCAGTTTTCATTTATAATTTTGAGTTTGGAAGTTGTCTTAATACTTAAGGAATTCAGAGTCCTGTTGAGTTTACTCGTTTACAAATGCCAAGTACTCAATAGGGACTAAGAATAAACTTAGTGTGTAGCCACAAACCAAAGAATAAAACATACGATGACAGCTGCTAGTGTTTTTTAAATTATATTTACCTCCTGATCTGTAAGCTGCCTATTCATGCCTCATTTTACTTTCAGCTACTTTTTGATTTTATTGGTCTTGCTTGCTGAATTTCTTTGTTTGTGATTCTTACATGAAATTACTCCCTCCTCCCTTGCAGCCCTCATACTCGTTAATATTATCTCCTGCCTCACTTTACATAGGTTACATGAGCTAAAACTAGGTAAAGCTCTTAGGATACCGGCTGACACCTAATACCATCTCGTAAATATGCCTTTTTGACTTAAGAGACAACCAGTTTACACTTTGGTTTAAAATTTTTTTGTCCTTGAATTACCTTTTAAAATGAGAAGGAGAGAGTATGGTTTAGTTTCTTTATGAAGTCCCAGACCTGGAACAGGTGGGAAAAACTGTTTATAATGTATTATGGTGGTTTAATGACTAATCTCTGTGTTCTCTAAGGGGAAACTTTTTATAATAGTTTCTGAGGTGAGAAAGATTACTGAGTGAGTGCACTGGTTGCCAGAAGAATATACTTCCCTATTAGGTGGTGGGTGGGAACAGTCTAGGGGAAAATGTGACTTGTCTAAGTTCTCTTTGACAAGCTGCAAAGGACATTATGATGTAGTAAGATAGCTAAACTTCATGAAAGGAGGCATACAGGCTATAGTAAGAAGGAAAACTTTTGGTTTCACCCCCAAGAGAGAGAAGAGAGATGGGGCACAATTACAGACAACCTTTTCTGAAGACCTGGTATAGCAAGTTAAAAGTTGTGGTGTTTTTCTGTGTTTTACAGCCCCTTCCCACAACCCCTTTTGTGTAGCAATAATCCGAAGCAACCTTCTAACATGTCTTTAAGGGTATTTTTGAGAATGATATTAAAGTATTTGGAAACTGAAGACTGTAGAGGCACAAGAGATTCCTTCCATTTTCTGAATGATAATTCTAATTATCTAATGACATAGCTATTGGAATTGCATAGCTGATTATTGACTGTGTGAAGAGGATTTGCTTTTTGGGGGGGTTCATAGTTTATTGGGAAGAAATAAGACATTTTTGAAAAATAAAATAACTGTGTATTATAGAAACTCACTCTTGTTTGATCATGAAAGCTTTGAGGCCATAGATGAAATGATCTCCAAATTACATCTGGATGTTATGGAAGCCAAAGGTGATACAAGCACATAAGCATAGCTGAGAGGTGCTCAGTTTAACCTGTTCTCAGGTAGTTGGTGAAGGCATTGAGATGTTTATTGTTTTGAAGATGATCTTAAATGAGGAGGCATAGCTAATGTGTCTGTTACAAGAGTGTGGGGTCAAGTGAATGTAAGAGAAAGGAAAACTGATACGAGGAAAACAAAAATATTATAATAATGATTTAATGTTTACTGTATGTCAGGTAGTATGATAGATATTTTATACTGAGTGGTGTAAACTGTTATTACACCTATTTTCTATATAAGGAATTGAGTCTTACTGAGGCTTACTTAGACATTAAATAACTCACAGTAGAACCAGGATTCAGCTATCTCTTTCTCTTGGGGTGAAACCAAAAGATTGAGCTCAGAACCTGATTCTTAATCAAAATCAGAAAAGAAAATGAATTATTCCTTTAGTTTAAACAAACTGTAAAAGCATAGATTTGAGGAAACTGTGTTCAGGAGATTTTACTAGCTCAGTGTAAGTTTAGGAGCCATGGCTCCTAAGAAGTTATTGTAATCACAAATCTATCAGCTGGAGTATATTGATTCATACAAGAAAGGCTGTAGTTCTAACATGTCACTCACTAGTCAAACCACAGGTTACTATTTTAGAGAAAAATGAGGAATGCTTAATGGTTTCTAAATGATGTTTGATATGGAGTGACTTGTCAAGTACTTTCTTACTGTAACTTTTTCAATTAAAAGTCCCCCACGTGTCTGTCAGTTTGTTGTACTGTGGGGCTTGCATGTTGCTGTGATGCTGGAAGTTATATCACCGGTATTCAGATACCAGCAGGGTCACCCATGGAGGACAGGTTTCAGCTGAGCTTCCAGATTAAGACTGACTAGGAAGAAGGACCTGGCAGTCTACTTCTGAAATGAGTTAGCTAGTGAAAACCTTATGAATAGCAGTGGGACATTAATATAGTGCTGGAAGATGAGCCCCCCAGGTTGGAAAAAAAAACAAACCTGGCAGTCTACTTCTGAAATGAGTTAGCTAGTGAAAACCTTATGAACAGCAGTGGGACATTAATATAGTGCTGGAAGATGAGCCCCCCAGGTTGGAAGGCACTCAAAATACCACTGGGGAAAAGCTGTCTCTTCAAAATAGAGTCGACCTTAATGATGTGGATGGAGTCAAGCTTTCAGGAACTTCGTTTGCTGATGAGGCACGACTCAAAATGAGAAGAAACAGCTGCGAACATCCATTAATAATTGGGACCTGAAATGTACGAAGTATGAATCTAGGAAAATTGGAAATCATCAAAAATGAAATGGAACACATAAACATCGATATCCTAGGAATTAGTGAGCCGACATGGACTGGTATTTGGCCATGTTGAATCGGATAATCATATAGTCTACCATGCCGGGAATGACAGCTTTAAGAGGAATGGTGTTACATTCATCGTCAGAAAGAACATTTCAAGATCTGTACTGAAGTACCACGCTGTCAGTGATAGGATAATATCCGTATGCCTGCAAGGAAGTCCAGTTAATATGACTATTATTCAAATTTATGCACCAACCACTAAGGCCAAAGATGGAGAAATGGAAGATTTTTACCAGCTGCTGCAGTCTGAAATTGATAGAACATGTAGTCAGGATGCATTGATAAATACTAGTGATCCGAGTGCAAAAATTGGAGACAAAGAAGAAGGATCAGTAGTTGGAAAATATAGCCTTGGTGATAGAAATGACGCTGGAGATCCAATGATAGAATTTTGCAAGACCAACGACTTCATTTTTTCACCAACATAAACGGTGACCATACACATGGACCTCGCCAGATGAAGTACACAGGAATCAAATTGACTGGATCTGTGGAAAGAGACGATGGAAAAGCTTAACATCAACAGTCAGAACAAGGCCAGGGGCTGACTATGGAACAGAGCATCAATTGCTCATATGCACGTTCAAGCCGAAACTGAAGAAAATCAGAGCAAGTCCACAAGAGCCAAAATACGAGCTTGAGTATATCCCACCTGAAGTTAGAGACCATCTCAAGAATAGATTTGACACGTTGAACACTAATGACTGAAGACCAGACGATTTGAGCAAGGAGGTCATACATGAAGAAAGCAAGAGGTCATTGAAAACACAGGAAAGAAAGAAAAGACCAAGATGGGTGTCAGAGGAGACTCTGAAACTTGCTCTTGAATGTCGAGCAGCTAAAGCAAGAGGAAGAAATGATGAAGTAAAAGAACCGAACAGAAGATTTCAAAGGGCAGTTCAAGAAGACAAAGTATAATGACATATGCAAAGATCTGGAGATAGGAAACCAAAAGGAAAGAACATGCTCGGCATTTCTCAAGCTGAAAGAACTGAAGAAAAAATTCAAGCCTCGAGTTGCAATAGTGAAGAATTCTATAGGGAAAATATTAAACGATGCAGGAAGCACCAGAGGAAGATGGAAGGAATACCAGAGTCATTATACCAAAAAGAATTAGTTGGCATTCAACCATTTCAAGAGGTAGGGTATGATCAGGAACCGATGGTACTGAAGGAAGAAGTCTAAGCTGCAGTGAGGGCGCTGGCGAAGAATAAGGCTCCAGGAATTGACAGAATATCAATTGAGATGTTTCAACAAATGGATGCAGCACTGGAAATGCTCACTCATCTATGCCAAGAAATATGGAAGACAGCTTCCTGGCCAACTGACTGGAACAAATCCATATTTCTGCCTATTCCCAAGAAAGGTGATAAAACCAAATGCAGAAGTTATAGAACAATATCATTAACATCACAGGCAAGCAAAATTTTACTGAAGATCATTCAAAAACAGCTGCAGCAGTATATCGACAGGGAACTGCCAGAAATTCAGGCCAGATTCAGAAGAGGACGTGGAACCAGGGATATCATTTCCGATGTCAGATGAATCCTGGCTGGAAGCAGAGCATACCAGAAGGAAGTTTACCTGTGTTTTATTGACTATGCAAAGGCATTTGACTGTGTGGATCATAACAAATTATGGACAATATTGCAAAGATGGGAATGCCAGAACACTTAATTGTGCTCATGAGGAACCTGTACATAGATTAAGAGGCAGTTGTTCGGACGGAACAAGGGGATACTGATTGGCTTAAAATTAGGAATGGTGTGTATCAGGGTTGTATCCTTTCACCATACCTATTCAGTCTGTATGCTGAGCACGTAATCTGAGAAGCTGGACTGTGTGAAGAAGAACGGGGCATAAGGATTAGAGGAAGACTCATTAACAACCTGCGTTATGCAGATGATACAACCTTGCTTGCTAAAAGTGAAGAGGACTTGAAGCACTTACTAATGAAGATCAAAGACCACAGCCTTCAGTATGGATTACACCTCAACATAAAGAAAACCCAAATCCTCACAACTGGACCAATAAGCAACATCATGATAAACAGAGAAAAGATTGAAGTTGTCAAAGATTTCATTTTACTTGGCTCCACAGTCAACACCAATGGAAGCAGCATTCAAGAACTCAAAAGACGTGAGTTGCATTGTGCAGATCTGCTGCAAAGGACCTTTTTAAAGTGTTGAAAAGCAAAGATGTTACCTTGAAAACTAAAGTGCACCTGACCCAAGCCATGGTATTTTCAATCGCATCATATACATGTAAAAGCTGGACATGTATGTGAAAGCTGGACAATGAATAAGGAAGACTGAAGAAGAATTGATGCTTTTGAATTGCAGTGTTGGTGAGGAATATTCAGTATACCATGGACTGCCAAAAAAAGAAAAAAAAAAATCTGTCTTAGAAGTAGGTCAACCAGAATGCTCCTTAGAAGCAAGGGTGGCAAGACTGCATCTTACATACTTTGGACATGTTACCCGGAGGGATCAGGACATGTTATAAGGAAGGGCATCATGCTTGGTAATGTACAGAGTCAGCGGAAAAGAGGTGGATTGATACAGTGGCTACAACAATGGGCTCATGTATAACAACGATTGTAAGGATGGCACAGGACCAGGCAGTGTTTCACTCTGTTGTGCATAGGGTCTCTATGAGTCGGAACTGACTTGACAGCACCTAACAACAATTAAAAGAGAATGTGGATGTTTAACGTGGAAATTAATTTACCTAGCTATTAATTTTTTAGAGAATTTTTTTGTCCTTGCTCTAATATCGTATGAATGCATTTAATGCCAGTAAAAATTGAAAGCCTGAGGAAGTACAATGTCAGACCCACATGTGATAATGGGGTTTATTCAGTCACTTAAAAAGATTACATTTAAATTTGGGATTAAGTATACTTTTCCAATCAACCATGCAACAATTAAAAAAAAAAAATCAATTTCAGATTGAGCCACAATGAAAATCTCAGTAAATTCCAGAAAAGCTGAAACTGTTTATGTCCATTTCCTGACTACAGCAGAAATTTAAAATGTACAACTCCAACCGCTTGGAAAAATCAAATATAAAACTTCTTAGAAGTGAGATTTGAGTCAAACAGGAGATCAAATTTACAATAACTGATGAGTTAGCCAACAACCGAAATAAGACTCAGGCGAGGACTAATACTGTGCTTAGAAGTAAGTTCATAATCTTAACTTCATTATTGATAAGGAAAGAAATAAATGTATTAAGCACTCAATTCCAGAATTTAGTAAAAGAACAACAACAAAATAAATCCCTAAGAAAAAGGGAGAATGTGGATAAGATGAAAGCAGAAACAGATGAATTAGAAAACAGAAACTAAGAGTTGAAAAAATCTAAGAGCTGTTTCTTAGGGTTAAAAAGCAAATACTATAGACAATTATCTGACACATCTTAGCAAGGGAAAGATAGAAAATAAAAAAAATTAGGTAAAAGGAATATAAAAATAAATGAGATTTTCAGTATATTGTTGAAGCCAACTTATTTTAAATCTCTTTTAAATGAGTTATGAGAAACCTAAACAGATTTACAAAGAAAGAAATTCTGAATAGACCAAAACAAGCAAACAAACAAACAAAACGAAACATGGAAAAACTTTAAGGCATTTCCTCCAAAAATTGGTTCTGGGGCCACATCGTTTTACCAGATTCCTATGGTGAGAAATTCTTTTAGAGAGTATAAAAAGATGAAAAAGTACCCAATTAATGTTATGAAGTCATTAGGAATTTCTTGACAGTGCCTACTTCAGGAGAGTGAAATTCTTTTGTAAACAGATTTCTCTTGGAATTAAGACAATTGAGAAGGGGGGAAAACAACCAAGAAACCCAAATTGTCAATATATTGTACAGAATAGATGACAGAATAAACTATGAAGGATATTCAAGCAGTTATATTAAGCCAACTCTGAGAAATATGTGGAGGCTTCTTGAAGGAGATTTGAAGTTCGAAGGTTAGTTATTCATTTTAAGAAGGGGGTTTAGACTACTGAGCAAAGACATACAAATATGAAGTAGTATGAAATTTTTTTATCACAGCTCAAACGTCATCAAAATAATGAAGAAAGAAACATTTCCTGAAAAATAAGGAATAAAACAAGGCATAGTGTTCCCTTCTCCAGACCAGATGTCTGGTGTCATTGTAAAATGTAGCTTTGGAATGGGCTGGTTGCTGGACACTTTCTGAGTGGCTTCTCCTAATGCTTGGGTTGTACAGTTTGTGGATAGTGATGGTCTAGTCTTTTAATTGATCATTTTTCCTATTTTTTTTTTAGGAACCATTTTGCACCCCTTTCCCTTTAAAACTATGACATCAGTCAAATCATCACATCGTTCTTATTATATAGAATGCATTCTTATTATTTCTGGTACTCTCCAACAATTAGGGAGTATCTACAACTTTTTCCACCCTTTATCCCTCTTTCCACTCCTTCAAAGTACTGCAGATCCCAGTCTCAAAGTGTGCTGAGGTGCCTGGAAGTGCCACAGCAAGCTTATAGAGGTGCCATGGGATATTTTAAAATTTCAAGAGAAATTCAGCAATACTCAACGTCAGACACTGTGGGAACTACTAGCTCAAGGTAGTTCACAGCTTCAGTAGTAGAGCAGTCATTCCTCATTCTTTTCCTTGGTGCCATATGTTTGTGAAGCCGGGTTTTCGGTAGTTGCTGGGATAAGAAGTCAATGGAGCAAAAATGAAGGTGGTGGTGTCCAGGCTAATCCAAAGGTTTGAGAAGGTATGCAGTGCCAAACAGCTTCTATACCCCATTAATAAGTAATAATGGTTATTTAAATAAAAAGTGAAAATATTTATGTGTATTATATTTTTAGTGGCTACTGAGTTTAGAACATAGAACTTACTAAATTTGTTTGGACCTAACTACTGAATAAACAGGGCCGTTGGCTATTTCTTTTGACCTAAGAGTTCTATGAAAAGTTACTTATACACTAAAGAATGTCATGAACTGAGAAAGTTTAGGATTAAGGATTCTCTTGGTGATGATCAAAGAGATTAAAGCCCTGAGTCAACAAGGTGAGTATTCTCTTGGGTGTTATCTCTAATGCTTCCAGAGTTTTTGCTCTTTGGATTAGGATGTACATCCAAGAGCCTGTTGAATGGTGTTGGTATCTTGGGTGTTTCCCTTATCCTCAGAAAGGTGAGCAGGATTCAGAGTGGGTCTGGGCCAAAGAAGGTGTAGAGTAGATAGCGAAGGTTAGCTTGATTATAGGCATTGGGTTGATCTTCTTTCTTTCTTGTTTAAATCAGCTTTACTGAGGTCTGATTTTTTAGATACAATAAAATTCAAGAGTTTTAATGTACGTTTTGATGACTTTTGACAAATGTATACAGTTATATATATATCACCACCAAAAGACAAGAAATAGAACATTTCCATTACTTCAAAATGTTCACTCTTGCTCCTTTGCAGTCATTCTTCTCCCTCATGCCTAGCCACTGGCAACCAGTGATCTGCTTTTTGTTGCCATAGTTGTACCTTTCCCAGAATGTCATATAAACAGGAAACTCAAAAGAGGGGAGTGACACACAGTCAAAGCAACATGGTTGGCCACCATCTTTGAGCATGCCAGCACCGCTTCAGACTGGCTTTTCACTAATTTCTTAAGACGAAAGTTTAGATCATTGATTTAAGAATAGTCTTATTTTCTAATATAAACATTTAATAGTATAAATGCCCCTCTAAACATTTGTTTTTGTTGCATCCCACCAATTTTGATATATTGTGCTTCCATTTTCATTCTTTTCAAAATGTTTTCTAATCTCCCTTGATTTTTGAGACTGCTGGGTTATTTACAAGTGCTTTCATTAATTTATATATATTTAGTAGATTTTCCAAATATGTATCTGTTAATGATTTCATTTCCAGTAAAAGTCCATTCTCTTCAGAGAACATATTTTATATGATATCAGCTTATAAATTTATTGAAAATAATTTTATGGTCCAGAATGTGGTCTGTTTTAATGAATGTTCTGTGTGTATGTCTAAAGAATGTGTATTTTACTTTTGCTTAGAGTAATAGTCTATAAATGTCAATCAGGTCAAAATGGTTGATAGTGCAATTCGTCTTCTGTATTCTTAGTGATTTTCGGTCTATTTATTATATCAGCTATTGAGAGAGGAGTGTTTACATTTCCCACTCTAAATGTGGACTAGCCTATTTTTGCTTTCTGTTCTCCCAGTTTTGATTTAATGTATTTTGAAGCTTTCTTATTATACACACTGTTGTGCCCTCTTGATGAATTGACCCCTTTGTCATTATGTAATATTTTATCACTGGTAATATTGTTTTTTTTTAAGTGCCCTTTGATGCTATAGGCACACCAGCTTTCTTTTGATTAGTGTTTGCATGGTATATCTTTTTTATCCTTTTCCTTTTAATTTATTTATGTCTTTATAATTAAAGTGGGTTTTGTATACAGTGGATAATGTATGTATCCCATTTATATTTAATGTAATTATTAATAGTTTAAATCTACCATCTTGCTACTTTCTTTTTTATATCTTCTTTGCTTCTTTTTTCCCCATGTTTTCTGCTTGCTTTTGAATTGATTTTTTAAATTATTATTATTATTGCATTTTATTTCCAGTCTTCACTTCTTTTTCTTGGTTTTATTTTTGTATTAGTTGCTCTATGGTTTATACCATACATCTTTAACTTATCAACATCTCTTTTCAAATAACATAATACCACTTCTTTATAGTATAGGAACCTTAAAGGAGTATACCTCCATGTCCTCCTTTCTATTCTTTGTGCTAATATTGCTGTACCTTTTACTTTTTGGCATAAGTTATAAACCCCACCATGCATTACTATGTTCACTTTAAACAGCTATCTTTTAAAGAAATTAAAAACCTAGAAAAAGTTGTTGTTTATACTTATTTAAATATTTACTGAACCTCTTCATCTCTTAAGAAGCCATGGTGGCACAGTGGTTAAGTGCTTATCTGCTAAACAAAAGGTCAGCAGTTTGAACCCATCAGCCCCTCTGTGGGAGAAAGATGTGGCAGTCTGCTTCCACAAAGGTTACCGCCTTGGACACCATATGGGACAAGTCTACTTTGTCTTATAAGGTCGCTATGAGTCAGAATCGACTTGATGGCAATGGCTATTACTTCACCCCTTTGTGCAGATTCAGATTTTCATCTGTTATTCTTTTCCTCCTTTAAAAAGAACATTTTTTAAAGTGCAGATATTCTGGTAATAGATTTTTCTCAACTTTTGTATAAAAGCATTTTTACTTTGATTTTTGAAATATGTTTTAACCGGAGATACAATTTTAAGTTTACAGTTTTTTTTCCTGTACTTTAAAAGAGTTACTCCATTGCCTTCTCACTTGCATAATTTTTAATGAGAAGTTGGCTGTTATGTGTACCTTTGTTTTACTTTGTAAAAAAAAAAACAAATAAAAACATAAACCAGTTGCTGTCTTTTTTCCTTCTCTGACTGCTTTTAGTATTTTTTCATTATCACTGATTTTCAGAAATTTAATGGTGATGTTTATTGGTGTGGTTTTCTTTTTCCTGTTTGGATTTTTGTTAAGCTTCTTAGATCTGTGGGTTTATGGTTTGAAAAAATTATCCATTATTTCTTCATATATTTCTATCCCCTTCTTCCCTCTAGTTTTTGGGCCCCAATTACATGCATGTTGGAAATTGCTGATGTGCACTTTTTCTTTTTTGGTATTTTTAGCCTATATGCATCATTTTAGATATTTTCTATTGCCGTGTTCTCAAATTCACTGTGGGGTATGCTGTCAATCCAATCTAGTGTATTTTTCATTTCTAGAGGTAGCATTTTTGCTTTTAAAAAATCATACATTCCCCAACACTTCCATGTCTTTCACCACCTTCTTGAACCTACTGAGTGTATTTATCATAGCCCTTTTAACATCTTTGTCTGCTAATTCCATCATTTCTGTTAGTTGTACATCTGTTTCTATTGGTGTATTTGTCTCATATTTATAGGTCATATTTGTTTATATATCTGATAATTTTGTCTTGATTTATTTTTGTGATTTCCCGATCTGGGTTGACATCTGGTTGCTCTGTCCTGTGTTCTAGTCTTGGGTTGATATCTGATATTATTGATTTTCCAACCAGTGAAATCCCTTTAGTATTTCATGTAATTTTGGTTTGGTTATTACAAATTCCCTAAACTTCTGTTTTATCTGGAAATGTCCTAATTTCACCTTCATATTTGAGAGACAGTTTTGCTGGGTATATGATCCTTGGCTGGCAATTTTTTTCCTTCAATGCTTTATATAAGTCATCCCATTGCCTTCTTGCCTGCATGGTTTCTGCCAAGTAGTTTGAGCTTATTCTTATTGATTCTCCTTTGTAGGCAACTTTTCATTTATCCCTAGCCACTCTTAAAATTCTCTCTTTATCTTTGGTTTGGCAAGTTTGATTGCAATATGTCTTGGTGACTTTCTTTTGAGAGCTACCTTATGTGACGTTTGATGAGCATCTTGGTTAGGTATCTTCTCATCTTTCACTATATCAGGGAAGTTTTCTGGCAACAAATCTTCAACAATTCTCTCTGTATTTTCTGTTGTCCCTCCCTGTTCTGGTATTCCAGTCACTCTTAGGTTATTTCTCTTGATAGGGTCCCACATGATCTTTAGGGTTTCTTCATTTTTTTTAATTCTTTTATCTGATTTTTCTTTTAATATATTGGTGCCAAGTGTTTTATCTTCAGTCTCACTAATTCTGTCTTCCATTTGCTCAGTTCCGCTCCTCTGACTTTCTGACAAGTTGTCTAATTCTATAATTTTATTGTTAATCTTCTGAATTTCTGATTGCTGTCTCTCCATGGATTCTTTCAGCTTATTAAATTTTTTATTATGTTCTTGAATAACCTTTTTAATTTCTTCAACTGCTTTATCTGTGTGTTCCTTGGCTTGTTCTGTGTTTTGGCTGATCTCGTTCCTGATGTCTTGAAGAGTTCTGTATATTAATCTTTTGTATTCTGCATCTGATAATTCCAGGAAGATGCCTTCATCTGGAAGATTTCTCGATTCTTTGTTTTGAGAGCTTGTTGAAGCGATCATGGTCTGCTTCTGTATGTGATTTGATATTGACTGTTGTTTCCGAGCCATCTATAAGTTATTGTGTTAATTTATTCTACGTTTGCTTAATGTATCCTAGTTTCTTGCTTTGTTTTGTTTTGATATGCTCAAATAAGCCGCTTGAGTGAGCTAGCTTGATTATTTTTGCCTTTGAAGCTCTAATGTCCTGTCATCAGATGTCTAGAGCTGTTACCAGGTATATGAGCCTAGGAGTCCATTCACTTTTCTTGTATGGATTCAGCTCAGGTGTCCAGGTGGTTGGTCATCAACTGTGTGGTACAGGCTCTGTCCTACAGTCTTAGAGGGCAGGGGTGATTGGTGTAGGTACAAGTATCTGGTTGCAACAGGGGGTCATGCTCTGAACGAGGCAGGGGACTGACAACCGTCCCCTGAGTCTGAGGAAAGCACATCCCTGTTCCCTAGAGCACACAGGTGGGTGGGTTCTGCAGCCAGATCATGGGCACCCAGTGCTTTTAGTTGTAAGGACTGGGAGGTACCACTTATCCGTGGTGGCTTGGTGATGTGCGTGGAGCCACCAGTCCTTAGGCCCTGATGTGGGTAGGTGAAGACCCTGTTTAATAGGCAAAGCAGTGTCAAACGTCAAAAAACCCCACTTTTTCACTGCACAACTGAAACAGTTGCAGTCTGCCAACAAGGGCCTATTCTCCTGAAATGGGCCCACACAGGTCCATGCAGGGGTGAAAAGTATTCAAAGTCTGTGGACTGTTTGTGCCTGGACAGGAGCCGCTTCTGTCCTGAGCTCCCCAGCCTAGTGGATCTGGCAGATTATCCTTTCCCCCAGTTGTTAATTTATTCCTTCTCCAAGGTTGGGAGAATGGCTTAGGGCACACAGCAGGATCTATCTCAGGCCTAGGGAAATCGACAGCCACTGAAGCTGGCTTTGGGGCTGGGGGTGTGATAAAATAAATGCAAGTACTTAGCTTTTGCTGAGAGCAAAGTTCTTCTCTAGTTCCAGAGGTGTGAGTAGGCTGTGCAGCTCGCTATCTCTCCCTGAGGAAACTGTGTCTGGAATGCCACTGCCAGCCCCGCTGTGGTCGTTCTAAGGGTTTGTGCCTGAGGGTTCCTGTCAAATCAGGTCTGGCAACCCCTCGCTGCTTCTGAACTCTCTCTCCCTCTCCCTGCCACTCAGTCTGTTTTCTAACTTTACCATTGATGTTCAGGGCTCCTAGCTTGTCATATATATAATCGTTTCACTTGTTTTTTCGGGTCTTTGTTGTAAGAGGGATCACTGGAAGTGTCTGAGTACTCTGCCATCTTGGCCCCACCGCCATATCTGATAGTTTTTAATTGGATGTCAGACATTATGAATGTTATGTTGTTGGTTCCTGGATTTTGTTATATTCGTTTAAATAAAGTTGGTCTAAATTTTGGCACACAGTTACGTTTTTTGAGATGAGTTGGACATTTTTGAGGCTTGCTTTTAAGCTTTTTTGGATGAATCCAGAGCGACCTTTTTTTCTAGAGCTGATTTAGAAATTAATACCCTTCTGAGGACTCTATCTCATGTCTTTTGTATTATGAGATATTTTTGCTCTAGCCGGTGAGTATACAAATTGTTCCTAGGCTTGTTTGTGCTTCAGGAATTCTTTGACCTATTTGTTTTATAGTGGTTCCTTCCCCAACCTCAGGTAATTTTCTCTCACACAGGATTAGACCAGTACTCTGCCGAATGCTTGAGGCAACACCTCTGCAACTCTCCAGTACTCTGTTTCTTTGTGCAGTTCTCTCCTCTCTCTCACATTCTGCTCCACAAAATCTGGCAGCTTTGACATCCCTGAATATAAGTTTCTGTCTCAACTCTCTGGACTGCTAGGCTCTGTTTGAATTCTCCGTTCTCTATGCTGTATCCTAGAAGCTTCTTTAAGAGTGTGAGGTGGGGCAGTTGTAGGGCTCATTTCATTTTTTCCTCTTTTCTTAGGGATCATACTTCTACTTGGACTGTTGCTTAGTATCTGAAAACTATTGTTTCATCTATTTTATCCAGTTTCCTGGTTGTATAAACTGGGAGCATAAACCTTTTCCTGTTACTCCATCATGGCTGTTTGTGGAGGTCCCCAATTATCTTTTTCTTCTTCCTTTTTGTGGGTTTTCTGTACTTTGTAATAGCAGGATCTCAGGAATTGGAATTAAGATGTGGGCATAAATAAAAGAAGCCCAGAAACCAGTTTGCCTGTTCTCAGCGTTTCAGGTCTTAAACTTGGCCTGCCACTAAGGCAGAGGAATCCCTAATTGCTTGTAGTCCACCCTAGAGTTTAAAAACAAAGCCCTTTAATAATAATATAGAGGTTATTTTGCCTGCTGTATCCCCTGTCAGTATTGGTTTCCAGAATCTATTGCAGTGGCAGGTGGTTGATGAAGAATTATGTTATTCTAAGTCATGGCTAAATACCACAGAGATTTAAGAAGCAATTAATACTTTTAACAGAGTTAAAACTTGTTGGCTTCGAGTTGATTTTGACTCATAGCGACCCTATGGTATAGAGTAGAACTGCCCCGTAGAGTTTCCAAAGAGCGACTGATGGATTTGAACTGCCAACCTTTTGGTAAGCAGCCATAGCTCTTTACTACTGCACCACCAGGGCTCCTTTAACTGAATTAAGGCCTATATTTGTCTGCTTTTTCTTAACTGTTTCTGTTTGCTTTTACTTACTTTTTATTTATCAGGCTTCTTGGTTATTTTATTTGCTAGTTGATTATCTAGCTAGTTGTCATTTTTCAGCTGGGTTGTACTTTATTCATCATGTATTTTTCTGTATCACAGAATAGTTTTGCTATTGCTCTTCATTTCTTGCTTTACTCAGAAGTGAATGAGTGAATAGATGAATGAGTGAATAAATGAATGGTTATAGACAGTCACATACACATACACACAGTGTGTTTTATCAGTTTTGAGACTATTGTGGTATATACTATTGATTTAATATCATTTCAGGAAAAAAAAGAAACGTGTTAAATTTATTTTTTAAAAAAACCTTTAAAAAACTAACAGAATAATACATTTATCCATACAATTTCTACACCATCTTCTTTGGAATCACAAGATTGAGTCTAATCTTTTTTCACATTCTGACATCCTGTTTTTTCTCACCTGTGTTTGATATCTTGGCCTGTTTACACATTATGATTACCAGTATAACTTTGAGCCATATGAATAATGTTTGTATTTTATCTGGTTTTCCTTTTTGGCTCAATTTATAGCTTCGGTTTTTCTACAGGTAAACTGAGAATTAAAATAATTCCTTTTTTGAGAGAACTGGAAAATTCTGTTCCAACGCTTGGCTAATAGTAGTTTGTAGAATGCTAATTGGTTATACCAACGCCTCCCAGCTCTGATACTTCTGTGATTTATTTTGAGAGATTTGGCAGTTTGTACTGTTGAATTGCCTTGCTTGGCTTGCAACAGCCTTTCTCTTCACAATACTTTTTTATTTCAGTGCATTGTCATAGTTCAGTCTTTCTGAAAACATTTTTAAGCAGTGATTTAGTCTTTCATATTTAACTTAAAATTCAGGTGTAGGTGAGTTTACCAATGCATATCACTCAGCTTTGGTCATAATTGGATAAGCAGATACTTTCTATGGGAAGACAAAGTTTAAACATGGGCACGTGGTACCATACATCACAATTTATTCTTTTGCTTGGCTATTGGTAAGTTTCTTTGGACATTAGAAGCCTAAAAGTAATTACTTAGAAAAATCATGCATTTTAGAATTGGAAATACATCTTAGTAATATTAATATACATTAAGCAACTGTAAGATCTGGCAAGTGGTGGGATCATTTAATGAGCTTCAGGATGATTATAGCAGTTAGGAGAAAATTAGTTTTGAGCCTATCCATATTCAAATGTTCTAGTTAACTTTTTAAAATTGTGAAGCTATGCAAAGAATAGTAATCTTCTAAAGGAAGAAGACTATTAAAAATTGATTGTAAAAAATTAAGACCCTCTATATGAAAAAAAAGATATAGTAAAACTTAAAAAGAAAAATTACAAAATGGGAAACATTCACAAACATGACCTTAAATGATTATTGTAAATATTACAAAAATATTTACAAGCACTAAGATTCTGGTAAGTACATTGATAAAGGACATGCCCATTAGGTCATAAAGTGACATAGAGTAAACAAACATAAGGAGAAGAGTTGAGCCTCATTGGTAATTAAAACCGTAAAAAAACCAGTTGCAGTCGAGTTCATTCCAACTCATGGTGACCCCATGTGCTTCAGAGTAGAACTGTGTTCCATAGGGTTTTCAGTGGCTGATTTTTTGAAAGTTGATCACTAAGCCTTTTTCTGAAGTGCCTTTGGGTGGATTTAAACTGCCAACCTCTCATTTAGTATCTGGGTGGTTAACTGTTCGTGCCAGCGAGGGACTCTGATGAAAACCATAGTGAAGAACTTTTTTTATACCTGGTGAATAACCTTAGTAAAGTAGTTGACAGGGAATCAAATAGCTGTGCATTACTTTTAGAATTGTTACAACTTATTTGGAGGGTAGTATGGTGGTATATGTCTTAAGTGCTATCAACATATCTATAGCCATTGATTTAATAATCCTTCTCCTGGGAATGAACCATAAGTAAATAATTCAAGAGAAGCCATATTAGAGCTATGTTGACAATAGTATTATAACAATGAAAACTGAAGACAATGTGATTGGTAAACAATGGGAAATTTGAGGTATGATGATAAGTCAACACCCATATATTTCATGTCCATTACATATAACTGTAACTAAGATACCACGGACTGTATCTTTTTTTCTGTACTGTAACACCAATACTTAGAAAAGCTTGGCTTACAAGTAGGTCCTAAACAATTGAAAAAAAAAAAAAAATTGTGCTTAAGGTGAAAGTTTCCCCAGGAAATCAGGTTCCCATTTAACAATTTCTACACAAATTATTCAGTGATATTGGTTATATTTTTCATATTGTATAATTCTCATTCATTTTGCTTTGTTCGTACCATATCCAGTACACTAGTTTTCCTACCCCCTTACTTTGTCATCTTTGCTTTAGAGTAATTTTTTGACCATTTGGTCTCCTATTATAGATGATTTTTAAAGAAGCTCAGTACTCACGGGTGGTATTCTTTTTTTTTTCCTCTCTCTTATTTATTTTGTTGTTGATGTTGAGAATATACACAGCAAAACTACACCAACTCAGCAGCTTCTACATGTACCATTTAGTGACATTGATTACATTCTTTGAGTCATACAACCATTCTCACACTCCTTTTATGAGTTGTTGTCCATCAACATAAATTTACTACCCCCTATTTTTTAAGGTTCATATCTAATATTTCAAGTTGCTGTTTTCACTTTGATCAAATATAGGTAGTTCTTAAAAGAGCATAATGCTCAAGGCAGACAAACTGCTCAAGGCAGTTTAAGCTAAACTATTGCTTAGTTTTAAGAAGACTTTAGAGGGGTACTTTTGGTTTAAGGTTTAAAGATTATCTCAGGGCAGTAGTTTCAGGGATTCATCCAACCTTCATGGCTCTTGGAAGTCTGGAGTCCATGAGAATTTGAAATTCTTTGCTTTTCCCCTTTTGATCAGTATTCTTCTGTAGAATCTTTGATCAAAATGTTCAGTAATGGTAATGGCACCATCTACTTCATTTGGTTTCATGGCAAAGGAGGCAGTTGCTCTTGGAGGCAATTAGCCATATATTCCATGTCCTCCTATTCCTGATGCTCCTTCTTCCTCTGTTGCTCCATATGAATACAGACCAATTGTTGTGCCTTGGATGGCGACTTGCAAGCTTTTAGGACCCTAGGCACTATGTAATGAACTAGGAGGTAGAACAGAAGCGCTACACCCGTTATTAGGCCAATTAACTGGGATGTCCCATGAAAACATGACCCTAAACCTCCAAACCAAGGAACCAAATCCCATGAGATCTTTGGTCATACATAAACAGCCTCAGAAGAGGTTCCTTTTTTTTTTTTTTGGTCATTATTGTAAATGTATCTAACAGGTGATATTCTTTGTTTTATGACCCAGTCTGTTATTTAGCTAAAAGATGACCTTAAGGGATAATTTCAGTTAATGTTTAAAAAGTATCTCAGGGTGATACTCTCGGGGAGTCCTCTAGTCTTAAAAGGTCTGGACTTTTTAAGAATTTGAATGCTGTTTCCCATTTTTACTCCTGTTCCGTCAGATGTGTTCATTGTGGCCATCAGATCTATTTATTGTGGCCTTGATCAAATTGGTTAGTAATGGTAGCTGGGCACCATCTAGTTCTTCTCGTCTCAGGATAGACTTGGCTGTGGTTCGTGTAGACTAGTAGTCCTGTAGACTACTTTCTTCTCTCAGCCTTTGATTTTCTTCTTTCTCTTTTGTTTTGGACAAGTAGAGACCAATAGTTGTATCTTAGATGGTTGCTTTCAAGCTTTTAAGATCCCAGACACTGTTCACCACCTTGGGATGTAGAACATACACTTTATGAACTATATAATGCCAATTAACTGGATGGTCCCATGAGACTATGGTCCTAAGCCTTCAAACCCAGAAAACTAATTCATGTGGTGTTCAGTTATGTCTAAAAAGTATCCGTCCCTGTGTCCCCTGTGTGGTTTATTATATATATGGATATACATGCATGCACACACATAACCGTATATACATATGCTTATAGATACTTCTGTCTGTACATACATATGGACCCACATATTCATAGTCATATACATATATGCTTATATATATACTTGTGTAACCACACACATATTTTTTGCTTCTTGTTGCAAAATTATATTTCTCATATCCTTTACCAGAAATATCCTTTTCTCTTGTGCATTTCTTAGTGGCATCATTATCTTGGGCACTCTGTGTTTACTTCACCCACATTCAATGTTCTCTTTCCCATCACCAAAAATAAAAAGTGTCTACTATTTCAAGAGTGCTTCCCCTTTCCCTTCCCACACATCCCTGGTAACTACCCATGAATGTGTTGGTCTATATATCTATTCTTGTCTTCTTATAAAAGTGGGATCACACAATATTTGTTCTTTTGTGATTGACTTATTTTACTCAGCATAATGTCTTCCAAATTTATCCACATTGTAAGATGTTTTGAGGACTAATCATTATTCTTTATGGCTGAGTAGTATTTTGTCATATATGTTATCCATTCATCCGTTGATAGGTACTTAGGTTGTTTCTGTCTTTTTGCTATTGTGAATAATGCTGCAATGAACATAGGTGTGCATATGTTGGTTCGTGCCACTGCTGTTAGATGTCTAGAGTATATACCTAGGAGTGGGATTGCTGGATCATAGATCATAGGGTATTTCTGTTTCTAGCTTTTTGAGGAAGCACCATACCATTTTCCAGTTTCCATAGTGGTTGTACTATTTTACAATCTCATCAGCAGTGGACAAGGGTTGCAATCTCCCCATATCCTCTCTGGCATTTGTTGTTTTTTTTAATTAGTGCCATTTTTGCAGGGGTGGGATTATATCTAACTGTAGTTTTGATTTGCTTTTCTCTAATGGCTGATGATCATGAGCATCTTTTCATGTGTTTTTTTGGCTACTTGATTTATCCTCTTTGGTGAAATGTCTGTTCCTCTTTGCCCATTTTTACATTGGATTGTTTGCCTTTTTGTTGTTGAGTTTTGGAAGTTTTCTATATATTTTAGCAATTAGACTGTTACTGGATATGTCATTCCTGAAGATTTTTTTTCCTAGTCTCTAAGTTGTCTTTTTACTCTTTTGTTAAAGTGTTTTGATGAACATAAGTATTTAATTTTTTAGGAGGCCCCAGTTATCTAATTTGTCTTCTGTTGTGCATACATTTGTAGTTGTGTTTGATAATCTATTTCTGAAAAAAATTAGATCCCGTAGTTTTGTCCCTATGTTATCTTTCAAGACCTTTATAATTTTGGCTTTAACATTTAGGCCTTTGACCCATTTTGAGTTAGTTTTTGTATATGGTGTAAGGTATGGATCCTGTTTCATTTTTCTGCAAACGAATATCCAGTTTTGCCAGCACCAGTTGTTCAAGAGCCCATTGAATGAACTTTGACCGCTTGTCGAAAAATAGCTGCGTGTAGATTGATGGATTTATTTCTGGGTTCTCAATTCTATTCCATTGGTCTGTGTGTCTGTCATTGAACCAGTACCAGGCCATTTTGATTATTGTGGCTGTATAGTATGTTTTGAGATTGGCAAGTATGATGCCTTCTACTTTGTTCTTTTTTAGTATTGCTTTGACTGTTCGAGGCCCCTTTACTTTTCATATAAAGTTGGTGAGTAGTTTTCCAAATCAGTAAATAATATTGTTGGAGTTTGAATAGGGATTGCATTGTATCTGTCATGGATTGAATTGTGTCCCCCCAAAATATCTGTCAGCGTGGCTAGATCATGATTCCCTTATATGATTGTATGATTATCTACCATTTTACTCTCTGATGTGATTTCTGTATGTGTTGTAAATCCTATCACTATGATGTAATAAGATGGATTAGTGGCAGTTATATTGATGAGGTCTACAAGATTAGATAGTGTCTTAAGCCAATCTCTTTTCAGATATAAAAGAGAGAAACGAGCAGAGAGATGTGGGAACCTCATACCACCAAGAAAGCAGTGCTGGGACCAGAGCATGTCCTTAGGACCTGAGGTTCCTGCGCTGAGATGCTCCCAGACCGAGGGAATACTGATGATAAGAACCTTTCTCCAGAGCCAGCAGAGAGAGAAAGCCTTCTCCTGGAGCTGATGCCCTGAATTTGGACTTGTAGTCTACTAGACTTGGAATTTGGTTAGCAGACGTAAAAAAGCCATCCACTTGTGGTATTTCTGTGTTAGTGGCACTAGATGACTAAGACAGTATCTGTAGATCACTTTGGATAGTTGTGATAGCCAAGGTTGTATGTCATTGGCTAGAGATGAACCTTAGTGGTTTGACAGTTACGGTGTAGTTTGCTACATATGTGGTGATATAATCACCTCGGTAATGAGACCTGATACAATGTAATCACCTCCATGATAAGATCTGTTATGAGCAGCCATTCAGTTGAAGGGGAGTTTCCTTGGGGGTGTGGCCTATATCCAATATAGATGGACTTTATGGCAAAGCTCGTTGGCTTTTGCTCGCTTTGAATCCTGCACCTGGCTCCTTTTCATCTGACTTCCAGTTCTTGGGACTTGAGCTAGCCAGGACTTGAGCTAGCCGCTTGCCTGCCGATCTTGGAATTTGTTGGCTTCTGCAGCTTGTGAGCCAGAGGCCTGCTGTCTGACCTGCCGATCTTGGATTTGCCAGGCCCTGCAACTACATGACTCAGGAAAAGCCTCTAGCCTGACCCATGAATGTGGGACTTCCCAGTCTCTACAGCTCTATGAGCTATTTCCTTGATCTAAATCTCTCTTGCTATATATTTATATGTACACTGATTTGGCTTCTCTAGAGAACCCAGCCTAAGACAGTAACCTGTTGCTGTCAAGTCAATTCTGACTCATGGCGACTCAAAGGGACAGGGTACAACTGCCCCATATGGTGTCCAAGGAGTGCCTGGTAGATTTGAACTGCCAACCTTTTGGTTAGCAGGCGTAGCGCTTAACTACTACACCACCAGGGTTTCTGCCTAAGGCAGTAGTATTGACATTTTCACAATGTTAAGTCTTCCAATCCATGAGCTTGGATGTAGGTCTCTTTTAGTTTCTTGTCGTAATGTTTTATAGTTTTCATTGTATAGGTTTTTTACAGCCCTGGTTAGATTTATTCCTAGGTATTTTATCATTTTCGGGACTCTTGTAAATAGTATTGTTTTCTTGATTTTCTTTTCAGAGTTCCTCTTGTTTAGTGTAAAGGAACTCAACTGATTTTTCTGTTGTTGACCTTGTACCTTGCCACTTTGCTGAATTCTTCTATTAGATACAGAAACTTTTCTTGTGGTGTCCTCGGGATTTTCTATGTATAGGATCCTGTCCTCTGTGAATAGAGATCGTTTGTGATTTGGATACCCTTTATTTCCCTTTCTTGCCTTATTGCTCTGGCTAGGACTTCTAGTACAGCATTGAATAACAGTGGTGATAATGGGCATCCTTGTCTTGTTCCCGCTCTCAAAGGGAAGGTTCTGAATCCTCATGCACTGAGAATAACGTTGGCTGTTGATGTTGCATATATACCCTTCTATTCCTATTTTGCTGAGAGTTTTATCAGGGAAGGGTATTGGGGTTTTTTTTTTTTTTAATTTTTAAATTTTTATTGTGCTTTAAGTGAAAGTTTACAAATCAAGTCAGACTTTCATAAAAATATATAAAGACCTTGCCATATACTCCTAATTGCTCTCCCCCTAATGAGACAGCACACTCCTTCCCTCCATTCTCTCTTCATGTCCGTTTGGCCAGCTTCTTACCCCCTCTACCCTCTCATCTCCCCTTCAGACAGAAGATGCCAACATAGTCTCATGTGTCTACTTGATCCAAAAAGCTCATTCTTCACCAGTACAATTGCCAATGAGTTGGCTTTGGGAATGGTTCTTGTCTTGGGCTAAAAGAAGATCTGGGGACCATGACCTCTGGGGTCCTTCTAGTCTCAGTCAGACCATTAAGTCTGGTCTTTTTACGAGAATTTGAGGTCTGCATCCCACTGCTCTGCTGCCTCAGGGGTTCTCTGCTGTGTTCCCTGTCAGGACCGTCATTGGTTGTAGCCGGGCACCATCTAGTTCTTATGGTCTCAGACTGAGGTAGTCTCTGGTTTATGTGGCTCTTTCTGCCTCTTGGGCTCATAATTACCTTGTATCTTTGGTATTCTTCATTATCCTTTGCTCCAGGTGGGTTGCGACCAATTGATGCACCTTAGATGGCCACGTGCTAGCATTTAAGACCCCTGACGCCACTCTCCGAAGTGAGATGCAGAATGTTTTCTTAATAGATTTTATTCTGCCAATTGACTTACATGTCCCCTGAAACCACGGCCCCCAAACCCCTGCCCCTGCTATACTGGCCTTCGAAGCATTCAGTTTATTCGGGAAACTCCTTTGCTTTTGGTTTAGTCCAGTTGTGTTGACCTCTCCTGTATTGCGTTTTGTTTTTCTCTTCACCTAAAATAGTTCTTATCTACTATCTAGTTAGATTCTATGGGGAAAGTATTAAATGCTGCAGGAAGCATCAAAGGAAGATGGAAGGAATACACAGAGTCATTATACCAAAAACAATTAGTTGATGTTCAACCATTCCAAGAGGTAGCATATGATCAGGAACCGATGGTACTGAAGGAAGAAGTCCAAGCTGCTCCGAAGGCATTGGCGAAAAACAAGGCTCCGAGAATTTATGGAATATCAATTGAGTTGTTTCAACAAGCAGATGCAGTGCTGGAAGTGCTCACTTGTCTACACTAAGAAATGTGGAAGACAGCTTCCTGGCCAACTGACTGGAAGAGATCCAAATTTATGCCTATTCCCAAGAAAGCTGATCCAACCGAATGTGGAAATTATAGAACAATATCATTAATATCACATGCAAGCAAAATTTTACTGAAGATCATTCAAAAACAGCTGCAGCAGTATATTGACAGGGAACTGCCAGAAATTCAGGCTGGTTTCAGAAGAGGACGTGGAACCAAGGATATCATTGCAGATGTCAGATGGATCCTAGCTGAAAGCAGAGAATACCAGAAGGATGTTTATCTGTGTTTTATTGACTATGCAAAGGCATTCAAGTGTGTGTGGATCATAGCAAATTATGGATAACATTGTGAGGAATGGGAATCCCAGAGCACTTAACTGTGCACATGAGGAACCTTTACATAGATCAAGAGGCAGTTGTTCAGACAGAACAAGGGGGTACTGACTGGTTTAAAGTCAGGAAAGGTGTGCATCAGGGTTTTATCCTTTCACCATACCTATTCAATCTGTATTTGAGCAAATAATATGAGAAGCTGGACTATATGAAGAAGGATGGGGCATCAGGATTGGAGGAAGACTCATTAACAACCTGCGTTATGCAGATGACACAACGTTGCTTCTTGAAAGTGAAGAGAACTTGAAGCACTTACTAATGAAGATAATGAAGATCAAAGACCACAGCCTTCGGTATGGATTATACCTCAACATAAAGAAAACAAAAATCCTCACAACTTGACCGAGGAGCAACATCATGATAAACGGAGAAAAGATTGAAGTTGCCAAGGATTTCATTTTACTTGGATCAACAATCAACAGCCATGAAAGGAGCAATGAGGAAATCAAAAGACGCATTTCTTTGGGTAAATCTGCTGGAAAGGACCTCTTCAAAGCGTTGAAGAGCAAAGATGTCACCTTAAAGACTAAAGTGCACCTGACCCAAGCCATGGTATTTTCAATCGCACCATATGCACGTGAAAGCTGGACAATGAATAAGGAAGACCGAAGAAGTGTTGATGCCTTTGAATTGTGGTGTTGGCGAAGAATATTGAATATACATACCATGGACTGCCAAAAGAACGAACAAATCTGTCTTGGAAGAAGTGCGGCCAGAATGCTCCTTAGAGGCAAGGATGGCGAGACTGCATCTTACATACTTTGGACATGTTGTCAGGAGGGATCAGTCCCTGGAGAAGGACATCATGCTCGGCAGAGTACAGGGTCAGCGGAAAAGAGGAAGACCCTCAACGAGGTGGATTGACACAGTGGCTGCAACAATGAGCTCAAGCATAACAACGATTGTAAGGATGGCGCAGGACCAGGCAGTGTTTCGTTCTGTTGTGCATAGGGTTCTCTATGAGTCGGAACCTAACAACAACAACAACACTATCTAATTAGTAAAAGCCCCTCTCCCTCCCTCCCTCCCCCTCTTGTAACCATCAAGAAATATTCACTTCTCTGTTTAAGCTATTTCTTGAGTTCTTTAATAGTGGTCTCATACAGTATTTGTCCTTCTGCAGCTGACTAATTTCAGTCAGCCTAATGCCTTCCAGATTCCTCCATGTTATGAGATGTTTCACCGATTCATCATTGTTCTTTATCAATGCATAGTATTCCATTGTGTAAGTACACCATAGTTTATTTATCCATATATTGGTTGATTCCATCTTTTTGCTATTGTGAACAGTGCTACAGTGAACATGGATGTGCATATATCTGTTCGTGTAAAGGCTCTTATTTCTCCAGGATATACTCCAAGGAGTGGGATTGCTGAATCTTATGTACTTCTATTTCTAGCTTTTTAAGTAAGTGCCAGATCAATTTCCAAAGTGGTTGTACCATTTTACATTCCCATCAGCAGTGTATAAGTGTTTTAGTCTCTCCACAACCTCGCCAACACTTATTATTTTGTGTTTTTTGGATTCATGCCGGCCTTGTTGGCGTGAGATGGAATCTCGTTGTAGTTTTGATTTGCATTTCTCTAATGGCTATTGATCGTGAGCATTTCTGCATGTATCTGTTAGCTACCTGAATGTCTTCTTTAGTGAAGTGTCTGTTCATATCCTTTGCCCATTTTTTAATTGGGTTATTTGTCTTTTTGGAGTTGAGTTTTTACAGTACCATGTAGATTTTAGAGATCAGACACTGTTTGGAAATGTCATAGCTAAAAACTTTTTCCCAGTCTGTAGGTAATCTTTTTGCTCTTTTGGTGAAGTCTTTGGATGAGCATAGTTACCTGGTTTTTCTTCTACGTTGTTAGTAGCGTTTGGTATCCTGTTTATGCCATGTAATAGGGCTCCTAGCGTTGTTCTGTTTTTTATTCCATGATCTTTATCATTGTAAATTTTATATGTAGGTCTTTGATGCATTTTGAGTTAATTTTTGTGCATGGTGTGAGGTATGGGTCTTGTTTCATTTTTTTGCAGATGGATATCCAGTTATGCCAGCACCATTTGTTAAAAAGACTGTTTTTTTCCCATTTAACTGACTTTGGGCCTTTGTCAAATATCAGCTGCTCATATGTGGACAGATTTATGTCTGGATTCTCAATTCTGTTCTATTAGTCTATGTCTGTTGTTGTACCAGTACCAGGCTGTTCTGACTACTATGGCGGTATAATAGGTTCTAAAATCAGGTAGAGTGAGACCTCTCACTTTGTTCTTCTTTTTCAGTAATGCTTTACTTATCCGGGGCCTCTTTCCCTTCCATATGAAGTTGATGATTTGTTTCTCCATCTCATTAAAAAATGTCGTTGGAATTTGGATTTGAATTGCATTGTATCTATAGATGGCTTTTGGTAGAATAGGCATTTTTACCATGTTAAGTCTTCCTATCTATGAGCAAGGTATGTTTTTCCACTTAATGTAGGTCTCTTTTGGTGTCTTGCAGTAGTGTCTTGTAGTTTTCTATATATAGGTTTTTTACATCTCTGGTAAGATTTATTTCTAAGTATTTTATCTTCTTGGGTGCTACTATAAACGGTATTGATTTGGTGGTTTCCTCTCTGATGTTCCTTTTTGTTGGTGTAGAGGAATCCAATCTGACTAATTTTTTTTATGTTTATCTTGTATCCTGATACTGTACTGAACTCTTCTATTTCAGTAGTTTTCTTGAAGATTCCTTAGGGTTTTCTGTGTATAACATCATATCATCTGCAAGTAGAGATCCTTTTACTACTTCTTTGTCAATCTGGTTGCCCTTTATTTCCTTATCTAGCCTAATTGCTCCGGCTAAGGCCTCCAGCACAATGTTGAATAAGAGTGTTGATAAAGGGCATCCTTGTCTGGTTCCTGATCTCAAGGGGGAATGCTTTCAGACTCTCTCCATATAGGATGATATTGGCTATTGGCTTTGTATAAATGCCCTTTATTATGTTGAGGAATTTTCCTTCTATTCCTGTTTTGCTGAGAATTTTTATCATGAATGGGTGTTGAACTTTGTCAAATGCCTTTTTTGCATCAATTCATAAAATCACGTGCTTCTTAGTCTTTTGCTTTATTTCTATAATGTATTACCTTAATTCTTTTTCTAATGTGAATCTTCCCTGCATACCTGGTATGAATCCCAGTTGGTCATGGTGAATTATTTTTTTGATGTTGAATTCTATTGGCTAGAATTTTGTTGAGGATTTTTGCATGTAAGTTCATGAAGGATATATGTCTGTAATTTTCTTTTTTTGTGGTGTCTTTACCTGGTTTTGGTATCAGGAATATGCTGGCTTCATAGGATGAGTTTGGGAGTATTCCATCCTTTTCTATGTTCTGAAATCCCTTTAGTAGTAATGGTGTTAATTCTTCTCTGAAAGTTTGGTAGAACTCTGTAGTGAAGCCGTCTGGGTCAGGGCTTTTTTTTGTTGGGAGTTTTTTGATTACCTTTTCAATCTCTTCTTTTCTTATGGGTCTATTTAGTTGTTCTACCTCTGTTTGTGTTAGTTTAGGTAGGTAGTATGATTCTAGGAATTCATCCATTTCTTCTAGGTTTTGAAATTTGTTCCAGTACAATTTTTCGTAGTAATCTGATATGATTCTTTTAATTTCAGTTTGCTCTCTTGTAATATCGTCCATCTCATTTCTTATTTGGGTTATTTGCGTCCTCTCCTGTTTTTCTTTTGTCAGTTTGGCCAATGGTTTATCAATTTTGTTGTTTTTTTCAAAGAACTAGCTTTTGGTCTTGTTAACTCTTTGAATTGTTTTTCTGTTTTCTATTTCATTTAGTTCTGGTTTAATTTTTATTATTTCCTTTCTTCTAGTGCCTGAAGGTTTCTTTTGTTGCTCTCTTTGTATTTGTTCAAGTTGTAGGGACAGTTCTTTGATTTTGGCTATTTCTTCTTTTTTGTATGTGTGCATTTATTGATATAAATTGGCCTCTGAGCACTGCTTTTGCTGTGTCCCAAAGGTTCTGATAGGAAGTGTTTTCATTCTCATTGGATTCTCTGAATTTCTTTATTCCATCCTTGATGTCTTCTGTAAGCCAGTCTTTTTTGAGCAGGATATTGTTCAATTTCCAAGGGTTTGACTGCTTTTCCCTGATTTTTCTGTTACTGATTTCTACTTTTATGGCCTTATGGTCAGAGAAGATGCTTTGTAATATTTCAGTGTTTTGGATTCTGCTAAGGCTTGTTTTATGAACTAATATGTGGTCTATTCTCGAGAATGTTCCATGTGCACTAGGAAAGAAAGTATACTTGGCTGCTCTTGGGTGGAGTGTTCTGTGTATGTCTGTAAGGTCGACTTGGTTGATTGTGGCATTTATTATCTTCCATACCTTTTATTGAGTTTCTTTCTGGATGTCCTGTCCTTCACCAAAAGTGGTGTTTTGAAGTTTCCTACTATAATTGTGGAGGTGTCTATCTTCCTTTTCAATGCAGTTAGAGTTTGTTTCATGTGTCTTGCAGCCCTGTCATTGGGGGCATAACTATTTAATATGGTTATATTCTCCTGGTATATTGTTCCTTTAATCATTATATAGTGTCCTTCCTTATCCTTTGTGGTGGATTTAACTTTAATGTGTGTTTTGTCAGAAATTAATATTGCCGCTCCTGCTCCTTTTTGATTGTTGTTTGCTCGATAAATTTTTTTCCATCCTTTGAGTTATAGTTTGTTTCTGTCTCTAAGTCTAAGGTGTGTCTCTTGTAGGCAGTATATCAGCGGATAATGTTTTTTATCTGTTCTGCTACTGTCTCTTTATTGGTGCATTTAGTCCATTTGCATTCAGTGTAATTAGGGATAGGTATGAGTTTAGTGCTACCATTTTGATATCTCTTTTTGTGTGTTGTTGACAGTTTCTTTTTCCCACTTAATTTTTTGTGCTGAGTAGTTAATCTTTATATATTGTCTTTTCCTCTTCATTTGTTTTTGTTCATTTTGTTTCTGCTGAGTCTCTATTTTTTTCTTGTGTTCCAATAAAACTTTATTTATAGACACTGAAATTTGAATTTCATGTAATTTTTACATGTCGTGAAGTATTTGTTTTAGTTATCTAGTGCCACTATAACAGAAATACCACAAGTATCGGATGGCTTTAACAAACAAATTTATCTTCGCCCCATCATCGTATTTTATTTTGATGATTAGGATAGTTAATCTTCTGAATTTCTGATTGCTGTCTGTCTATAGATTTTTCCAGGTTTTAAAATTTTTCATTATGTTCCTGAATAATCTTTTTAATTTCTTTAGTTGCTTTATCTGTGTGTTCCTTGGTTTTTTCTGTGTATTGCCTCATTTCCTTTCTGCTGTCTTGAAGAGTTCTGTATATTAATCATTTGAATTCTGCATCCCGTAATTCCAGAAAGGCACCTTCATCTAGAAGATCCTTTGATTCTCTGTTTTGAGAGCTTGTTGAAGTGGTCATGGTCTGTTTCTTTAGGTGGTTTGATATTGACTGTTGTCTCCAGCCATCTATAAGTTATTGTATTAGTTTATTTTATGTTTGCTTACTGTATCCTAGTTTCTTGCTTTGTTTTGTTTTGATATGCCCCAATGGGTTGCTTGAGCGAGCTAGCTTGATTATTTTCACCTTTGAAGCTCTGACGTCCTGTCACCATATGGCTACAGCTGTTATCAGGTACATGAGCTTTTGAGTCTGTTCACTTTTCTTGTGTGGATTCAGCTCAGGTGTCCAGGTAGCTGGTCATCAAGTGTGTGGTACAGGCTCTGTCCGTATAGTCTTAGAGGGGCAGGGGTGATTGGTATAGATACCGGTGTCCAGTTGCAGCAGGGGATCACGCTCTGAACAAGGCAGGGGGCTGACAACCATCCCGAGTGTCTCTGAGGAAAGTGTGTCCTTGTTCCCTAGAGTATACAGGTGGGTGGGTTCTGCAGATGGACAGTGGGCACCCAGTGCTTTTGGTTGTAAGGGCTGGGAGGTACCATTTATCCTTGGACATCTGTCGCAGGAGGCTGGGTGACCTGAGTGGAGCCACCAGACCTTATATCCCTGATGTGGGCAGGTGACGACCCTGCTTAATAGGCAAAGTGGTGTCAAATATCAAACACCGACCTCTCGACTGCACAGCTTAAACAGTTGCAGCCTGTCAGCAAGGGCCTATTCTCCTGAAATAGGCCCTCACAGTGACATGCGGGGGGAAAGGTATTCAAAGTCCATGAACTGTTTATGCCCAGATAGGAACCGCTTCTGTCCTGAGCTCCCTAGGTTAGTGGAGCTGGCAAATTATCTTTCCCCCCCGTTGTGAATTTTTTCCTTCTTCATGTCCGGGAGCATGGCTCAGGGCGCTCAAATGAGCCTATCTCAGCCCCAGGGATATCCACAGGCACTGAATCTGGCTTGTGGGCGGGAGAGGGGGGATGCTGCAGTAAAATATACTCAAGTAGTTAGCTTTTGCCGAGAGCTCCGTTCTTCTCTGGTTCTGGAGGTGTGAGTAGGCTATGCAGCTGGCTGCTTCTCCATGAGGAAACTGCGGCCAAACGCTACTACCAGCCCGCTGCAGCCACTCCTGGGAATGGTGCATGAGGGATCCCAGCAATTCAGGTCTGGTAACTTCTTTCTGCTTCTGCACTAACTCTTCCTTCCCCTGCCACTCAGCCCGTTTTCTAACTTTGCCTTTGATGTTCAGGGCTCCTAGCTTGTCATAAATATAATCATTGCACTTGATTTTTCGGGTCTTTGTTGTAAGAGGGATCGCCAGAAGCATCTGGCTATTCTGCCATCTTGGCCCCACCTCTAGGGTATTGGTTTTTATCAAATGCTTTTTCTGTATCAGTTGAGATGATCATGTGGTTCTTTTCCTTTGGTTTTCTTATGTGGTGAATTACGTTGATTGGTTTTTTAATATTGAACCGCCCTTGTATTCCTGTATGAATCCTACTTGATCATGATACATGATTTTCTTGGTACGTTGTTAAATTTTGTTAGCTAGAATTTGTTGAGAATTTTTGCATCTATATTTATGACAGATATTTTTCTGTAATTTTTTTTGTGTGTGTTGTCTATCCTGGTTTTGGTATCAGGGTGCTGCTAGTTTCATAGAATGACTTAGGGAGTATTCCTTCCTTTTCTATGTTTTCAAAGAGTTTGAGTAGAATTGTCGTTAATTCTCCTCTGAATGTTTGGTAAAACTCCCCCGCGAAGGTGTCTGGGCTTGAGATTTTTTTTTGGTAGGGAGTTTTTTTAATGACATCTTCAGTCTCTTGTTATGGATCTGTTTTCTAGGAATTTGTCAATTTCATCTAGGTTTTCAAATTTGTTGGAGTAGTTTTCATGATATTCTGTTATGATTGTCTTTATTTCAGTTAGACCTGTTGTAATGTCTCCAATTTCATTTCTTATTTTGGTTATTTTCATCTTCTCATTTTTTGCCTTGTCAGTTTGGCCAGTGGGCAGTTTTTTAATTTTTCAAAGAACTAACTTCTAGTGTTCATTCTTTCTTTTGTTTTTCTGTTTGCTATTTCATTTATTTCTGCTATGATCTTTATTATTTCATTTCTACTAGTGGAATTGGCCTTCTTTTAACAATTATTTTTTGAAATAAACAAATTAATGGAATCATGTTAAAAGACATTTTAAATATATACATATAGAACCTGTTCTCAAGGACCTTAATGATTTAGAGAGGTGGGGCAAGTCCATTGGTGTAGAGTTTCTTGGAGGATTTTGAATTTAAGTTGGTTAATGTAGAGTTTCTCAGAGGAGTTTGAATTGGGGTTTGAAAATTTGATAGGACATAGCTCTTTGGGAACCAGGAGCTGGTAAAGGTACTCCAGGATGAGAGAGAAGTCTGACTACTTGCCTGACAGAAGGAATTGACTAGAGGATATGGTCGTTGTTGTTAGTTACTGTTGAGTCTGCTCTGACACATGGCAGCCTTACATATAACAGAATGAAATGTTACCTGATCCTATGCCATCTTCATGGCTATTGGCATGTTTAAGTCCCTGGTTGTGGCTTTTGTGTCAGTGCTTCTCATTGAGGGTTTCCCTTACCCTCTTCTTCACCAAACATGATATCCTTTTCTAGCGATTGGTCTTTTTTGGTGATGTGTCCAAAGTAAGTGAGCCAGAACCTCATTATCCTTATTTCTAAGGAACATTTCCGTTGTATTTTTTCCAAGACTGATTTTTTCATTCTTCTGGCAGCCCATGCTATATTCAGTACCCTTCGCTAACGCCACAGTTGGAGTGTATCAATTCTTCTTTCTTCCATTTTCATTGTCTAGCTTTCAGAAGCATATAAGGTGATTGAAAAGAAATTGAATATTGATCTAAGTAGAATGAAATAATTGATAATTTCAATTTCTTCACCATTCAACATGGTATTATTTATTGGTCCATTTGTGTGGATTTTCATGTGTCAGTGTAATGCATATTGAAGGTTATAGTCTTTGACCTTCATCGGTAAGTGTTTGAAATGGTCTTCATTTTCGACAAGCAAAGTTGTATCATTGGCATATTGTGGTTGTTAATGAGTCTTCCTCCAACCCTTATGCTACATTCTTCTTCATATAGTCTACCTTCTTGGATTTTTTGTTCAGCATACAGACTTAATAAGTAAGGTGAAAGTGTACAACCTTGTTGCACACCTTTTCCAATTTTAAATCACTTGGTATCCCCAGTCCTAAGGGGGAGGGGTGAAGGGAACCTGTTGCCGTCAAATCAGTTCTGATCTGTGGTGACCCCGTATGTTACGGAGTAGAAATGAACTCCATGAGGTTTTCTTGGCTATAATTTTTTACGGGAGCAGATCACCAAGCCTTTCTTTTCTGTTGTGCAGAGTGTGTGAGTGTGACCGCCAGTCTTTCGGTTAATAGATGAGAGAAACCATTTGTGCCACCCAGGGACCTAGTATCCCTGGTAGGAGGTGAGAAACAGGTCCAGGATCCTGAGTGGACTTGTAAATCAAGCTAAGTAGGTGGAATTCTATTCTGTAGGTATGGGTAGTTGTTGATTTTTCAATATAAGTTGATGTTGGAAGAGTTATATGTGACCCAGAAATTCTATTCCTAGGTATATACCCAAGGGGCTTAAAAGCAGTGATATGAACAGACATGTGTATATGATTGTTTTTTGCAGCAATATTCACAATAGTCAAAAGGTAGCAACAACTTAAATGTCCATCAACAGATGAAGGGACGGACAAATGTACGTGCATACGATGGAGTACTATTCAGCCAGAAAGAGAAATGAAGTACTGATACATGCTACAACATGGGTGAACCTTAAAAGCCTTATGCTCAGTGAAATAAGTCTACCACAAAAGGACAAATATTGTATGACCTCCTTTATATAAAATGACAAGAGTAGGCAAATATATAGAGACCAAAGTTTATTAGTGGTTACCAGGGCCAGGAGGGAGGGGAAGAGGGGAGCAGGTTTTTGGGAAACAGTGAGTTTCTGTTTATGGTGATGGAAAATTTGGCATTGATTAAGGGTATTGGTTGCACAGCTGATTAATGTCATGTCAGTAAGCTGTACACCTGAAAAAGTCGAATTGGAAAATATGTGATACGTATTTTACAACAACAACAAAAAAACAATTGCTGATCTCCTTGTGTACAACCAAATTCCTTATGGGATTTGTTTTCTTGGTTTGAAGGTTAGGGTCATGGTTTCATGGGACAGCCCAGTTAATTGGCATAATATTCTTTTTAGCGCTTTTGTTCTACCTCCTAATTTGTTGTATAGTGTGTGGGGTCTTAAAAGCTTGCAAATGGCCATCCAAAGTACAACACTTGGTCTCTATTTGCCTGCAACAGTATGAAATGTGTGACGTGATACCACAAGAAATGGATGGTGCCCACCTACCATTACTGAATGTTTTGATCAACTGAATCCTGATCAAAAGTAGAGAAAATTTAGAACAGGATTTCAAAATATCATGGAATCCAGAAGTTTTGGAGCCATTGAGGCTGAATGAGTCCCTGACACTGTTGCCCTCAGATAATCTTTAAACCTTAAACCAAAAATATCCCCTGAAGTCTCCTTTAAACCAAACATTAGTTTAGGTTATGTATTAAAGAATGTCTGCTTTGAGGATTGTGCTCATTTAAAGAATTATCTATGTGGCAACAAATTGATAACAGCAATGCAAAGACTAGATGAGAAGCTTAGGGGCTTGTGTTTGTGTTAATGATGGAATAATTTGATAAGGCTAGTGAGAATGGTCGCACAACTTGAAGAATGTAATCAATGTCACTGAATTGTACATGTAGAAATTGTTGAATTGGTATATGTTTTGCTGTGTATATTTTCACCAAAAAAAAAAATTATAAACTTTCTTCTACCTCTTTAATGTTTTGAGAAGCTAGTTTGAAACTAATACTGGACACCTGACAAAATTTCAAATGCCTGTTTGCTTTTTAGAATAAAGTGTGAATCCCAACCCCCTCCCCCGCCAAAAAAAAAAAAAAAGAGTTATGTAATTCAAGGAGTTTAATCTGGCTTTGGTATATAAGACAGGTTCAGGCAAGGAGATCAGTTTAAGCTGTATTGGAAATTCACATGAACAGTTCAGGTACAGTAATTGTTGTAAAGCCACGGTCTTTCATCTTGAACTATGAATAGAAATCTGATATTTTGTTACTTTGCATTAATATTAATTTTTATTACTTTTAAGAGTTAAACTTGGTTGTATGAAAGAACTGTGCTATTGAAGAGTAAATAAGAATTTAAATATAATACAGGAAACATTTTACTGAAATCCTAAATTTTAAATGATTTGCGAACACTTTTAGGGAGAAAGTAAAACCTTTAAGAAGCATCTGTTCAACTAATACTAATACGTAATTCTTTAAGCTTTACTTTTGTTTTTGAATATCTCTCCTGTCTTCACTGAAGACAGAACTGTCAGCTATCCTTGTTTGTTCTATCAAAAATATGGCCAGAATTTATTTTTAAAATTATAACCTTCCAGTGACGACTTAAAAAACTCACGAACCAAGGGCCTAGTTTCCTCTCTAGGGCTTTATGAAAAAGTAGTTCCTTGGTTTTTTTCCCCCTCCCTAGCATTTTACATGTTAGTGACACTTGGGCAGTGAAAGTTGGCATTTATGAAGCAGACCATTATGCTGAATTAGGGTCATGAGATTTATTTGGAATACACTAAGAAGAGGTTTTAAAGAAAAACCAGTTTACTGCCAGTAGTTATGTAAAACGAATTTTGCATTGTTGAAAAAATTAAAAAACATCATAAAATAAATGATCTCTACATAAACGTGCAAATTCTTAAGTTAACGGGCGTTTTGCCAAACAGTTGAATAGTATTTTTGAGCATTAATGTTTAAAACTCAGAATTAGAAATTTAAATGAAAACTTTAGAACACCAAATAATGAATTTTAATTGAAATGGCAATTCAGTTGAATTGTTTTAATACCAGTGTAGAAGAATATACTGAAGTGTCTAACTAAATTATTTTATTTTAGTGTTTGGAGTTGAGGTGGAAGGGGCTTTACAGAGGCAATGATGCTTGCCTGAATCTTGACGTGTAATAAATATTATCGATTCTGTACTATTTGCTGTATATACCAGATGCTAGGTTTACACACATGCGTAAGACATGGTCCTTTCTTTAGTAGACTAATAATTGCTTATAAACTGTGTAATATCTCAGATAGATGAGATAGAGGCAATAATAATATGCGTGGTAACATGGAGATTTACTTGGAGAAGGCACAAGAGGAGAGGGAGACCAATCATCCCTCCCATGGCACACTCTGCTTCTCTGCTGGGTTTCATAATTCATTGTAATGGCCAGACAATGCTCACAGTTAACAGGGTTTATTAGGGAAGTGACAGGTTACAAGTCAGGTTGAAGAGCACTCAGGATACAGTTCTTCCATCAGGACAGCCTCTTTTCAGCTGTGCTCTAAGGCATGCCTCTTTCTGGCCCTAGGCCTCTATGCTGCTCAGGCAAGTGTTACAAAGCTCTTTTAGCCCCTGTCAGTAACTGCCCAGATGCACCCACTCTGCCAGTAAGCCTTGGCCCAAAGGCACTCAGCTTTCTTGCTCCATGGGCTGGGAAGCCCGCGGCACTGTCTCCTGCCAGTCTCTCCTGCCACTGTTTCTCTGCCACTGCTTCTGGCTGTCTTCAGGGTTACAGCTCCCTCTCTGTCTCCTGGGTCCAGGGGCTTCTCAACGCAGCTATCCTGGGTCCAAAGGACATGCTGCCCGCTCCTGTCTGTCCTTCCTTGGTGGTGGTGGGATCCTGTCTCTGCTGCCTCTGGGATGGCTCACCGCAAGCCCAGCAGGATGGCAAAACTGACCAATCCCTTTGGTGGGCCACAATTACCCTATCTGCACCGCCCTGCCTAATCACGTGGGTGGGAATTAGAAGACTGATGAAAAAGGCCACAGAAAAGCGAGCCATGTCACTGCAGATTGATAGGCCCACACCCCCTAGGGAAGGAGAGAAAAGGATGGGGTCTTAGCGTGTGCAGCATGAGCAGGTGCATAGAGTTTTTCTTTCTCTTGTTGCACTGAACGTAAATAAGCATTTCGGGTCCTTTAATTCTCGGGTATAGGAAAAATATCTGCCATATGTCGAAACACTTCTTATAGAATTCATTTAGGATACCTTTTAATATTCAGGTAAATGGAAAAGAGACATGAGGAAACTTTTGAGATAATGGAAATATCTTGATTGTGGTAGTGGTTATACAGGTATTTTCATTTGTCAAAACTCATTTTGCCGTACATTTAAGTTAGATGCATTTTATTGCCTGTAAATACTATCTCAGTAAAGTTGATTTTAAAATCGTGAAATCACACTTCTTCATAATGAGTATAATCATTATAAAAACAAATTAGGAGACTAAGAGTAAAGAAGGAAATAGAAATAGATCCAATCTAGTTTTGTAAACTCAATTTATTTCTCTGTAAAATAGGAACATAATATCTACTTCATAGACTTTTTGTAAAAACTAAATGAAGACATGTGTGAAACGTGTCTAGCCCAGTATCTAGCATATAACAAACGCACAGAAAATATGAGTTCACTTGGCTTTTCTAATTATTGTAGCATTTGGAAATCACTACTATCAAGCATAACATTTTAAGGGAAGAGGCACATTTAAAGGTAACTTTGTCTCTACCAGTTCCCTGAATAAACCAAACCTGTTGCCATTTAGTTGATTCTGACCATACTTAATAAAGATCAGTACTGGCTTAGCTTTTTTGTTGGGGATGGACCTTTTTGTTGTTAAACCTAGGTGAGCGCCCACCTTGTCTTCGGCTCTAGGAAATCCATCCACTTTCCTCTATTCCTTAGCATCTTCTCTACCTCCAAGACAACATCTAGGGAGAAGTGGAATGATGTATTGTTGGCACTTCCTCCCTTACCTGCCACCCAGGATGGCAAGTACACTTTCCCTTTTTGTTTTTAGGATTTTAAAACTAAGTACTAGGGGAATATAGACCAAGGAAAAAGTAGGGAAGGGAGATAACAAGAATAAACAAAGGGGAGTGACAGAGTTTAGGAAATCCTAATAGCTTCCCAAAGTCATCAGTAATCCCTGACTCTTGCTGAGTTGGTAATAGGAAGCCCTGTTGGACTGATGTGTCTTGATTTTTTTTTTTTTTTTTTCCATTTCTCATGAAATGTCTTCAACCTTCATAATGGTAGAGTTTTCTTGAGGAAGTGACATTTAAGCTGGATTTTGAAAGGTGAGTTAGGAGTTAACTAGGTGGTGGAGCACAAGTGTGCCAGGCAGACAGAACCAGCATATCTAAAGTTTTTGAAGGAAAAAGCATAGTGTATTTGAGAACTAAAAGAATGCCAATATAGTAATAAAGATGGTATGGTATTGGCAAAGCAGTAGATATATAGATCATTGGAACAGAGTGGACAGTCTAGAAATGGAACCTATATAGTATGACCCACTGATTTTTGACAAAAGTGCAAAAACAATTCAGTGCAGGAAGGATAGTGTTTTTAGTAAAAGTCCAAATGAATTGGATATTCATGTGCAAAAAAAAAGAAGCTTGATCTATACTTAACACCTTAAATAAAAATTAACTAAAAGTGAAACTAAAGCTTTTAGAAGAAAGCGGAGAAAATCTTTGTGAGGTTAGGTAAAAAGTCTTAGAGAAGATATCAGAAGCATGATCCATTAAAAAAAAAAGACATAAATTGGAGTTCTTCAAAATTAAGAGCGTTTGCTCTATGAAAGACATTGTTAAGAGAATGAAAACATGCTACAGACTGGGAAAAATATTTGCAAGTTATACATTCAATAAAGGGCTTATATCAAGAATATATAAATAACTCTTAAAACTCAACAGTAAGAAAACAACCCATTTTAAAAATGAGTATGAGACATAAACAGGCATTTCATCAGAGAATATAAGTTTGGTAAAGAAACACACAAAGAGATATTCAGCATCATTAACCATTAAAAAAAAAAAAACCATTGCCATCAAGTAGATTACAACTCATAGCAACCCCATAGGACAGAGTAGAACTGCCCCATAGGGTTTCCAAAGCTGTAAATCTCTAAAGTAGTAAATTGTCACATCTTTCTCCCACAGAGAGAAAGAAGCTAATCTGAAAAGATTACTTACTGTATAATTACATTTATATGACATTATCAAGAAGACAAAGCCATGTAATAGATTAGTGATTGCTAGGTTAGGTGTAGTGGGAGGGTGTGACTGTAAAGAACAATATTAAGGAATCTTTTTTTTTTTTTGTGGGATACAACTGTTTATTCTGCTTGTAGTAGTTGTTACAAGACTGCGCCTGTGTTAACATTCATGGAACTGTATACACAAGGAAGTCAATTTAACTGTATGGTAATATAAAAAATAAAAGTGAAGTTAAAGTAAATATAAAGACTGCATAACTGGGGCATAGCGAATAATGGAGAAAATGACATGAGGTATGACTGAAGAGTTGGCCACATCATGTGGTCCTTGTGGGACTTAACAGTTTTTAAGAAATCTGGGAAGCTATCGAAGGGTTTTAAGCAGGGGAGACATGATCGAGTTTTTTTTTTTTAAAGATCGTTTTAACTTTCTGTCTAGAGAATCAGTTGGTGGTGGAATAGATTGAAGTTCAGAAAAGAAGTTAAGTCATTTCTGCATTTCCCCCACAAGTTTTGGTAAAACTCGATTCCTGAAGCCTTGTGTTAGTGCGAGGATCATTATGATGACAAGAATAATTATAATTATAGGCAGTTCATTGTTTATGTACCTTTGACTTTTTCATACAACCTGTTTTTGCACATTACATCCTGCTTTTCTTATGAATAAATGAGACTCATTGACCAACTAACATGCACCTATCCAATATTTTGGTTTTAAAAGAGTTGCCTTCTTGGAAGAGTTGCTTCTTGGAATACTATAACACTTGCTCTTATTTTGTAAAAAGTGAGTGGAAAATTAAAAAAATGCAGATGATAGCAGTAAGAAGTATAAGGCTTATAAATTGAATAGTAGCTAGGACCAAGATGAAAATTACAAATCTTTGGCTTCAGTCCAGTGCTTATTGGATTAAAGAGTCTTGACTATGTTAAGTGTGTGAAGGAAGAGACAGAATTTGAAGACGATGTAGAAATGTTGGAACTATATTATTGGCAACCAGTCAGGTAGAGTTAGGGACATATGTGTTTTCTAACTTCTTAATGTTAATCTATAATCAGCTATCACACACTTAATCTTTCATAGAAGTTGTTAGGAGCGTATTATATGTAGATGTAAAGAATTTCCTGTAATAATAGTATTGCTATTAGAAAATATGTTCGGTTGAACCTAGTATTGCCACTTTTTGATGGCAGAAATGATAGAATATTGGCAGTTTCTTGTGGTTCAACCTAATATTTTTCCCCCAGATTGATTATATTCTTGTTGATAAGTTTTTTATTTTTAATGTAGAGAAGCGTAAGTAGTTAATTTTCTAGGAGGTGGTTCTTGGTTACTGTTTCTGTATTACAGTAAAAATTGGTTTATTTGGAGAGAACAAAAATGTGAATTAATGTTCCTTATTAAAACTAAATTTTACCTACAGAAGTAAACCTCTTTTTTGAAATAGTAGCAAGACAGATAAAGCTAAAATCTATTTTGGGCATTTCTCATAGTTCTAGTCCTTTCCCATTCTTTCCATAGGTAACTATTTTAAAACATTTGGTGTGTGTTTATTATGGATTGAATTGTGCCGCCCCCCACCCCCCAATATGTTTTTGGAATGCTAAACCTCTATACCTGAAGATATAATCTCATTTGAGAATAAAGTTGTTAAGTTAATGAAGCTCTCTGTGTAGGGTGTATCTTAAGTTAATCACCTTTAGAGCTATAAAAGAGCAGATTAGGCACAACAGCAAGGAACCATAGTTGGGGAAGATGGATGCCAAGCCACATGAAGAGTGCCTAGGAGCTGCAGAGGAGAAGCTGAGAAGAGACAAGGACCTTCTGCATAACCGACAGAGGGCCTTCCCCTAGAGTCAGTGCCCTGAATTCAGACTTGTAGCTTCCTAAGCTGTGAGAAAATAAATTTTCTGTTTGTTAAAGCCATTCACTTGTTGTATTTCTGTTATAGCAGCACTAGATAACTAAGAAACTATGTTTTCAGATATTTTCAACCTATTTATATGTATGTGTGTGTGTGTGTGTGTGTGTATATATATGTATGTATGTATGTAGCGTGGTAGCATCTAAACTCACAAGGAGGGATGAGAATCAAGATCAGCCCAAGCTGATTCCTGTGAGGTAGACGTCAGACATACCTCCCCTCTCCAACTTTTTCACCTTTTCTGACACCAGCTGTTCTCCTGGCACTCTCTACTTCTCTGCTGGGTTCAGTAATTCATTGCAGTGGCCACCCAGAACTCACAGACCATATTCACAGCTATGGGGTTTATTAGGGAAGTAATGGGCTAAAAGGGAAACCCTGGTGGTGTAGTGGTTAAGTGCTACAGCTGCTAACCAAAGGGTCGGCAGTTTGAATCCGCCAGGCGTTCCTTGGAGACTCTATGGGGCAGTTTTACTCTGTCCTGTAGGGTTGCTATGAGTCAGAATTGACTTGATGGCGCCGGGTTTGGTTTTTTTTTTTTTTTTTTTTCAATGGGCTAAAACTAGGTATCAGGATCAACTTGGAGGTAACAGGAACAACTTAGGAAACATGATACAGTTCATCAATCAGGACAGCTTCCAACTAGGGCAGCTCTAAGCTTTCTCTGGTCTGTGTCCCTAGGCAGGCCTCACTCTTGGCCTGGCCTCTGCTGAAGGACCTCGCTCTTGGTCTGACTAGCAGGTCCTTTCTCAGCCATGCTAGCCTCCCTTCAACCTCTACACTGCTTGGGCAAGTTTTACAGCTCTTTAGCTCTGCTGACAAGTGCCCGAGGGCACCCCACTCTACTAGCAAGCCTACTGCCCAGAGATGCTCAGCCCTCTCTCTCTCTGTCTCAGTGGGTCAGTGAGCCAACTGCAGCCATCTTGCGCCAGTCTCTTGGTTTGCCACTCATACTGCTACTGCTATCTCATGTTGTCTTGCACCGTCTCTTGCTGTCTCCATTGTTACAGCTCTGTCTGTCTACTGGGTCTAAAAGGTTCTCAGCACAGTGACCCCAGGTTTAAAGGGTGCACAGCACTCAAGTTCCCCTTCAACCTCTGTGGAATTAACCTTTTTATAATCTTACTCCATCCACCAAGGCCACCAACTGACCAAGCCCCTCGATAGGCTACAGTTACCTAATTTGCATAGTAATCGACTAACAAGGGTTTATGTACCTTATTTGCATAATAAACTGTCTAATGCATTTGCAAGATTGTAGTCTAGCAAATTATCTTGGCAGAACTACAAAGCCAGGGCCGGAAAGCCATATATAAAAAGAAATCCATTGCCCTGCACTTACACATATAATACTTGCTGCTGTCAAGTTGATTCCAACTGGTAGCAACTCCATGTGTTACAGATTAGAACTGCCCCTTAGGGTTTTCTTGGCTGTAATCTTTACAGAAGCAGGTCACTAGGCGTTTCTTCCACAATTCCACTGGGTGGGTTTGAACCACCAACCTTTAGGTTAGTATTTGAGCCCAAACAATTTGTACCATCTGGGTGCCTCCGTACACATATACATCTGTCTGTATATCCCTCCATTGTCATCGAGTCAATTCCGACTCATAGCAACCTTACAAAGTGGAACTGTCCCATAGCGTTTCCAAGGAGCGGCTGGTGGATTTGAACTGCTGACCTTTTGGTTAGCAGCCATAGCTCTTAACCACTGCATCACCAGGGCTTCTTTCTGTATATACATATATGTACATACACACATACTTTTACAAAATATATTGTGGGGATTATAAATGGTATATTTGTATAGTTTAGCAATATGATTTTTTTGCTGTGTAGCAATACTGGTGTTAGTATATATAGATCTGTGTGACTTTTGTTTGTTTTTTTCAGTTTCTGTACTATGTTTTATACTATTATATACTATGGCTATAACAATTTTATTTGGACTCTGAATTTGTTACTTCAGATTGTTTATAATTTTTCAGCATTATGAACAATAAAGAAAGGAGTTTCCTTGTGTGTGCCTTCTCATGCACCTCCATGAGAGTTTCTTTAAGGTAGATGAAGATAAGTGGAATTACTGAGTCATATAGTATATGCATTTTATAAATATTTGATTATGGAAAATTTCAGGCATATGCCAAAATAGAATAATGAGCTCCTACTCATCTTCATCAATTATCAATCCATGACCAGTCTTGTTCCATCTATACTCCCACCTACCTTCTCTCTCTCATATTTTGATACAAATTCAGACATCATGTCATTTGGTCTGTAACTGTTTCAGTATGTATCTGGAAAAGAGAATGTCCTTTTTTTTTTTTTTTAAACACAATCCCAGTACCATCATCACACTTAAAAATTAATAATAATTGTTTAATATCATTAAATATTTACTCAGTTTTCAAATTTTTGTTTTAATGTCAAAACTGTTTTTGTCCTTTGCTTTTATTGTTTGAATTGGGACCCAAATAAAGTCCATATTGTGATTGGCTTTGATGTATCTTTTTTTTCTTTTTTAAAGTATTTGTTAATCTATTTTCCTCCCCCTCCCCCCCTTTTAAAAAAAAATTCTTGCAGTGTATTTATTGAAGAGACTGAGTTGTTTGTCCTGAAGATTTTCCCCCATTTGGCTCTTGTTCATAGCTTCCCCGTCTTATTGCTTAATGTGGTTTCTGTCCTGTGTAATTCCTGTCAATTTTTAGTTGGATATAGAGGCTTGATGAAATTCAGGCTTGCTTTCTTTCATTCTTTTTTGGTCCAGACTAGTTTATAAGAAAGTATTGTGACCTCCCAGAACATAGTGATGTGTGGATTTTTTATTTTGAAGATACTGCCAGATTGTTTTTTAGAACCGTTGGTCTCAGTCTGTCGTTTTATCATTAGTATTTAAGAGTGACATTTCACACACTTGTGAACTCTAGATATCATTAAGCTCAGTCTTTAATATTCATTTCCCTAGGTACTAATGAGGTTGCTTATTTTTCCTTTTTTATTTTTTTTTAAAGGATCATTTGTATTTTCTCTTACGTGAATTGACTATTCACACGTATCCTTTGTCTCTCTCTCTGTTGGATGTTGAACATTTTTCTTATTGATTTGTAGAATTTTGATCTTTTGATTATATACCTTTTTTTTAATGAAATATACCCAATATTTTCTCATAGTTATTTCTAGTCTTTGGTTTTGATTGTCCCTTAATATACAGAAATTGTAATAAAAAAGTTTTCAGATATATTGATCTTTTCCTTATGACTTATATTTTTTTGTTTGTTCAAGAAAGGTTTCTCTTTCCAGAGATATAAAAAATTCACTTATATATATTTTTCCTAATAACTCGATGTTTAATTTTTATATTTAGGTATTTATCCATTTGATATTTTATTTCTTTTTGATAGCGTGAGATATACTGACTGTGCTTTTATTCAAATAGCTAGCCAGTTGTCCTGGCTCCATGTGTTGAATAGTCTGTCTTCTCACTGATACTAAATGCAACCTATGTATATATTTTGTTGTTGCTGTTGTGTGCCATCTAGTAGATTCCTACTCATATACTAAGGTCTCGTATTTACAGCTGTTTGTACAATTACTGTTTTGTTCATGAATCTATTTGTGTATTCATATGCTCATATTACCTAGTTTCAGCTACTGTAGCATTAAATAGCTTTTGATAATCTAGCAGGAAAAATACCACTGCTTTGTTCTTTTTCAATATGGTTTTTGTTATTTGTATTTATTTGTATATGGACATACATACCTTTTCTCTATACTTCTAATTATTTTCACAAGGGGGATGAAAAATTCTGTTAGGATGCTCTTTGGATTTATATATTTATTTAGTAAGAATTAATATCATTATATATTGACTGTTTCTGCATTTACAGTGGAAAGTTTTGTTCTTATGAAAAATTTTATGGTTATTAAAGACCTTGCACATATCTTTAGGTATTATTCATGTTGCTATTGTTGTGTGGTGTTGAGTTGATTCTAACTCATAGCAACTCTATAGGACAGAGTAGAGCTGCCCCATAGGGTTTCCTAAGCTGAAATCTTTATAGGAGCAGATCACTAGGTCTTTTCTCCTGTGGAACTGCTGGTGGGTTCGAACTACCAACCTTTCAGCTAGCAGCCGAGTGCTTAGGCATTGTGTACCAGAGCTCTTTATTATTCACAGGTAATTTTTATCTTTGTTGTTTCTGGGATGCGATGATCCTGATTTAAAATAAATAAATAAATAAAACTTAAAATCTGCCTCTTCTCAGTTGTTATTTCCCCTTACCCTACTTTATTTTTTTCATAGCATTTATCACCTTTAACACTCTATCATTTGCCTGTTCATCATGTTTGTTATTCTCACCCTCTCTCCTAACCTAGAATGTGATTTCTACAAGGGCAGGGGTTTGTCTTTTATTTTTCTTTTTAAAAAAACCTTATTGTGCTTTAGGTGAAAATTTATAGCACAAATTAGTTTCTCATTCAAAATTTATACAAATTGTTTTGTGACGTTGGCTGCAGTCTCCACAGTGTGTCAGCACTCTCCCCCTTTAATTTTGTACCCCAGCCTCTCCATGTACATTCTTCCAGGTTTCCTGTCCCCTCCTGCTTCTTATCTTTGCTTTTGGGCAGTGTTGCCCATTTGGTTTCCTATACTTGATTGAACTAAGAAGCACATTTGTCATGTGTGTTACTGTTTGTTTTATTGGCCTATCTAACTTTTAGCTGAAAAGTGGGCTTCAGGAGTGGCTTCAGTTCTGAGATAGCTGGGTGTCTGGGGGCCATAGTCTCGGGTGTTCCTCCAGTCTCTGTCAGACCAGTAAGTCTGTTTTTTTTTTTTTTTGTGAATTTGAATTTTGTTTTACATTTTTCTCTTGTTCTTTCCAGGACCCTGTATTGTGATCCCTATCAGAGCTGTAGGTGGTAGTAGCCAGGTACCATCTAGTTCTGGGCCCAGGCTAGTGGAGGCAGTGGTTCATGTGGTCCGTTAGTCCTTTGGACTAATATTTTCCTGTGCCTTTGTTTTCTTCATTATCCTTTGCTATGGACGGGATGGGACCAATAGATGTATCTTAGATGGCCACTCGCATGCTTTTAAAACTCCAGATAGTACTCACCAAAATAGAATGTAGAACATTTCCTTTATGAATTATGTTACGCCGGTTGAGCTAGATGATCCCAGAAACCATGGTCCCCAGCCCTCGGCCCCGGTAACTTAGTCCCTCAAGGTGTTTGTATGTGTCTAGGAAGCTTCTATGACTTTGCCTTGGTCAAGTTGTGCTGACTTTCCCTATATTGTGTGTTGTCTTTCCCTTCACCAAAGTTAACATTTGCCTACTATCTAGTTAGGGATTTCCCCTTTCCACCCCTCCCTCCCTCGTAACTATCAGAGATTGGTTTTTTTCTGGGTGTAAACCTTTTATTGGGTTTTTATAATAGTGGTCTCATACAATATTTGTCCTTTTGTGATTGACTTATTTCACTCAGCATAATACCCTACAGATTCATTCATGTTGTGAGATGTTTCGAGGATTAGTCATTATTTCTAATTGTGTAGTATTCCATTGTGTGTGTACTATGATTTGTTTATCCATTCATCTGTTGATGGGCACTTCGGTTGTTTTCATCTTTTTTGCTATTGTGAATAATGCTGCAACCAACATGGGTATGAATATGTCTGTTCATGTGATGGCTCTTTATTTCTCTAGGATATATTCCTAGAAGTGGGACTGCTGGATCTTACGGCATTTCTAGTTCTAGTTTTTTAAGGAGGTGCCATATTGTTTTCCATAGTGGGTATACCATTTATCATTCCCATCAGCAGTGCATAAAAGTTTCAATCTCCCTGCAAACTCTGGAACATTTGTTATTTTCTGGGTGTTTTTCTTTTTTTTAATTAGTGCCAGTAATGTTGGGGTGGGACAATATCTCATTATAGTTTTGATTCGTATTTCCGTAATGACTAATGATCGTGAGCATTTTCTCATGTGCCTGCTAGCTGCCTGAATGTCTTCTTTGGTGAAGTACCTGTTCATGTCCTTTGTCCATATTTTAATTGGATTATTTGTCTTTCTGTTGTTGCAGTGTTGAAGTGTTCTATAGATTTCAGAGATCAGACTCTTGTCAAATATGTCATAGCCAAAAAAATCTTCCATGTCTGTAGGTTTTCTTTTTACTCTTTTGGTGAAGTCTTTTGATGAGCATGGAAACCCTGGTGGCGTAGTGGTTAAGTGCTGCGGCTGCTAACTAAAGGGTCAGCAGTTTGAATCCGCCAGGCGCTCCTTGGAAACTATGGGGTAGTTCTACTCTGTCCTATAGGGTTGCTATGAGTCTGAATCGACTCGATGGCATTGGGTTTTTGGCTTTGGTTTGATGAGCATAAATGTTTAATTTTTAGTTGCTCCCAGTTATCTAGTTTATCTTCTGGTGTTTGTGCATTGTTAATTATGTTTTATATTGTATTTATGTCATGTATTAGGGCCCCCTACATTGTGCCTTTTTTTCCTTCCATGATCTTTATAGTTTTAGGTTTTATGTTTAGTTGTTTGATCCATTTTGAGTTAGTTTTTGTGTATGGTGTGAGGTGTGGGTCTTGTTTCATTTTTTTGCAGATGGACATCCAGTTTTGCCAATACTATTGTTTAAAAGACTATCTTTTCCCCATTTAATCGACTTTGGGCCTTTGTCAAAGATCTTCTGACCATAGGTGGATGGATTTATATCTGGGTGCTCAGTTCTGTTCCATTGGCATATGAGTCTGTCATTGTACCAGCACCAGGCTTTTGACTACCATGGCTGTATGGTAGGTTCTGAGATCAGGTAATGTGAGGTCTCCTACTTTGTTCTTTGTCTTCATTAATGCTTTGTTTTTCCGGGCCCTCTTTCTTTTCCATATAAAGTTGGTGATTAGTTTTTCTACCTCATTAAAGAATGCTGTTGGTTTATGGATCAGGGTTGCAATTATATCTGTAGATAGCTTTGGATAGAATTGACATTTTCACAATACTGAGTCCTCCTATTCATGAGCTTGGTATGTTTTTCCATTTCTGTAGGTCTCTTTTGGTTTCTTGCAGTAGTGTTTTATAGTTTTCTTTGTATAGGTCTCTAATATCCATGGATAGATTTATTCCTAAGTATTTTATCTTTTGGGGGGCTACTGTAAATAGTATTGTTCTCCTGATTTCATTTTCAAAGTTCTCTCTCTTGGTGTATAGGAATGCAACTGATTTTTGTGTGTTGATGTTGTATCTTACCACTCTGCTGAATCTTTCTACTAGTTCCTGTAGTTTTTTTGTGGAATCTTTGGGGTTCTTTATGTATAGGATCATATCATCGGTGAATGGACATAGTTTTACTTCTTCCTTTCCAACCTGAATGCCATTTATTTCTTGCCATATTACCATAGCCAGAACTGCTGGCACAATATTAAAGAGTGGTGATAAAGGACATTCTTGTCTGGTTCCTGTTCTCAGGGAGTATGCTTTCTCAGATGTTGGCTGTTGGTTTTGTATAGACAACCTTTATTATGTTAAGGAATTTTCTTTCTATTCCTATTTTATTGAGAGTTTTTATCAGGAATGGGCATTGGATTTCATCAGATGCCTTTTCTCCATTGATTTTTTTTTTTATTAACTTTTATTAAGCTTCAAGTGAACGTTTACAAATCCAATCAGTCTGTCACATATAAGTTTACATACATCTCACTCCCTACTCCCACTTGCTCTCCCCCTCTTGAGTCAGCCCTTTCAGTCTCTCCTTTCGTGACAATGTTGCCGGCTTCCCTCTCTCTCTATCCTCCCATCCTGCCTCCAGACAAGAGTTGCCAACACAATCTCAAGTGTCCCCCGATATAATTAGCTCGCTCTTCATCAGCGTCTCTCTCCCACCCGCTGACCAGTCCCTTTCATGTCTGATGAGTTGTCTTCGGGGATGGTTCCTGTCCTGTGCCAACAGAAGGTCTGGGGACCATGGCTGTTGGGATTCCTCTCTCCATTGATTTTGATGATCATGTGATTCTTTTATTTAGTTTTATTTATGTGGTGGATTACGTTGATTGATTTTCTAATGTTGAACCATCCTTGCGTATCTGGTATGAATTCCACTTTATTTTGGTATATTATGTTTTTGATATGATGCTGAATTTTATTGAGAATTTTTGCATCTATATTCATGAGAGTTATTGCCCTGTAATTTTCTTTTTTTGTAGTGTCTTTACATAGCTTTGGTATCAGAGTTATACTGGCTTCATAGAATGAACTCGGGAGTATTCCTTCCTTCTCTGAAAGAGTTTGAGTTGTACCGTTTTGAGCTCTTCTCTGAATGTTTGGTAAAATTCTCCAATGAAACCATCCAGGCCAGGGCTTTTTTTGTTGCTGTTGTTTTATTACCTCTTCAATCTCTTCTCTAGTTATGGGTCTGTTCAGATTTTCTCTCTCAGCTTGTGTTAGTTTAGGTAGATAGTATGTTTCTAGAAATTTGTCCATTTCCTCTAGGTTCTCAAAGTTGTTGGAGCACAGTCCTTAATAGTATTCTGTTATGATGTCTGTATTTCAGTTGGGTCTGTTGTAATGACCCCTATCTCATTTCTTTGGTTTATTCCTTCCTCTCCTGTTTTTCTTTTGTCAGCTTAGCCATTGGTTTGTTGATTTTGTTGATCTTTTCAAAGAACCAACTTTTGCTCTTGTTGATTCTTTCTATTGTTTTTCTGTTATTTCCTTTATTTCTGCTCTAGTCTTTATTATTTCCTTTCTTCTGATACCTGTGAGCTTCTTTTGCTGTTCTCTTTTATTTGTTCAAGTTGTAGGCTTAATGTTTTGATTTTGGTCTGTTCTTCCTTTTTGATATGTGTGTTTATTGCTGTAAATTGGCCCCTGAGCATTGCCTTTGCTGTGTGCCAAAGGTTTGGGTATGATGTGCTTTCATGTTCATTTCATTCTTGGGATTTTTTTTTTTTTTTTTTTTTAAGAATTTTTATTCTGCTTTAAGTGAAAGTTTACAAATCAAGTCAGCCTCTCACATAAAAACTTATATACACCTTGCTACATACTCCCAATTACTCTCCCCCGAATGAGACAGCCCGCTCCCTCCTTCCACTCTCTCTTTTCGTGTCCATTTTGCCAGCTTCTAAGTCCCTCTACCCTCCCATCTCCCTTCCAGGCAGGAGATGCCAACATAGTCTCAAGTGTCCACCTGATCCAAGTAGCTCACTCCTCACCAGCATCCCTCTCCAGCCCACTGTCCAGTCCAATCCATGTCTGATGAGTTGGCTTCTGGAATGGTTCCTGTTCTAGGCCAACAGAAGGTCTGGGGGCCATGACCACTGGGATCCTTCTAGTCTCAGTCAGACCATTAGTCTGGTCTTTTTATGAGAATTTGGGGTCTGCATCCCACTGTTCTCCTGCGCCCTCGCAGGTTCTCTGTTGTGTTCCCTGTCAGGGTAGTCATCGTTTGTGGCTGGGCACCATCTAATTCTTCTGGTCTCAGGATGATATAGTCTCTGGTTCATGTGGCCCTTTCTGTCTCTTGGGCTCGTAATTACCTTGTGTCCTTGGTGTTCTTCATTCTCCTTTGATCCAGATGGGTTGAGATGCATTGATGCATCTTAGATGGCTGCTTGCTAGCATTTAAGACCCCAGATGCCACTCTTCAAAGTGGGATGTGATTCTTGGAATTTTTTTATTCCCTCTTTGATTTCTTCTATTACCTGGTTGTTTTAAGCAAGGTGTTGTTCAGTTCCCATGTATTTGATTTTTTTTTTTCCTTTGCTTTTCCTGTTATTAATTTCTACTTTTATGGTGTTGTGATTAGAGAAAATGCTTGACTTTATTTTGATGTTTTAGATTTTATTGAGGGTTGTTTTGTGGCCTAAAATGTGGTCTATTCTGGAAAACGTTCCACGTGTCTTGGAAAAGAATGTATACTTTGCTGCTGTTGGTGGAGTGTTCTGTATATGTCTATGAGGTCAACTGGTTGATTGTGGCCTTTAGATCTTCTGTATCTTTGTTGTGTTTCTTTCTAGATGTTCTGTCCTTTACCAAGATTGGTGTGGTTGAAGTCTCCTACTGTTATTGTAGAACTATTTCTCTTTTTAGTGCTGTTAGAGCTTGTTTTAGTATTTTGGAGCTCTGTCGTTGGGTGCGTAGATATTTATTAAGGTTATGTCTTCTTGGTGGATTGTTCCTTTGTTGCTGTTAGGTGCTATTGAGTTGGTTCCAACTCATAGCAACCCTGTGTACAACAGAACGAAACACTGCCCAGTCCTGCACCATCCTTACAATCGTTGCTATGTTTTGAGCCCATTGTTGTAGCCACTGTGTCAGTCTATCTAATTGAGGGTATTCCTCTTTTTTTGCTGACCGTCTACTTTAGCAAGCATGATGTCCTTCTCCAGGGATTGGTACCTCCTGATTACATGTGCAAAGTACGTGAGAGAAAGCCTCGGCATCCCCACTTGCAGGGACAACTCTGGCTATGTTTATTACAAGACCGACTTGTTCATTCTTCTGGCAGTCCACGGATATTCAGTATTCTTTCCCAACACCATAATGCAAATACGTTAATTCTTCTTTGGTCTTCCTTATTCATTGTCCAGCTCTCGCATGTATCTGAAGTGATTGAAAATATCAGGGCTTGGATCAGTCGCACCTTAGTGCTAAAGTGACATTTTTGCTTTTTAACATTTTAAAGAGGTCTTTTGCAGCAGATTTGCCCAATGCAATATGTTGTTTGATTTCCTGACTGCTGCTTCAGTGGGCATTAATTGTGGAATTCGAGTAAAATGCAATCCTTGACCATGTCAGTCTGTGCTCCATTTATCACCCAGTTCTCTTTGAGTTTTATAGGAGCAGGTGTTAATGTTTTATAGAAATAATAACTTTTGGGGGGTCTTTTGCTTTCCAAAATGAATACTTTTTTTTTTCCTGTTTCTTGATTTATTGCATTGGCTAGGGCATCTAATACCATGTGGAATAGTACAGGTGATTTCCCTTGTTATTATCTTGTTCTTACTATGAATTGTAATACATCTGGTGTTTTATTACTAAGTATGATGTTTACCTATGAGCCTTGGTGGCACAATTGTTAAGCACTCAGCTGCTAAGCAAAAGGTGGATGTTTTAAACCCACCAGCTGCTCTATGGAAGAAAGATGTGGCAGTCTGCTTGTGTAAAGATTTATAGCCTTGGAAACTCTATGGGACAGCTCTGTCCTGTAGGGTCGTTATAAGTCAGAATCAACTCGACGGCAATGGGTTTGGTTAATGTTTACCATAGTTTTTTGATAGGTCTTAACGAAGTAGGGAATTCTTTTTTGCTTCTAACTTGCTAAGAGTTTTTGTTTTGGGGTTTTTAATTTTATTAACGGGAAAAGTCACATCAGTTGTCTCTAGGAGAGTTATTTTGAAGATGATACCTCCAAGAGGTGATAAAGTTGAACAGACAGTGGTGCTAGCAAACACAGAAGCTGAGGAGAGCTTTTGGAAGTTTTATGGGGGTACCAAAACCAAAACCAAACCCACTGCTGTCGAGTCGATTCCGACTCATAGTGACCCTATAGGACAGAGTAGAACTGCCCCATAGAGTTTCCAGGGAGTGCCTGGTGGATTTGAACTGCCGACTCTTTGGTTAGCAGCCATGGCACTTAACTACTACGCCACCAGGGTTTCCTGTATGGGGGATGGAGAGACTAAAATTGGAATTCAAGGTTATAAAAACAGTTTGATTGACCAAGATCCTGGAGAGAAAATTAGCATAGACAAGTGAGCCCAAAAGTCTGAACCAGGGCAAGAAGGTAATGGGATGACATATATAGAGCTCCGAAGGAGAAAAATTGCCAGCCAAGAATTATATATCCAGCAAAACTCTCACTCAAATATGAAGGCGAAATTAAGACATTTACAGATAAACACAAGCTTGGAGAATTTGCAAAAACCAAACCAAAGCTACAAGAATTACTAAAGGAAATTCTTTGGTCAGAAAATCAATAATATCAGATACCAGCATAACACAAGATCACAAAGCAGAACATCCTGATATCAACTCAGATTGGAAAATCACAAAAACAAAATAAGATTAATTAAAAAAAAAATGCTCAAAACGGGGAAGCATTGATGTCATTATGTAAAAGATTACAATAATAAAAAAAGAGGATCTAAATACAAGAAGCATAGATCATCCATATGGAGAGGAAACCCAGGCAATATAGGACGATACAGTTTAGGTTTTTACTTAGAAAGATAGGGATAAATATTAAGGTAACCACAAAGAGATCTAACAATTCCATACTTCAAAATAAAGACCAAGATAAATATAATGACTCAGCAAAAATAAATTCAACTACTATGAAAATGAGGAACACACAATTTACCAAGAAAAACTTCTCAGTACAAAAAAGTAAGTGGAAAAATGAAATTGTCAACAACACACACAAAAAAGCGTCAAAATGACAGCACAAAACTCATGCTTATCTATAATTACACTGAATGTAAATGGTCTAAATGAACCAATAAAGAGACAGAGAGTCGAAGACTGGATAAAAAAACACGATCTGTCTATATGCTGCCTATAAGAGACACACCTTAGACTTAGAGACACAAATAAACTAAAACTCAAAGGATGGAAAAAAATATATCAGGCAAACAACAATCAAACAGGAACAAGAATGGCAGTATTAATTTCTGACAAAATAGACCTTAAAGTTAAATCCACCACAAAGGATAACGAAGGACACTATGTAATGATTAAAGGGACAATTTACCAGGAAGATATAACCATATTAAACATTTATGCACCCAGTGACAGGGCTGCAGGATACAGGAAACAAACTCTAACAGAGTTGAAAAGTGAGATAGACACCTCCACAATTATACTGGGAGACTTCAACACACCGTTTCGGTGAATGACATGGCATCCAGAAAGAAGCTCAGTAAAGACACAGAAGATATAATTGCCACAATCAACCAGCTTGATCTCGTAGACTTATCCAACAGCTGCAAAGTATACTTTCTTGTCTAGTGCACGTGGAACATTCTCTAGAATAGACCACATATTAGGTCATAAAGCAAGCCTTTGCAGAATCCAAAACACATCCATAAGGTCATAAAAGTAGAAATCAATAACGGAAAAACCAGGGTAAAGAAATCAAATACTTGGAAACTGAACAATATCCTGCTCAAAAAAGACTGGGTTATAGAAGACATTAAGGAGGCAGTAAAGAAATTCATAGAATGCAGTGAGACTGAAAACACTTCCTATCAGAACCTTTGGGACACAGCTAAAGCAGTGCTCAGAGGCCAATTTATATCAATAAATGCACACATGCAAAAAGAGGGAAGAGCCAAAATCAAAGAACTGTCCCTACAACTTGAACAAATAGAAAGAGAGCAACAAAAGAAACCGTCAGGTACCAGAGGAAAACAAATAATAAAAATTAGAGCAGAATTAAATGAACTGGAGAACAGAAAAACAATTGAGTTAACAAGGCCAAAAGCTGGTTCTTTGAAGAAATCAACAAAATTGATAAACCATTGGCCAGACTGACTAAAGAAATATAGGAAAGGAAACAACCCGAATAAGAAATGAGATGGCTATATCACAACAAACCCAACTGAAATTAAAAGAATCGTATCAGATTACTATGAAAAATTGTACTCTAACAAATTTGAAAACCTAGAAGAAATGGTTGAATTCCTAGAAGCACATTGCCTACCTAAACTAACACAAACAGAAGTAGAACAACTAAATAGACCTATAACAAAAGAAAACATTGAAAAGGTAATCAAAAAACTCCTCCCCCCGCCCCTCCGCCAAAAGCCCTGGTCAGGATGGCTTCACTGCAGAGTTCTACCAAACTTTCAGAGAAGACTTAACACCGCTACTACTAAAAGTATTTCAAAGCATAGAAAAGGATGGAATACTCCCTAACTCATTCTATGAAGCCAGCATATCCTTGATACCAAAACCAGCTAAAGACAACAGAAAAAAAGAAAATTACAGACCTATATTGCTCATGAACATAGATGCAAAAATCCTCAACAAAATTCTAGCCAAGAGAATTCAACAACATATCAAAAAAATAATCCACCATGATCAAGTGGGATTTACACCAGGTATGCAAGGATTTTTTTTTTTTTTTATGCAAGGATGGTTCAATATTGGGAAAACAATTAATGTAATCCACCATATAAATAAAACAAAAGACAAGAACCGCATGATTTTATCAATTGATGCAGAAAAGGCATTTGACAAAGTTCAACACCCATTCATGATAAAAACTCTCAGCAAAATAGGAATAGAAGGAAAATTCCTCAACACAATAAAGGGCATTTATACAAAGCCAACAGCCAGCATCATCCTTAATGTAGAGATTCTAAAAACATTCCCATTAAGAGCAGGAACCAGACAAGGATGCCCCTTATCACCACTCTTATTCAACATTGTGCTGGAGGTCCTAGCCAGAGCAATTAGGCTGGGTAAAGAACTAAAGAGCATCCAGATTGGTAAGGAAGAAGTAAAAGTATCTCTGTTTGCAGATGACATGATCTTATACACAGAAAACCCTGAAGAATCCTCAAAAAAAAACTACTGAAACTAACAGAAGAATTCCACAGGCTATCAGGTTACAAGATAAACATAAAAAATCAGTTGGATTCCTCTACACCAACAAAAAGAACATCAAAGAGGAAATCACCAAATCAGTACCATTCATAGTAGCCCCGAAGAAGATAAATACTTAGGAATAAATCTAACCAGAGACATAAAAGACCTATACAAAGAAAACTACAAGGTACTACTGCAAGAAACCAAAACGGACCTACATAAGTGGAAAAACATACCTTGCTCATGAATAGGAAGACTTAACATTGTAAAAATGTCTATCCTACCAAAAGCTATCTGTATATGCAACACAATTCTGATCCAAATTCCAACAACGTTTTTTAATGAGATGAAGAAACAAATCACCAACTTCATATGCAAGGGAAAGAAGCCCTGGATAAGTAAAGCATTACTGAAAATGAAGAACAAAGTGGGAGGCCTCACTCTTCCTGACTTTAGAACCTGTTATACCGCCACAGTAGTCAAAACAGCCTGGTACTGGTACAACAACAGACACATAGACCAATGGAACAGAATTGAGAATTCAGACGTAAATCCATCCACATATGAGCAGCTGATATTTGGCAAAGGCCTGGTGTCAGTTAATTGGGCAAAAGATAGTGTTTTTAACAAATGGTGCTGGCATAACTGGATATCCATCTGCAAAAAAATGAAACAGGACCCATACATACCTCATACCATGCACAAAAACTAACTCCAAATGGATCAAAGACCTAAACATAAAGTCTAAAACGATAAAGATCATGGAAGAAAAAATAGGGACAAAGTTAGGAGCCCTAATACATGGCATAAACAGAATACAAAACATTACTAAAAATGCCAAAGAGAAACCAGATAACTGGGAGCTATTACAAATCAAACACCTATGCTCATCTGAAGACTTCACCAAAAGAGTAAAAAGACCACCTACAGACTGGGAAAAAATTTCAGCTACGAAATCTCCGACCAGCGCCTGATCTCTAAAATCTACATGATTCTGCTAAAACTCAACCACAAAAAGACAAACAACCCAATTAGAAAATGGGCAAAGGATATGAACAGACACTTCACTAAAGAAGACATTCAGGTGACTAACAGATACATGAGGAAATGTTCTCGATCTTTAGCCATTAGAGAAATGCAAATCAAAACTACAATGAGATTCCATCTCACTCCAACAAGGTTGCTATGAATCTAAAAAACACAAAATAATAAATGCTGGAGAGGACGTGGAGAGATTGGAACACTTTTATACTGCTGGTGGGAATGTAAAATGGTACAATTACTTTGGAAATTCATTTGGCACTTCCTTAAAAAGCTAGGAATAGAACACCATACGACCCAGCCGTCCCACTCCTCTAAATATATCCTAGAGAAATAAGAGCCTTTACACACCCATGTTCACTGCAGCAGTGTTTACAATAGCAAAAAGATGGAAGCAATCAAGGTGCCCATCAATGGATGAATGGATAAATAAATTAGGGTATATTCACACAATGGAATACTAAGCATCAATAAAGAACAGTAATGAATCTGTGAAACATTTTATAACATGGAGGAACCTGGAAGACATTATGCTGAGTGAAATTAGGCAGTTGCAAAAGGACAAATATTGTATAAGACCACTATTATAAGAACTTGAGAAATAATTTAAACTGAGAAGAACACATTCTTTTGTGGCTACGAGAGGGGGGAGGGAGGGAGGGTGGGAAAGGGATATTTACTAAATAGATAGTAGATAAGAACTACTTTACATAAAGGGAAGGACAACATCAGTACAGTGGAGGTCAGCACAACTGGACTAAACCAAAAGCAGTTTCCTGAATAAACTGAATGTTCCGAAGGTTAGCGAAGCAGGGCCAGGTATTTGGGGACCATAGTTTCAGGGGACGTCCAAGTCAATTGGCATAGTAAAATCTATTAAGAAAACATTCTGCATCCCACTTTGAAGAGTGGCATCTGGGGTCTTAAATGCTAGCAAGCAGCCATCTAAGATGCATCAATGAGTCTCAACTCACCTGGATCAAAGGAGAATGAAGAACACCAAGGACGCAAGGTAATAAAGAGCCCAAGAGACAGAAAGGGCTACATGAACCAGAGACTACATTATCCTGAGACCAGAGGATCTAGATGGTGCCCAGCCACAACCGATGACTGCCCTGACAGGGAACACAGCAGAGGACCCCTGAGGGAGCAGGGGAACAGTGGGATGTAGACCCCAAATTCTCACAAAAAGACCAGACTTAATGGTCTGACTGAGACTAGAAGGAACCTGGTGGTCATGACCCCCAGACTTTCTTTTGGCCCAGGACAGGAACCATTCCAGAAGCCAGCTCGCCAGACATGGATTGGACTGGACAATGGGTGGGAGAGGGATGCTGGTGAGGAGTGAGCTACTTGGATCAGGTGGACACTTGAGACTATGTTGGCACCCCCTGCCTGGAGGGGAGATGGGAGGGTAGAGGGACTTAGAAGCTGGCAAAATGGACACAAAAAGAGAGAGTGGAAGGAGGGAGAGGGCTGTCTCATTGGGGGGAGAGTAATTGGGAGTATGTAGCAAGGTGTATTTTTTTTGTTTTTTTTTTGCAAGGTGTATGTAAGTTTTTATGTGAGAGACTGACTTGATTTGTAAACTTTCACTTAAAGCACAATAAAAATTATTTAAAAAATAATAAAATGAGACAAAACTCTCAAAAAAAAAAGTCACCTGTTTTCCTCTTAGAGGTTGTCACAGATGAGCAAGTGGCACAAGCCAATAGGCAGAAAATTTGAGCAGAAAATGGCTGTAAAAAGGGTGAGAAGCTCAGCTGAGGTTTCAGCAGCCTCATCCTGTTAGGGGAGTCTTGGTTAACACCCTAGGCTTTCAGTTGCACTTTCTAAAGAACTATATCCTGGAAGTAAGGATAAACCAAAAGTAGATCAGGTTTTAACAAGATTGAAAACTGTCTTCACATTAGCTTAATCTCTGATTGGATTAGTTTTTACTCTCAGCCAGAAACTCTTAAAATCTTCTGTTGAAGAAGATAATGTCATTAGCAGTCCCTACAGTTTTTATTACACAGTGCCTGACATTGAATCCCCAGATTCCAGGCATGTCGGGAGTCAGAATCAAGAGAAAAAAGCAGGTACAGAAATAGTTATGCAAATAATCAAGGCGTTGTAGTTTTCAGGTGTTGATGTCAGTGATACGAAAGATAGGTCTCAGTAGAAAATATGTGGACTGAAGCAAAAAGAGTAAAAAGGAAATGAAGAAAAATCTACAGATAAGTTATTAGAATTAATAAATGAATTTAGAAATGTTGCTTGATGATAGGACAATAAAAAATTATTTCTACACACGAACAGCAATTAGACAGTGCAATTTATGGGAAGTTTAATTTCTATTGGAGTGCAGATGACCAAGAATAGCACAGACATACTCAGTGAAGAAAGAAAAATAAGAAGATGTACAATTCCAGGTATTAGGACTTTATAATGCTACAGTAACAGACAGCGTGGTATTGGTACAAGCATAATAAATAGATTAATGGAACAGAGTTCAGAAACACACATACTCATATATAGTCTCCTGATTTATGACAAAATTAATGATGCAGTACAATGAGGGAAAGGATGGTCTTTTTCAATAAATGGTACTAAATCAATTAGATGTCCAAATAGAAGAGTAGGAAACCCTGGTGGCATAGTGGTTCAGAGCTATGGCTGCTAACCAAAAGGTTGGAAGTTCAAATCCACCAGGCGCTTCTTGGAAACCCTGTAGGGCAGTTCTACTCTGTCCTATATGGTCGCTATGAGTCAGAATCGACTTGACGGCAACGGGTTTGGTTTGGTTTTTTTTTATGGAAGAGTATTAAGTTGACACATACCTCATACCATACACGAAAATCAGTTCCAGGTGCATTATAGCTCCGAATTTAAAAAGAAAAACAATTATACAAAGAGCAGTATCTTCTTGTCCTTAAGATAGGCAAAGATTTTGAAGCAGGACACAGAAAGCACTAGTCATAAAGGAGAAGATTGATAATTTTTACCATATTAAAATTAAGAACCTATGTTCTTAGTGACTGAGAGGGGGCTTAGTGACAAGAGGGGGTTCTTCTGGGTTTTTCAAATGGTCTGTTTTCCTGATCTGGGTGGTGGTTACACTGATGTGTTCATTTTGTTAAAAGCAATTGAACTGAATGCTTACGATTCATGTACACTTACATTGAAAAATGACATATATTCAGAAAAGTTTTACTTTTTTTTTTTTTTAAGCCTTACTTGGCACTCAGTGAGTGGCCCCTTTTGAACTGACATTTGAAATATAAATTATTCCTTTTGTTTAGTTTTTCTTTCCTTTCGTGTTTCTCAAGTACTTTTTAAAAAATTAAATTTTTTATTATTAATTAAAAAATTTTTATTTTGAGATCCTTTTAGATTCACATACAGTTATAAGAAATAATACAGAGATATCCCATGTAACCATTACCCAGTTTCCCTCAATGGTAATAGCTTGTAAAATTGTAGTACAGTATCACAACTAGGATATAGACATTGATAAGTCAAGATACAGAACATGTCTGTCACCACAAAGGATCTCTCATATTGCCCTTTTATAGCTATACCTATTTTCCTCCTGCCCCCATTTCCTTCTTAACTCTTAGTAACCACTAATCTGTTCTCCATTTCTATAATTTTGTCATTTCAAAAATGTTTTGTAGCTAGACTTATATAGTATATAACCTTCGGGATTGACTTTTTTTTTTTTTTTAACTCTGTGTAGTTCTCTGGAGATTCAGCTAGGTTGTTATATGTATAAATAGTTTGTTTTTTTTATTGCTGTGTAGTATTCCATATATGGATATACCACAGTCGTTTAACCATTACCCATTAAAGAACATGTGGGTTGTTTCCAATTTTGGGGCTATTAAGAATAAAGCTGCTATAAATATTTGTGTACAGCTTTTTTTTTTTTTTAATGTGAACGTAAATTTTCACTTCTGTGGGATAAATGACAGTGCAATTGCTAGGTCACGTGGTAGTTGAGGAAAAAGAAAATCAGCCATTGAAAGCCGTTTGGATCACAATGGTCTGATCCACAACTTATCATGGGAATGGCGGAAGACTGGGCAGCATTTCATTCCATTATGCATAGGGTCGCCATCAGTCGGGGGTGACTCACTGGCAGCTAAGAAAAACAACAATGGTAGTTGCTTATTTCATTTTTTTAAAAAACTACCAAACTCTTTTCCAGAGTGCTGTACCATTTTATATTCCCACTGGCCATGTGTGAGTGATCCAGTTTCTCAGCATCCTCACCAGCATTTGGTGTTTGTCACTATTTTTTTATTTTGGCCATTCTGATAGGTGTGTAGTGATATCCCCTTGTAGTTTTAATTTGCATTTCCTTAATGGCTAATGATTTTGAATGTCTTTTCATGTGCTTATTTACCAACCTTATATCCTCTTCATATCTTTTGCCCATTTCCTAACTTATTTGTTTTTTACTGTTGATTTTTGAGAATTCTGTATATATTCTAGATACTAGTCCATTGTCAGCTATGTGGTTTGAAAATATTTTTTCACAGTCTGTAGCTTTTTTTTTAATCCTCTTAATTAACAAGGTTTTTCACAGAGCCGATTTAATTTTGATGAAGTCCAATTTATCAAGTTTTCCTTTTTTTGATTGTGCTTTTGATGTCAAGTCTAAGAACTCTTTGCCTAACCCTAGATCTTGAAGACTTTTTCCTCTGTTTTTTCTCACAGTTTTATAGTTTTTCATTTATGTCTGTGATCTATTTTGAGCTAATTTTTGGATAAAGTCTCAGACTTATGGTTGAGGTATATTGCTTTACCTATAGATACTCAATTACTCCAGTGCCATTTGTTGAAAAAGGTATCTTTCTACCATTGAATTGCCTTTGCACCTTTGTCAAATGTCAGTTGGGTATATTTATGTAAATATATTAATAGCACCTCAGTTCTGTTCCATTGGTGGCTATACCTTTGCCAGTACCACACAGTCTTGATTACTATAGCTATATAATACATTTTGAAATTCCTCTCACCTTACTCTTCTTTTTCAAAATTGTTTTAGTTATTCTAGTTTCCGTATAAATTTTAGAATAACCTTTTCTGTATTTACAAAAAGTCATGCTGGGATTTTGATAGGAAGATTTAAATCTGTAGATCAGTTTTGGAAGAATGAATCTTTACTGTGTTGTGCCCTTCCAATCTGTGAATATGATATTTCTGTTTATTTAGATCTTCGATTTCATTCATCATTGTTTTAGAGTTAGTCTTCTGGTCTGAAGAACTATTTTGGAGGAAAAAATGATAATTTTTTATATTCCATTTTATTAAAAAGAAATATATAGAATCTCTAGTTTTTATTTGCTTTATACTACTTGCTAATTATGTATATCTTAATGAATTAAGAATAACACTTTACCATCAAACCCCAAAAAACACTTTAAGTATATTAAATTTATTTGCTACTGCTCCCTCACACATTTTCTAAAGTAGATTAATTTCGTGTTATTGTTCCAGTTAGATCCAACTGACTGTTATATTCTTCTAATTTCAGGTTCCCTTCACTACTGCATCAGAGAATGAAGTAATCTGCTAAGAAATCACTAAATACTACTCTGAGGGGTTTAGATGTAAGTGAGGTAAGTTTAATATCATCTTAAATACTACCTGGGTTTTTATAGTGAATTCCTGACTTGGTCCTGTCTTGTACCAGACATCAAGCTGGTCACTGGAAAGAACACCCTCACTTTTATTTTGTTCTGTGCCTGTGGTGGATCCTCAGTTTTCTTTTGGATCAGGAACCCCTTTGAGGGTCTACTTAAAGCTGTAGGTCCTTTTCACAAACATTCACGTTTGCCCATGCAGGGAACTCGAGGACCTTCTGAAATCCCTTAGAGTTCACAGACTCTGGAGTCAACCCTCTGCTCTACAGTTTTAAAAACATTTTTACATGTTTTGACTCAGCGGTTAAGAGCTAGGCTGCTAACCAAAAGATTGGCAGTTCAAATCCACCAGCTGCTCCTTGGAAACCCTATAGGGCAGGTCTACTCCGTTCTGTAAGGTTGTTACGAGTCAGAGTTGACTCGATGGCAATAGGTTTGGGTTTTTTTGTGGGACGGGGATTGCTCTTTTAAATATCACGGCAACTATATGAATTGGTGGTATTCATATTTTGGAAACCCTGGTGGCGTAGTATGGCAGCAGGTTAGGGTGGTGTAGTGGTCAAGAGCTTCGGCTGCTAACCAAAAGGTCGGCAGTTCGAATCCACCAGGTGCTCCTTGGAAACTCTATGGGGCATTTCTACTCTGTCCTGTCAGGTTGCTATGAGTTGGAATCCACTCTGCGGCAACGGGTTTGCGTTATTCGTATTTTACAGGGAAGAAGCTGCTGCTCAAGATGGTACGTGACTTGTCTAGTATCACTTAGCTGTCAAATTTGAGGCTAGAAGTGAAGACTTTCCCGAATTATAATTCCTTCCGATGGCATCAACATTTTTTAAGGTTCTTGCTACCTAATATGGTTGTGTCAGCTTTCTCTCACTGTAGTAAATGTGCTTTACTACATCATCATATTGAGTGTTACCAAACCCCAGCGTTTCCTGAATTAATATGTGCACAATGGTATTTCATTTTAATTTGTTTCTTTGTTTATAGTTAGGGTCCTTTTTTTATCTACTTATCCACTGAAGTCTTACCAGTTTTTATATCATTGTGTGCAAATTTTTAATATATTAGGAATATTAACTTTATCTGATATGTTGCAAATATATTTACTCTTTTTATTTGCCTTTTAATTTCATATGATTTCTTTTTATGTATAAACCCATTGCCATTGAGTCGATTCCAACTCATAACGACCCTATAGGGCAGAGTAGAACCGCCCCATAGGGTTTCCAAGGAGTAGCTGGTGGATTGGCACTGCTGACCTTTTGGTTAGCAGCCAAGCTCGTAACCACTATGGCACCAGAGGTTCAAAGATGGTCAGGTAGAGCAGTGGGAGTGTAGAAGGAACAAAGGAATCTGTAACTGGTTGTGATCAATTAGTTGTAAACACCACCCTGCACTTGGACCTGTCCTACTAACTTCTAATTTTTTTTTTTCTTTTCTTAGTGTAGAAAGATTCAAAGACTTGACACACTCACATGAACACAGACACACACACTTATATTCACTTTTTTTTTTAACATAATGGGAGTCTGAAAGATTAAAGAAAAGACGTTATTTGATTTGCAGTTATTTGATTTTTTCTAATTGTATGTTCATCAGCTATTGGTCTTTCATCTTCTTTGAATATTTTTTGTTTAGCTATTTAATGTTGTGGAATTTTTATATGTGATGTCATGTAGAAGTCTAATTTTTTCCTCCTAAAATCATTAGTCGCGATAGCATTTTTTTGAATGTTTTATTTTTTTACCCACTGATTTCAAAGTCTGCCTTTATCATATATAAAATTCCTACGTATACATGTGTTTATGTGTCTGTACTACTTGTTCCTTTGATCTCATTCTCTGTCTGCATAATTATTATAGTGTTTTAATGCTATTGTAGCTTTAAAGCCTCTTCTTATTGGTATTTCAAAAATGTCTTGTTTATTCTTTGGTATTAATTTTTGCAGAGTAACTTTAGAATATATTCATCAAGTAAAAAAATAAACATGTGAGAGATTTGGATTAGAATTGCATTGAGTTAAAGATTCATTCGGAGGAGAATTAACATCTTGGTGTTATTACATCTTTCTAGTTGGTTACTGGTGTTTTTATTGTAGTTCAGTTCCCACAGCCTTTGCTATGCTTCTTTATGTCTCTTCCACACACGTGCATCTTGGTGGAATAAGGAGAGCCTCTTCTCTGTCACTCTCCTCTTAGGGACTTTCTGCACATCCTGCTTCCCAGGAGTCCATTTTCCCAGGTCTTCTCACTATAAAGTTGAGGTTTCTTTCTCTCAGTCTTAGGTCCCCCATCCCTCCCCCTTTGTGCAGTTATGTCCGATTGGGGTCCTCTTGGGTTGAAGCAGTGAGGGAGAAGAGAAAAATACATAGCAGTGAGATCCCCCCATTCTCTTCATACTACCCTGAAGGACTGAGGGATGAATTTCCCCTTAGGCTGTTAAGTGCCCCGACTGGGCAGTAAAGCGTGGTTTTGGGGCATGGTCAACAGAAGAATAAAAGATGAGAAGAAAAAAAGAAAAGGAACTGGGAACTTCTCCCTCGCACCCCCACCCTCTATCTCACAGGTTCCTCCAGGTTCCCTCAACCAGGAGGAGGAGGTATGTCTCTTGGAGTTTTTGCTCTCAGTGCCTGCTGCATAATTCTTGGACTCTGCCCGCCCTCCAGTCAAAATGGTCGATAAAGGTAGATTTTTTTGTTTTTAAAAGTAAACTCACTGCATGTTGGTTGTTCTTCAAATTGTGAGTTAGGTTTTTTTCTCAAGTTTTGACTTAGATTGTTCCTGAACTTTTGCTTTGACTCCCCTCCCCAGCGCTCCTGCTGTTGTTTGCTTTTCAGAGTCCTCAAGTAGTTACATTCAGTGTTCTGTCAGAGTTTTTAGTTGTAATCAATGCCAGAGACAGGCTTCATGGACTTTTTCCATCTCATCCTTTGTTGAAAGTTAGGTTATTTTATTTTGAAAGTAATTTTTGTTTTTAATTTCCAAAAATTCTTTCTTATTCCATAATTACTACATTTTAAGAACAGATTTTTCTTATTTTATGGACATATTGGCCTTTTGAATTTCTCTAAACATACCAATTAAAGGTAACAATATTTTATTACTTTTTTTTTCCCACAAATCTATTTCTTTGGGTCATTGTGCCTCTGCTTTTTCACCTTAGTGCTGTTCTTCTATGCTGTTGCATTTTATTAAGTGGCCAGTGATTCTTGGCTGTTCTTTTCCATAGCATTTTCAAATGAACATCTAAATCAGTAGTTGTCAACACTTCGGGACCCAGTTAAAATTTAAATTTCTGGCTTCACTCACAAAATTCTGATTCAGAAAGTCTGGCTTAGGGCACTTAAACACCTGAGATGATTCTGATGTTGGTAGTTTGAAGATAACCTTTGAAATCTTGGTAACTGGTGTGATTTTGTAAAGGACAGTACTCTCCTTTACAGATCATTATCTTCCGCACTGGATATTATAGCTGACCACAGGACTCTGCAGGTTGGCTTCTCACTATGGTGTGTGGGAGGGGAAAAGTGCATATAGGCAAAGTCCTGTTTTTCTTCATCATGTATCTGTAGGGAAAAGGCTAATAAGTTGGGACCTTACCCTCAATTTTGCTATAGGGAAGAAATTTTTCTGCGGGTAGAGTTCTGGGTAGTTCTGCGTTATCTTCCTCTTTTTCTTTTCCCTGGTCTCTGTCCACTGAGATTGTCTCTAGCCTATTATTATCTTCATCTCAAAGTTCACACTTTAAGCCCTCTCACAAAGACTTTAGATTCATAGTTAATACTGTGGCCAGCATTTGCTGTTTACCAGCAGAGTTGTACTGGCCATCTTTCGTGGCTTTTCACTCATTTTTTCTGTGGCCTGTCTACATTCTCAGGTTCTGCTGACTGACTTGGGGGTTTAGTAGGGAGAAGAGTAGAAACCGTCTGGAACTGGAAGTCCACTTATTTTTAAGGTGATGTTTTATACTATGTGAGAAAGTATGTTTATTGAATTCTCACATAAGATAATCATCATAACATCTGTAGAAGGATTATAAACTTACACAAAGAAAATGTAGCTTCTTTATTTTTTTATAATTTTTATTGTGCTTTAAGTGAAGTTTACAAATCAAGTCAGTCTCTCACATAAAAACTTATATACACCTTGCTACATACTCCCAATTACTCTCCCCTCAATGAGACAGCCTTCTCGCTCCCTCTACTCTCTCTTTTTGTGTCCGTTTTGCCAGCTTCTAACCCCCTCTACCCTTCCATCTGTCCTCCAGGCAGGAGATGCCAACATAGTCTCAAGTGTCCACCTGATCCAAGATAGCTTCTTTATTTTTTATAACTCATCTCTTCTTCCAGTGAGCCTTGGCCACTGAGAAACTGGAGGAAAAATACTGGACTTATTCCAGCCTACTAAACTAGGTCCTACCCAATAACTCGAATTCATTTCTTTGGATATTGCAGTCTCTCTTTGGATACTGAACAATTCAAATATCATCTCTTCCTTCACACCTTTCCAAGATGGAATCCAGGCGTACAGGTTGAGTGTATGTGGCTTGTGCGACCATGTTGTGGTGAATCCTCTGTCCATGTGTTATAATCCACTTGTAGCCTCTGTTTGCTTACTAGTCTCCTTTCTGCTAGTTAAGGGTGCTCCTTGGAATTGTGACCACTGAGGTACTATCAGAAATCCCCTTGGGTGTTGTACATATATCTGTGACTGAAGTATGCAACTGATACAAGTTGAGGTCTGCTCCCTTGGCTCTCAGGGTGCATTGGTTATCTTCTTTGGTGTCATTGGTAATGTGATGTCTGGCTAGAGCTTCCCCTTGGCCTCCTGGCCAGGAGTTCTGTCTTTTAGGCCTCTGCTGTGGAGTTACTTTGCCTCTGTCACAGTTGACCTGTCCTGGTAAACTCACTGTTCATCATCTTATATTATTTTTCTTATACTGCTTTAGGGCACACAGGATTTCCCGATGTCTTCTGTGGCTCAGGGGAGAAGAGGGAGACTCCAGAGCTAATCTCAAGTTCTTTCTCAACCTGACTGTGCCTCTGCACGTGTGTTTGATGTGGCTAACCCAAGCTTGTGCTGGGGGTGTGTGTGTGGGTGTGGGTATGGTAGGGGGTTAGGGGTTATTGTTAGTAGTAGTGGTGGTGCTAGGTATATGTGTGTGTTTGAGACTAATTTACACATTTTCTAGGTTGTATTCTCCTTTTACCCTAGGTAAAAATTCTAGCTGTCATGGGCAGAAGGGATGTCTTCTGTACTGTAGAAGAAACTCTATTAATATGAATCTTTTAGACTTGGTCAGAAAATCTTAGTGTGTAAAAAATTCCTTCTTGGGACAAAGCCAGGCTTTTAACACTTATCTTATTATAAAATCCTTTTTTAAATTCAGAAGGTGAATATTAGCTATCTCTTTCTCTTTTTATTCCTAATCTTTTCCAAGAAAATCGATGTTACTCATAGAATAGTAGGGAGGCTAGTGTACGGAAATGCAAATGAAGAAAGCATATTAATAAATGTTTTCATAATCAGAGTATGTCTCCTCTCCCCATTTTTTTTCAAAATTTCCTGGACTTCTCTTACACATTTACCCTTTTAACCACAGTACAGATTCTTATATGATTATGTTTCTAAACAAATTATGTATTTTTTTCTTTCTTTTTTTTATTGTACTTTAAATGAAGGTTTACAGAACAAACTAGTTTCTCATTAAATAGTACACATATTGTTTTATGTCGTTGCTTAACAACCCCACGACATGTCAGCACTTTCCTTTCTCAACCTTGGGTTCCCTATTACCAGCTTTCCTGTTCCTTCCGGCCTTCTTGTCCTTGGCCCTGAGCTGGTATGCCCCTTTAGTCTCTTTTTGTTTTATGGGGCTGTGCAATCTTTGGTTGAAGGTTGAACCTTGGGAGTGATTTCATTACTAAGTTGAGAGAGTGTCCGGGGGCCATACTCTCATGGTTTCTCCAGTCTCTGTCTGGCCAGCAAGTCTGGTCTTTTCTTTTTGAGTTAGAATTTTGTTCTATATTTTTTCCAGCCCCGCCTGGTACCCTCTATTGCGATCCCTATCAGAGCAGTTAGTGGTGGTAGCTGGGTACCATCTAGTTGTACTGGACTCAGTCTGGTGGAAGCTGTGGTAGATGTGGTCCATTAGTCCTTTGGACTAATCTTTCCCTTGAGTCTTTAGTTTTCTTCATTCTTCTTTGCTTCCAAAGGGCTGAGACCGGTGGAGTATCCTAGATGGCCACTCACAGGCTTTTAAGACCCCAGACGCTACTCACCAAAGTAGAATGTAGAACATTTTCTTTATAAACTGTGTTATGCCAGTTAAGCTAGATGTTCCCCAAGACCGTGTTCCTCACAGCCCAGCAATTTGTTCCCTCAGGGAGTTTGGTTGTGTCTATGGAACTTCCATGACCTTCCCTTGTACAAGTTGTGCTGGCTCTTACCCTTCTCCAGAGTTACCACTTATCTATTGTCTATTTAGTGTTCTCCCATCCCCTCCCCTCCCATCCTTTGTAACCATCAAAGATTTTCTTTTTGTATGTAAACCTGGTCTCATACAATATTTGTCCTTTTGTGATTGACTTATTGCACTCAGCATTATGCCCTCCAGATTCATCCATGTTATGAGAGGCTTTACAGAGTCATCATTGTTCTTTATTATTGCATAGTATTCCATTGTGTGTTTGTACCAGTTTGTTTATCCATTCATCTGTTGAGGTGCATGTAAGTTGTTTCCATTTTTTGCTATTGTGAACAGTGCTGCAGTGAACTCGGATGTGCATATGTCTATTCGTATGACGGCTCCTTATTTCTCTAGGATATGTTCCTAGGAATGGGATTGCTGGATCATATGGTATTTCTATTTCTAGCTTTCTAAGAAAGCGCCATATTGTTTTCCAAAATGGTCGTATCATTTTGCATTCCCACCAGCAGTGCATAAGAGTTCGGATCTTCCTGCAGCCTCTCCAACATTTGTTATTTTCTGGTTTGTTCCAGTAATGCTGGGGTGAGATGGCATCTCTTTGTGGTTTTGATTTGCATTTCTCTAATGGCTGGTGATCCTGAACATTTCCTCCTGTGTCTGTTGGCCACTCGAGTATCTTCTTTGGTAAAATGGCTGTTCATTTCCTTTGCCTTTTTTTAAATAGAATTATTTGTCTTTTTGTTGTAGAGGTGTTGGATTTCCTTTTAAATTTTAGAGATTTAGGTCTTTGTCTGATTTGTAATAGCCAAAGATTTTTTTCTTGTCTGTAGGTTCTCTTTTTACTCTTTTGGTGAAGTGTTTTGATGAGTATAAGTGTTTAGTTTTTAAAAGATCCCAGTTATCTAGCTTATCTTCTGGAGTTCGTGTGTTGTTGGTGGTAAAAACTATTTTTTATTTTATTTTTATTAAGCTTATAACTTTCAGATTGACTTTTGTCTTAACACTAGCTTTTCCAAATAGGAAAATAGTTTATTTTTTCAAATCTTCTTTATGTATTTATTGATAAGGTTTTATAAAAGTTTTAAAATGTAGCTCTCTCAATGGTAACTCAGAAGATTAGATAGGAAACTTAGGGGGCAGTGAGTTTATGTTTATGGAGGAGGAACAAGTCTGAAAGAAGGGGAGAGTGGTTGCACAATTTGAAGAATATAATCAGTGTTGCTGAGTTGTATGTGGAGAAATTTTTGAATTGGTGTATGTTCTGCTATGTATATTCTCATCAACAACAAAAAAGAGAAAACTTAAAAAAAAAACAAAAACAAAAAACCAACCCCTCCCCCCAAAACAAAACATATGCATGTCATGACTCAGGTTGTGAAAATAAAAGCTATTTTTCTTATCTAAGCAATAGCCCCTGTCCCCCCACCAAAATAGGTCTCTTTCTTTCATTTTAGACTGTTCTTTTTAATTTTTTCATGTTTAAGAGGACAAACTCCGGCTTGCAGCTTAATCCCTTCTGCCTTGTGGCTTTTTCCTGTATGTTCCCATAGGACCTTTTTTCTCTTTTGTAATGAACAAGTCAGTTCCCACTCATGGCAACCCCGTGTGTGTTAGAGTAGAACTGTGTTCTGTAGGGTTTTCAGTGGCTGATTTTTTTAGATATAGACTGTCAGGCCTTTTTCTTGAGTTGCCTCTGGATGGACTCAAACCTCCAGCCTTTTGGTTAGCAGCTGGGTATGTTAACCATTTGTTCTACCCAGGGACTCCTTTCTTTTTTGAAGGATCATCTCAAGGGCAGGGACTCAGGTATTGCTTGTGTTTATTTGCCTTAACCAAACCAAACCCATTGCTGCTGCACCATGGGGTTTCCAAGGAGTGGCTGGTAGATATGAACTGCCAGTCAAGCTCTTAACCGCTGTGCCACCAGGGCCTTAGTGCCTAACAAATTCCTGCTCATGATAGGCATGGGAGGATCAGCAATTCCTATACTTCTTCCCTGATTTATTTTCTCCGTAGTGCTTATCATGTTCTTACATACAATACTGTTTACTTATGGGTTTTATTTATTGCCTGTCTCCCCCAACAAAATTATAATAAGTACCATGAAGGCAGGGATTATTAGCTGTTACCCTTACTGCAGTATTCCTCACACCTGGAGGAGTACCTGGCACCAAGATGACCACTGAATAATTTGTTGAATGAATGAATTGTTGAAATTTAGAGAATTGTCTAAATTACATCATACAGACTAAAATTACTATAGGCATAAACTTCTGGCATGGAAAAAAAATTAATAATGTAACCAGAAAAAAAATGTTCAAAAGCTTCCTAGTTTAAAAGCTAGGAAGACCTTAATTAATATCGTCTAATTCTATTCCGTTTTGTGAAATAACCAAGGCACAGTTAGTCCTAGTGTGCCTCAGTTTTCTCTTCTGCAAATTAAGAATAATTGTCTTTCTTATAGATTGTCCTGATGCACGTGTATAAAGCATATTAACTCTTAGCATACTGCCTGGCACTTAGTGAAGGTTCAGTAAAGGTTAGCTTCCATTATTACTCTTTGGAATATTTTTCATCTTTAATTTTTAGATGTAAAAGTTCTTTAGCTTTTGCTGGAGTTTAAAAGAAAAAGAAGTGTATAGAGGCCAGGCTATCTGTTAATCTTTCTTTTAATTTGTTCAGTGTACCAAACTCCCTGCCCTCTGGAAGGATGCCTGTGCTTTCTTTGGCCCAGAGAACACTCTTCTCTGCCATGTTTGCCTGTTTAATACCTACTTAACCTTTCAGATCTTGCAGCCTCAGTACATCTTATCACTTCCTTCACTTTTTTAACTTTCATTTTGAAAATTTCCTAACATATGAAAAAGTAGAGTTAATCCCTGTGCAACCATGATCCAAGGTCCCTGTGTGGCACAAATGCTTTGCTCTCAACCATTAACCAGAAGGTTGGCTGTTCAAATCCACCCCAAATGCCATGGAAGGAAGACATGGCGATCTACTCCCATAAGATTATAGCCATTGAAAACCCTACTGAACACAGTTCTACTCTGAAATACGCGCGTCTCCGTGAGTCGGAATTGGCTTAGGGGCCGTGAGTTCAGTACCCGTAATCCAGCATCAATGGCTGTCAGCATTAGGTCTTTTATATATCAAAGAAGCCTTTCTTGATATCCTAGTAAATACCATTTATTTTTTCTTCATAGCACATTAATCACAATTTGGAATTATGTATTTAATGTCTCTCTTCCCCATTATGTTATAAACTCCATAAAGGCATGAATTTTGTCTGTTTTCTTAATTGTGATGTACCCAGTGCCGTATACAGTGTCTAAAACATGGCAGACTCTCAGCTGTCAAATGAATGAACTATTTAATAAATGAAATGGTTGCTGAAGGGTTTTAAAAGAGGAACATTTGATGAAAACTCTCAGACTAACAAAGGCTGAGAAAAATGACTCGGGCAGCTTTATTTTAAAACCATAGTTAGATACCGTCTCAGCTCAGATTTATGTACTTATTAAGCAACTTTGTGCTCTTAATTTGGTTTAACCAGCTCAGCTTCTCTGCCGGAAAACAAATTCACTGACCTCCCGGCAGAAATATTAATTGCATTTCTAAGATATTGTTCAGTGTAAATGACTAAATTAGCTTTTAGGAATCACTCCTGGATTAGGTAAAATGATCCATTGAGGTACTAGACCCCTGGGGCTGAGAGATAAAGCACCCTGAAGGCTCTATAGAGAATAATTTTGAGCCCTTTCCCCAGCCATCAGCCTATCTCTTGTTACTATAATCTCATTTGATGAAAATCAAGAAAACAGTTTTTCTCCTCAAATTCTTGTCTCCTACTTTTTTGTACTGTTTTGAAGCAGTTACCATGGTTACTAGTAGATGCTCTTTGGGAGCTTTAAAAACATCAGTTTCACAGCTGGAGGCAGGGTGATCTAGATAAAAGGATAAGAATAAAGCTTACAGTGTTTTTACTCCCATTATAACTAAGTTCTTTCTTTAGGGAGCACTTTGCATAAAATGAAATTTTCTTTGTTCCCGTTAAAGTAGACAACATTTTAATTTAAATTCACAGTAAGTAGCACCTGGCTCCTTTTTAGATTCAGGAAAAGGGAGGTAATCTAATCATTCACCTGTCCCTCACCTGAGCCTACCCTCTATCCTCTTTTTTTCTTTACTACCTTCCCTGAGCCAATGGTGGGTAGTAGTAATGCTAACATTTGGGGCTCAGGATGAGTAAGACTGTGAAGTTGTAGTTATAGAATATGGGGGTGGATGGGGAAAAAGAGATGAAGTAGCACTAAAAGCTTGATACAGTGGTACTAGGAGCATATTTGTCAAGAGCGAGATCTTATCATTAGGCACCGTTGAGTAGGTTGTAACTCATAGTGACCTTATGTATAACAGAACAAAATGCTACCTGAACCTGTGCCATCCTCTCAATGGTTGCTATGTTCGATCCCATTACTGCAGCCACTGTGTCAATCCATTTCATTGAGGATCATTCCTCTTTTTCACTGACCCTCTACTTTAACACAGGTATCATGATCTTCTCCAGTGATTGATCTCTCCTCATGATGTGTCCAAATTAAGTGAGACAAAGTCTTGCCATCCTTTCTTCTAAGGAGCATTCTAGTTCTACTTCCTCTAAGACAGCCTTTCTTTCTAGATAAAATTTTATTAGAACACAGCCACCTCGCCCATTAGATTGTATATAGTTTGTGGTTGCTTTCATGCTGCCATGGCAGAGTTGAGTAGTTGTACAGTTGGCCTGTAAAACCCAAACTATTTACTGTCTCTCTCTTTGCAGAAAACTTTACCAACCTCCAAAAGCACACTCTTAGGTTATCCACATTATGGCCACTAGAATAGTGGCAGCATGAAAGGAGGGAGCTGGGGATTTGGGTAAGAGTAGTGGGTCTTCTGTCTCTGGGTAACACAGATGGTTTCCATTTGACTGCTAATCTAAAGGTTGGGAGTTCAAACCCACCCAGCAGTACTATGGAAGAAAAGGCCTGGTGATCTGCTTTTGTTAAGATTACAGCCAAAAAAAACCCATGGAGCAGTTCTGCTCTGCACACATGCAGTCGCCATGACTCAGAATCAGCTTGACAGCAACTAACGACAGCAACAAAAAGAACAGTGGGCTTCCTTTATTATAACTCCAAACTCAAACTGTGAAAGGTACAAATGTAAAACATTTTTTTTTCCAAATTTCTTTGCCATTTTCTGTTCCTATATGCATATTTGTGCCCACATTCTTGTACTTACTCTTACTCAGTTATTCATTTATATACTCACATAAATATGGAAGTGACTTTGGAGTCATCTATTCCAGCATCTTTATTTTACAGATGGCAAAAACAGAGTTGCCAAGTATTGTCATGTTCCTCGTGTCACAAAAACAGGTTAATGTAAAGACACCACAAAAAAAAGAAAATTACAGATCTGCATCCCTCATGAGCTTAGATTAAAAAAATCCTCAACAAAATTCTAGCCAATAGAATTCAACAACAAATCAAAAAAATAATTAAGACCAAGTGGGATTCATATCAGGTATGCAGGGGTGGTTCAACATTAGTAAAACAATTTATATAATCCATCATATAAATAAAACAGAAGACAGGAACCACATGATCTTATCAATTGATGAAGAAAAGTCATTTGACAAAGTTCAACACCCATTCATGGTAAAAACTCTGAGCAAAATAGAAATAGAAGGAAAATTCCTCAACATAATAAAGGGCATTTATACAAAGCCAACAGCCAACATCATCCTATTGGAGAGAGTCTGAAAGCATTCCCCTTGAGACTGGGAACAAGACCAGGATGCTCATTGTCACCACTCTTATTTAGCATTGTGCTAGAGGTCATAGCCAGAGCAGTTACGCTAGATAAAGAAATAAAGGGCATTGTCTACTCTGTCTATAGGGTCGCTATGAGTTGGAATCGACTCGACGGCACTGGGTACATTGGTAAGGAACAAGTAAAAGGATCTCTATTTGCAGATGACATGATCTTATACACAGAAAACCCTAAAAAATCCTCAAGAAAACTACTGAAACTAAGAGTTCATCAGAGTATCAAGATACAAAATAAACATACAAAAATCAGTTGGATTCCTCTACACCAACAAAAAGAACATCGAAGAGGAAGTTACCAAATCAATACCATTAACAGTAGCCCCCAAGAAGATAAAATACTTAGGAATAAGTCTTACCGTAGATTTAAAAGACCGCCAGGTGCTCCTGGGAAACTCTATGGGGCAGTTCTACTCTGTCCTATAGGATTGCTATGAGTCGGAATTGACTTGACGGCACTGGTTTTTTTTTTTTTTTTTTTAAATAATCGTAGTGTATTTCCTATTGAAACTAAGTCCAACAGCCAGTAAGAATACACCTGTTCAGTGGCTCTTCTGGGCGGCTCTCCTCAATGTAGTGACTCTACGTGTATCTTCTCCAATTTTAATGCGTTTTCCCAAGACTTGTAGACCTGGATTTAGTTGAGCTCCTAGATGGCGACCATGGCAGGTTGTTTAAACTCACGGTGCTGGTTTTCCACCGGATACCATCTGGTTTCAGAAGCAGAAGTGGAGTCTAAGACAAAATGGAGTCTGAGCCATGAGGTCGATCTCTTCTGAGAACCTGATTTCTTTAAGACACATAATTTTCCTGTTGCTGTCCAAGGGACATGGAATGGGAACACGTGGGTCCAGAAGATAGGACCTCTTTTTGCCAGCTTCTGCTCCAGGGTGGTTGCTCCAAAGTCTAAGTCTCCTCGAGTTCGACTGGATTTGTAGCTTCAGAAATCCTAGACGACTACACCATTAACCGATTAGGGTCCGTGCCCAGGAGCAGTAGAGCCAATGAAACATACACCAAGTCAGAAAGAGTGAGAAAGTTTATTAAGGAGATGTATACATCACCGGGGACCCAGCAGCAGCACAGGCTGTCTCTATGGAGTCCCTGGCACTGGTTTTTTTGTATGCAAAGAAAACCACCAGACACTGCTTCAGGAAACCAAAAGAAACCTGCATAAGCGGAAAAAACGTACCTTGCTCGTGGATAGGAAGACTTAACATTGTAAAAATGTCTATTCTACCAAAAAGCCATCTATAGATACAATGCAATTCCGATCCAATTTCCAACGACATTTTTTAATGAGATGGAGAAACAAATCACCAACTTCATATGGAAGGGAAAGAGGCCCTGGATAAGTAAAGCATTACTGAAAAAGAAGAACAAGTGAAAGGCCTCGCTCTACCTGATTTTAGAAACTATTGTACTGCCACAGTAGTCAGAACAGCCTGGTACTGGTACAACAGCAGATACATAGACCAACGGAACAGAATTGAGAATCCAGACATAAATCTGTCCACATATGAGCAGCTGATATTTGACAAAGGCCCAAAGTCAGTTAAATGGGGAAAAGACTGTTTAACAAATGGTGCTGTCATAACTGGATATCCATCTGCAAAGAATGAAACAAGACCCATATCTCACACCATGCACAAAAACTAACTCAAAATGGATCAAAGACCTAAATATAAAATCTAAAATGATAAAGATCATGGAAGAAAAAATAGGGCAATGCTAGGAGCCCTACTAAAACTACTACACGGCATAAACAGCGTACAAAACATTACTAACAATGCAGAAACACCAGAAGAGAAACTAGATAACTGGGAGCTCCTAAAAATCAAATACCTATCCTCCTCATCCAAAGACTTCACCAGAAGAGTAAAAAGATTACCTACAGACTGGGAAAAAGTTTTTAGCTATGACATTTCCAGTCAGTGTCTGATCTCTAAAATCTACATGATACTGCAAAAACTCAACAACAAAAAGAAAACTTAATTAAAAAATGGGCAAAGGATATGAACAGACACTTCACTAAAGAAGATATTCAGGTAGCTATCAGATACATGAGGAGATGCTCATGATCATTAGCCATTAGAGAAATGCAGATCAAAACTACAATGTAATTCCATCTCACTCCAACAATGCTGGCATGAATCCAAAAAACACAAAATAATGAATGTTGGAGAGGTTGTGGAGAGACAAGAACACGTTTACACTGCTGGTGGGAATGTAAAATGGTACAACCACTTTGGAAATCGATTTGGTGCTTTCTTAAAAAGCTAGAAATAGAACTACCATGGTATCCAGCAATCCCACTCCTTGGAATGTATCCTAGAGAAATAAGAGCCTTTACACGAATAGATATATGCACACCCATGTTCATCGCAGTACTGTTTACAATAGCAAAAAGATGGAAGCAACCAAGGTGCCAATCAACAGAGGAATGGATAAATAAATTATGGTATATTCACACAATGGAATACTTCGCATGGATAAAGAACAATGATAAATCCGTGAAACATTTCATAACATGGATGAATCTGGAAGGCGTTATGCTGAGTGAAATTAGTAAGTTGCAAAAGGACAAATATTGTATGAGACCACTATTATAAGAACTCGGGAAGTAGTTTAAACAGATAAGAAAACATTCTTTGAGGGTTACAAGAGTGGGGAGGAAGGGAGAGAGAGAGGGGTGTTTACTAATTAGATAGTAGACAAGAACTATTTTAGGTGAAGGGAAAGAACACACAATACAGGAGAGGTCAGCATAACTGGACTAAACCAAAAGCAAAGAAGTTTCCTGAATAAACTGAATGCTTCGATGGCCAGCGTAGCAGGGGCGGGGGTTTGGGAACCATGGTTTCAGGGGACATCTAGGTCAATTGGCACAATAAAATCTATTAAGAAAACATTCTGCATCGCACTTTGGAGAGCGGCGTCTGGGGTCTTAAATGCTAGCAAGCGGCCATCCAAGATGCATCAATTGGTCTCAACCCACCTGGAACAAAGGAGAATGAAGAACACCAAAGAGACAGAAAGGACCACATAAACCACAGACTACATCAGCCTGAGACCAGAAGAACTAGATGGTGCCAGGCCACAACCAATGACTGCCCTGACAGGGAACACAACAGAGAAACCCTGAGGGAGCAGGACAGTGGGGTGCAGACCCCAAATTCTCGTAAAACGACCAGACTTAATGGCCTGAGACTGGAAGGACCCTGGTGGTCATGGTCCCCAAACCTTCTGTTAGCCCCAGGCAGGAACCATTCCCAAAGCCAACTTTTCAGACAGGGATTGGACTGGACTATGGGATAGAAAATGATACTGGTGAAGAGTGAGTTTCTTGGATCAAGTAGACACATGTGACTATGTTGGCATTTCCTGTCTGGAGGGGAGATGAGAGGGCAGAGGGGGTCAGAAGCTGGCCGAATGGACACAAAAATAGAGAGTGGAGGGAAGAAGTGTGCCATCTCATTAGGAGGAGAACAACTAGGAGTATATAGCAAGGTATATGTAAATTTTCGTATGAGAGAGTGACTTGATTTGTAAACTTTCACTTAGAGCAAAATAAAAATTAAGGAAAAAAAAAACCAGGTTAGTGGCAAGTCATGGGAGTAAAACCTTGTTTTTTTTTTTTTACTGTAAATGCCTGCTGTCATGCATGCAGCCGTTGATATATGAAGTCAGCCCTGTAAATTCTCACTCAGTGTATCTTTAGCTGTGAGTAGAACTTAGAAAGCTAAAGAAACGACTGAATAAAAAAGAAGCATTAAATCTAGATTTTAATTTAACTATGCTGCTGATCTTTGCAGTGCACCATTTTCTGTAAGTAAGAATCCAGGAGTAAATTAGGTTGTAAGGTTGGCTGTGGACTGAGATCCAGATATTTGCTTCATTTCATGATCCATTTTCATAGTGTAATTCACATGAGGGAAATGTGCAATTATTTAAGTAAACACAGTGCTGTATTCATAATCCTTAAGTAATTTGTAAGTGAAACGTTGAAGAATTTGGAATCTGTGTTGCTGTAAGTAGATTATATAAGCCTGTTGTTTAAATGTTTTTCTTTTGTGAACGGAACAAATGGGGATTTGTAATTTATAATAAAAATGCCTAATTTATGATTTTACAGTTTAATGGAAAAAAAACTTCCTTTTGGAAACTTAGGTATAGCTTAACTAAAAAGACAAAAGAAATACTCCAGAAATTATAGCCATTTTATTTTTCTGGTCCTGACAGGGCTGTTGCCATCACAATTGGGACAAAGTCATTCTTTTCATCAAATTCAGTACTCAAGAGGCGTTTTCCTTCATTGCATCAGAAAAAAATCACAGAATTTCTTCTCGCTGGTTCCCTGGGGATCCAGCTTAGACAAGCTAAATCCTAACAGGAAAAGCTTGCACAAAAGGTGTACGTTGGAAACAGACTTAAAAGATCAGATATTAGCATCCTTTTGGCTTATTCTGCAGATGATTTATAAAACCTTAATATTAGTATCATTTGCTTAATTTTAATTAACCTCTACAAAATTGTTTAATTGTTCTTTCTTTCCCTCTTTGTGATAATTTATGCCCCTCGACTTTCTTTCCTTTTCCGTTTATGCAGTATTTGAAAAATTTTCTTAGAAATATAAATAATGACCAAGTTCATGTTATAGCTCTGCAGACTTAACCAACCTTAGTTATAAACTAGGATGCAATAAAACTTTTGTTTTTTATTGTGCTTTAGGTGAAAGTTTACAGAGTAAATTAGTTTCTTATTCAACAATTTATATACAAATTGTTCTGTTACATTGGTTGCAATCCTCGTGATGGGTCAGCACTCCTCGCTTCTCCACCCCAGGTTCCCTGTTTCCATTTACCCCATTTTCTTGTCCCTTCCAACCTTCTCCACCTTGCTTTTGAGTGGGTGTTACCCATTTGGTTTCATTTACGTGAAGAAGCAGGTTCCTCACTTGTGCTGTTGTTTGTTTTATAGACCTGTGTAATCATTGGCTGAAGGGTGAACTTCAGGAGTGACTTCAGTTTTGAGTTAAAAGGGTGTCTGGGAGGGTCATAGTTTCGGAGTTCCTTCAGTCTCTGTCAGACCATTCGGTCTGGTCTTTTTTTGTGAATTTGAATTTTTTTCTACATTTTTCTCCCACTTTGTCCAGGACCCTCTATTGTGATCTCCGTCAGAGCAGACGTGGTGGTAGCTGGACACCATCTAGTTGTTCTGGGCTCAGGCTGGTGGAGGCTGCAGTACTTGTGGTCCATTAGTCCTTTGAACTACCATTTGCCATATGTCTTTGGTTTTCTTCATTCTTCTTTGCCCCAGATGGGATGGGACAAAACTGTTCAAGTTTTAAAATACATGATTGGTATTTAATTCTTCAGAAATTTAAGCCATAGTAATTCAGTTTTTCATATTTAATTTTGTATTTTTATTGTCCTATCTCCAAATGGATTGTCCACATAAGGGGAATTAAATATTTGTTTAAATTTGAAATTCTAAATAAACATTTTCATTACAATTGAGTCATTAGAATGAGATTGACATGATGTCATCATAATAGTTTGAATATCACCCATGTGCAACGCTGATTTACTGTTGATGTTGTTAGCTGCCATCAAGGCCATTCAGACTCATAGTGACCCCATGTGTGCAGAATAGAACTACTCCATAGGGTTTTCAAGGCTGTGACCTTTTGGAAACTGATTGCCAGGCCTCTCTTCTCAGTGAGTGGGCTTAAACCATCAACCCTTCAGCTAGTTGTTGAGCACTTAATTCTTCACACCTCTTAGGGACTCCTGATTTACTAAACCAAACCAAACCCATTGCCCTTGAGTCTTTTCTGACCCATAGCGACCCTGATGTATGAGCATAGTTTATGCTTTTCAGTTGTTTAAAACCATGTCCCTGATAATGATAAAAATCATTTCTTCCTTTTGACTGTTGTTTGAAATTCAAAATAAATCTTATTTGTCTAAAAACAAAACAAAACAACAAAAAAAAAACAGGAATTTGGTATAGGGTGCAGCTTTTTTTTCTTTTTCCCCCCCCACACTTATTAACATTCCTCTAATTTATTAAATTCTTTTTAAATTTACAGACCAGAAAATTTCTAATATGAGATCCCTTGACCGCCTCAGAGGGTCGTTTAGGTCTCCTGATATTATATACAAAATTTTGTCTGTAGAGGAATTCTTTTGATAAGAGGTGTTTGTAGCTTTATTGGAGTCTCAAAGTTACCCATCTCCCAAACAAGGTTAAAATCCATTTTTATATAGGACCTTCGAAGCATTGTACCTTGTAAAGGAATATTTAAGGTAAGTTTGCTTTGCTTTCTAGAATCACTTAATCATACAATCTTATAGTGGGCTAACCTCTATTTTTACAGATGAAGGAGTTGAAGTTAAGTGGTTTAACTAAGGATATTGTAGTTTAATCCTTGTTAAATTAGCAAGGTACCCAGTGGAACTCTTGTGGTATCTTGATTGATTTCTTAGGGCCTCTTTAGCCTTCCATTCTGTACACAGGGGTTGTTGAGCTATCAACTTGGCGATAAAGTGTTTGTGTTTGAATGTAAGCTTTTATGGATCAACAGAGATCTCTAACAGTTTGCTCCAATTGTTTCATGACATGTTAGCGTGGTGCTGTTTAGTGTCTTAGAGGGAGTGTGTATGGAGGCCCCTGTAGTCCCAAAGAAAAATCTTAGTCATCATAAAAACTTAGATCTTTGGCAGTGTCCTTGTTGAAGCAGACTTCTAGGAGCAAGGTAGTTCATGAGATTTCAGACTACAGGCAGTCCTTGGGTTATGAACTTCTGACTTATGTACAACCCATCATTACGAACCAATCCTTGTAAAACTTATGTTAAAAATTTGAGGTACATACAATGGTTCGTAATAACAACCAGGTGCTATTTTGTGACGTGCAAACATTATTATTATTACTGTATTATGTTAAAGATGTTTTAGAATATACTGAAGTGTTTCTTTAATACACAGAAGTATTTTTAACGCATAGAAAGGTACAGTCTATAAAAAAAAAACAGTCTATACTGTATACTATATACTAAGACGTTTGACTAACTGATGTTAGATATGAACCGTACCAAGCTGTTCCACTTACTTAAAACTTCAACTTAAAGACAGACTTAGGAACGGAACTCGTTCATAATCTGGGGCCTGCCTATATAGGAATCTCAGGCCTGTGAGCATTTCATTCATTCATTCAACAAATACTTATTGTGTGCCTGCTATGGGGATGTAGGTTTTACCAGTTGATAAGGAATACTTGTGGAAAGTTATAAGATTGTATTCATTTAATAATATCACCAGTTAAATTAATTTTAAGAAATGTTTTTATCTTTAATCACTAACCCATAGAAGAAAATGTCATTCAGTAATATAGACAGAAGTTTTTTATAAAATGGTCCTTGGCACACTCCCACAGAGTTATGAAATATAAACTCCCAGACTACTGGCAATCTCCTTATTTAAATACAGGTTCAGAGCCAAAAAATTTTTTTTAAAAACACCAGGATTTTTGTTTTATTTACCATTTGGCACTATCTGATTGAGATTTGGCCATTATTCTTAAGTTAGTGGTCTTTTTAATGTTTCAATTTCATGGTCATATTTCACATTGTGAACATAGGTCCTGAGTGTTTATATTATTTGGTAATGTAAGACAACATAGTTGCAAGTGTAAGCTGCAGCAAATTAATTGAAAGCATTAAATGAACTTAAATTTTAATCACTTTTCATATATACTTAAGGTGCTTTCAAAATCAGGATTTTATGATTTAATGTGTTATTACATTTCAGAGAATTAACTAAAGACTAATCCCATTTTACAGTGTTCATTTTTCATGGTATTCTTGAGATTTATGAACTGTGAGATTTCATGTATATCTTTCCAATCCTAGCTAATCCATTCGGCTTTTCAAACTAGAACAAGATTCTTCAGCAGCCAAAATCTTATTTTAAGATTCCTTAGTCAGTTTGGAGTTCTGGAGGCACAGTGTTTAAGAGCTCAGCTGCTAACCAAAAGGTTGGCAGTTTAAGTCCACCAGCCGCTCTTTGGAAACCCTGTGGGGCAGTTCTGCTCTGTCCTGTAGGGTCTCTATGAGTTGGAATTGACTAGACAATGGATTTTTTGGTTTTTAGTTACTTTAGTTCATGCAAAGAAGTCACCCCAAAGGAATATTAACAATGTAGTATTTATATTGTGTTTGTTTTCACATACTGTGCTTTTATTTTTTCCCCTTTTCATATGTATATATATATTTTTTTATTGTACTTTAGATGAAAGTTTACAGAACAAACTAGTTTCTCATTAAACAGTACACATAATGTTTTTTGCTTTTATTTATGTTTTACCTTATTTCTACGTGTTTATTGTATGCAGTTGGTTTCCAAGGGTACAAATATGATCGACATTTTAGCTCTAAGAAGTAGGGTTCAGTTGGTGCAGGAGCCTCAGTCATGTCTCCCCTCTGTGCTCCCTTGAATAGTATCCTAAGTTGATTACCTTATAGTTATCATATTATTTTAGTTGTCTCAACTAAACCTCCCCTCCCCCAAGTCCTTTGATAATCATAAAAGGACTTGAACATTGTAATGTCCCTTGAGAACAAGGACTAATGCCCCTTGGGGACAGGTACATTATTAAGATCAACTTTGAATCCTTTGAATATACCTATTTTTTTTTTTTAGTGGCTGCACAAGCAGGCATTCAAATATTTATTGAATGAATGAATTGAGGGATATGGAGTATTACTAACTTATCTTTGGGTCCCTTATAGTCGCCGAGCAAAGCTTTAAACTGTGAGGTACCAAATAACTGATTAATTTCAGTTTGGAAAAAAATATTTCTCAGCATTCTCATGAATAAAATCAGCTGTGAAAATTGAAATTAGTGTCAGGAGTATTAACAAATTAAAATTAAGAAGAAACTTGTATGGATGTGGTTTGGCATATATTGGTATACTAAAATTTTATATTTAAGAACACATTGGAAAAGAAAGCATTTGTACAAGTATTATGTAATATATAAATTGGGACATTTTCAAGGAACAGTGATCAGAATGGGGTGAACTTAGGAAAGTATTCTTAAAGGATATGAATTCTGATAAAAATTTAAAGTATATGCTGTTTATATATATGGAGTCCAGGAATAATCCCAATGAGCAGACTACCAAAGACCTTATGAGTGGTTTGAAGAAATAAGAGGAGGGAGAAATTGAAGGAGGGCTTTGAATGTAGATTTTAAATTTATTTAGGTAGGCAATTTAAAAAAATCCTGAGAATTAATTAGGAGAGAAGTTATTAAATGAAAACATCTCTTAAAGAATATTCTTCTGTATGTATAGATTAATTAGAGTGATTTCTAAGCCTAACCACAGGAGATGAAGACCTAGGCAAAGATGTATAAATGGGAAGGAAATAGAAAATCTAAATTTCTGAGGTTGCTGAGGGAATTGACAGAACTTTGTGATTTAATGTTGGAGACAAAAATGAGAGAGGATATAATAGTTTTGCCTAAAAAGGGTGATGTTAATTTTGATAATGACGTGAAAATGTAGAAGGTGGGTAGGTGGACTATGATACATGAGGTATACATATGGCTCAATGGATATTCCATATTCCATGTGACTTAATAGATATTCCATAGGGTCAAAGTTTTATCTTGTATCATTGTATTCCACTGTACTCAGGGGCAGATTATCCAATCATTTCACCAGATCATCTGTAGTGAAATTACTACGTATTAGTAAGTAAGCCTGTGCTTACCTTGCTTACTGGGTCATCTGCCCCTGTCAGGGATTATAAATTTGATAAGAGGCTTTGATTCTGTGGGAAGGTGCTGTGGGATTGGGAGAGAAACCGATGCCAGCCATACCTAGAAGCAGAATCTTTGATGTGGTGAAAAATGTGAAATTGTTCACTGCGAATGACCTGGTAAGCAAGGTAAGCATTGTGCTTACCTTGCCTATTGGGTAACCCACCCCTGAATGTACAAGCACTCTGCAGCATAAGATATGACACCTTCTTATTAAGGAATTTCATTCTACTTGGTGAAACTATCATATTTTATTACAAACTTTATAGTGTAAAATTTAATTTTTGAAGGTATCAGACATCAAATTAATGGTTGTTGTTGGTTGCCCTTGAGTCAGCCGTCAATTCATAGCAACCCATGTACAACAGATCAGACCATTGTGATACATAGGATTTTTTCTTCACTGATTTTTGGAAGTAGGCCTTTCTTCCTTAGTTTGGAAGCTTCACTGAAACTTGTCAGCATCTCAGCAACACGTACGCCCCCCTCCACAGACAGACAGGTGGCGGCTGCACATGAAGTACATTGGCCAGGAATCGAATCCTGGTCTCTTGCACGCAATACAGGAATTCTACCACTGAATCAGCACCATCCTGCACATTTGTGATAAACAAAGAGAACTGTAGAAGTTCAAAATACGAGGTCATTTACGGTTATTTTCTGGGAAGGATTTATAAGCCTTTACAGATAATGAAGAGCTATGGCTGCTATAACCAAAGGGTCGGCAGTTTGAATCCACCAGCTGCTCCTTGGAAATCCTGTGGGGCAGTTCTGCTCTGTCCTCTGGGGTCGCTATAAATTGGAATCAATGTGACGACAACTGTGTTTTTTTTTTTTTTTTCTTTTCTTTAATATTTGAAAAACTATACGTAGTGGGGCTAATGGAGCCAGGGGGAAGCCCTGCAAGTTGAAGAATGTTTAGCTAACGTGCACTTCTTGTTGTTAGTTGCTGTTGTGTTGGCCCTGACTCAGGGCAACCTTGTGTGTAACAATAAAACATTGCCTGGTCCTGTGCCATCTTCACGATGTTTGTTAAACGTTCCAGTACATTGTTGCAGCCGCTGTGTGTTTTGAGTGCTTTCCAGCCTAGGGCGTTCATCTTGCAGCACTCTATTGGACAATATTTTGTTGTCGTTCTGCTGAAACCTGTCCACCATTCGTGATCCTGCTGGTATTTTAAATGGTGTTGGCATAGCTTCCAGCATCATAGCAAAATGCAAGCCACCGCAGTATCAAACTGACACATGTGTGATGGAAAATGCGCTGTTGTTAGATACCATCGAGTTGATTTCAACTTATAGTGACCTCTTGTGGAACTGCCCCTTAGGATATTATCTTGGCTGTAATCTTTACGGAAACAGGTTACCAGATCTTTCTACCGCAGAGCCACAGAGTGGGTTTGAACTGCCAACATTCAGTTAGCAGCTGAGCACCTAACCGTTGTGCCACCAGAGCTCCTTGGAATGTGTACTACATGTTTTTTTTAAAAATAAACTTTTCGTTAATTTGTACTGTCTTATAACTTATACAAAGCCCTCTTACCTTTTTTATTATGTATGAATAATTACTTTTATATGCCTTCAGCCTTAATCCTATTACTTAAATCAGAGCCCCGGTGACCTGAAACTATAGCTCAGTCTGTTTTGTAATTTACCAGATCCCTTTCTTCTCTCACGCCCGTTCCCTTTAGTCTGTTGTTCTCAGAAGCTCAAGAAAGCATCAGTCATTTGTCGAGGGTATCAATGAGATAATCTGTTTTTATCTCTCATTTTGAATTCTTTATTTCATCATCATACTCTGTATGCCCTTATTTTGATGACTTTGCTTTGTTCATAGCCCTAGCAGCGGCGTGAATTACAATATTCCTTGGTCTGGAGACACAGGTTCCTACTACTGTCATTGTGCTTTAGCCCACCACCTCCTGCTTTCTTTCCACACAAGGGCTTCTTTCTATGATAGCATTTCTCAATCCCTATTCAAATTTCTGTTAGCCAAGCCTTATTGCCTCTTACAATTATTACTCCCATGGTAAATCTGTTCTTTGGATTGTATTTATAGTAGTTTTTATGATATGCATTGTACTTGAATTATGGAAATAAAGCTGCATTTATTTTCTGTAGCTCAGTTAATATTCTTTAACTCAGTTTTCATCAGTTCAAATTGAATTTCTCCCTGAGTAGCCTGAGTCTTACAAGGCTCTGGTACATGTTATTATCTTGCGGTATGAAAGTGACATCTGATGTTATTAGGGTTTGTCACTTATAGAGTTACTAGAGAGTGGAATGTTTAAAATATACACACATTTTACTTGGAAAACTTTCTGTAAGTCCACAGCTATTTTACTTGTAAAACTTTCTGTAAGTCCACAGCTTCAATTTTTTTTTTTTAAATTATGTCGTTTAGTTATAACTGTTAATCAGTCAGTGAATCTACATTTTAATAGTGCTGGGGAGAAAAGGATTTAGTGGCTCCTGAACATCTTAATCCCACTTCTTTCCCTGACAGTTAGTTAGGATTCCTCTGGAGATCATTCTTTAGAAAACAGCTCCTCCTCCTCACCTTTACCCAAGAGGTCAGAATACAAGTATTGCTTCCTTAACATGTACTTTAATTTGGTTAGAATTATTATGCCTTCACCACTTAATTGTTCCTTGTTACTACTTCTGTAGTTTCATAAAATACCCACTATAATTAAAATTCGGAAGAGTTTCAGTGTAGCTGTCAGTTGTATTAACTACAATTTGCTGAGTGGTCATGTGATTGGGAAAGACTAGGAACAAGTAATTGGATGGTTAAATGGTAAAGTTTTTTTTTTTATAAACTCTAAATTCTTGTCTACCTTGATGTAATAACTAGTAGTTCATTAAACACTAGTCCTCTAGGTAATCAGGACAGTTAGTAGATTTTTGCTAATAAATTAAAAAATAAGTAGAATTAATTAAAAAATTTACATTATTACACATAAAATATTGTTCTCTCATCTCCTCAATCCATTTTGTAAAAATGTTTTGCCCTCCATTAAAAATGAGATGATTTAAAAACATGTTTTAGCATATTAATATGAACTAAGCAGTATAATGTACAGCCAATCTAAAAAAAAACCTGTTGCCATTGAGTCTATTTCAACTCATAGCAACCCTATAGGACAGAGTAGAACTGCCCCACAGAGTTTCCAAGGAGCACCTGGTGGATTCAAACTGCCAACCTTTTGGTTAGCAGCCATAGCTCTTAACCACTGCGCCACCAGGGTTTCCTACACCCAATCTAAGAAATGGAAATTTTGCCAGTATTATGGAAACTCCTTATATAAGCTTCTCTTAATGCATCCCTCTTCCTACACCCCACCGTGTATAACTACTATAGTGGATTTTGTGACCGTATTCTTTTCCTTTTTAAAAATTGGCTTTACTGCACTTATAACTATGCCTAAATAATATAGTCTGATTTACTTAAAGTTTTTTTTTAATTATAAGATTTATTTGTATTGTTCTTAGGATATTCATTTTCATAATTTTATAGTATTCTAGTATATATGAGTATATGATAATTTATTCTTTTGTTGATAGGCTTTTTTTTGTTATTATGAATAGTGTTGCAGTGGATATTCTTATATGTGTTTGTGGTATACAATTGCAGAAGCATCTCTACCTAGGAGGAGAATTGTTGGGTCGTAGGATATATACATATTTAGCCTCAGATAATGCCAAACTGTTTTCCAAATTATTTCCACAATTATTTTTCCAAAATTTGTGGCAGATAGTGGCTAGCTATACCCCCCAAAGTTTCTTTTCTTACTGGGCAGTGTTAGGTTATATTTTTCACTTCCTTTGTGGTAGGGATGGCCATGTGAATGAGCTCTAGCCATCAGAACATCTAGAAGTAATGTGTGTCACTATGCCACTTTCAGAGGACCCCTGCAATGGTAAAAGAGCTCTGCTGCTAACCAAAAGGTGGGCAGTTTGAACCCACCCACTGTCTCTGTGGGAGAAAAGACCTGGTGATCTACTCTTGTAAAGATTATAGCCTTGGAAACCCTGTGGGGACAGTTCTACTCTGTCAGAGAAGGTCACTATGGGTCAGAATGTACTCGATGCCGTAACAGCAAAAACGTGCCACTTACAGGCCTGACCCACAAAAATCTGCCATGTGTGCTCATCCAGTTTTTCTCTTCCTGTCATCTAGCTGGGTTTTCATTCTTCCATACAAGTTTTTTCACACGCACCCTATACTGCGTTATACTGAGCCGTAAGTGTTGAATAGAGTGGTGATTGATGGGTGTCCTTGTCCTGTTTCACATTTTAAGGTGAATGCTTCAGATGTTTCACAATTGGTATTTTCTGTGTTTTCTAGATACCTGTTATAAAGTAAGAAAGCTTTTTTAAATTCATTTTTCTTAAAATTTTATCAGGAATGTGGATATTAATCAAATGCTTTGCCATCAGCTATTGAGATGATCATACGGATTTTCTCCTTGGATCTGTTAATTTTGTGCTTGATTTTTATATCTTTGTAATATTAAATTACACTTGTATTCCTAGTACAAACTCAGCTTGATCATGAGATCTTTTATTGATCACTGCATTTATTTAGTTAATATGAGTATCTTTTACTGTCTATGATTTTTTTGAATTCTAGGTTTGGGTAGCAAGGGATACCATGTTAAGTGACTATTCCATAGGGTCCCAGACTTTCCCAGTTCATGGTGTCCTTAGGTCAAAGAAATACCTAACTGTTCTGTTTATTAAGTAGTTAGATTTAAGCAATTTAATAAGTATCTATGTCCTAATAAATTACTAGCCATTTGAAAGACTAACACACATAAATTCCAAGAAAAATCAGTATTTTAATTTTATTCTTATATAATCACAATTACTTGTGTCTTAGTTATCTAGTGGTACCATAACGGAAAATCCACAAGTGGATGGCTTTAACAAATAGAAATTTATGTTCTCACAGTCTGGTAGGTTACAAGTCCAAATTCATGAGAGTTCTACACAACTTCTCAAATTTTGCATTTAGATTAGGCCCTGTCACCCTCATTTCCTATTCTGCATTGATTTTCATGAGGTACTAGCTTTTTATCACTGCAACTACCATAAATCCAGAATGACAAAGATGAGACATCATAAAAGGAATGTAGGGCAATTTAACGTAGTGTCTTCCCTCATATTGAAAATGTCCCGTGACACCCCTGTGAGTTCACTATAGTACCCTGGAACTATGTCTTGGAAGACAGCTGGAGAAACCTAAACCTATTTGGTTTCTGAGTTTGGAAGAGTGAATAGTTAGAATGTAGATAGTGAAGGTTGCGTTTTTGGAGTCTGTTTCATACCCACATTTTACAAAATGGATGTGTTGGAATAACAAAGGAAATCAGCCCAATCTCTTAAAAAAATGCTATATTAATTCAGTCCCTATACTGAGATTTAGATTGTCAGGTATACCTGTATTTTATTTAGATTTTTTTCAGCTTTGTTCAGCTATGTTCAAGAGTGAGGTTGGCCTATTATTTTCCTTTTTTTATACTGTTTAGTTTTGGTATTAAGGTTGTACGGCGCTTTATGATAGTATTGTTCCATTCTCTCCTCCATGTCTCTTAATTTCTTCATATTTTTCATTTCTTTATGACCGTAGGCTTAATTCTGTGCAGACTTGTTATTTCTCACTCTTTGTTAAGTGTTTCTTAGCTGTTACTTAATTCTTCTGTTGTGATTTTACTTGTAATGTTTTTCAGTTCTGGTAGTTCTGTTTGTTTTTTTTTCAGATTTGATTGTTTATTTTTGATATTCTCTTGAACTTTACTAATGTTTTCAGTTGGCTCTTAACGTGTTAAACGTATTTTATATTCTATATTTGATAATTCCAATGTCTGAAATTTTTGGAGGACCAATTTTGTTGTTTGTTTTTGTTGATTCTCTGTAATAGTACTTTGTTTTACTTGTGTTTTGTGATTTCCTTTTTGAATGGTAAATTCATTTTTTTTTAACTTTGCATTTATGGGAACTCTTTTAATAAGGTTCATGGGCATTTCTCCAGGGTGGATTTTTATTTCCTTCTGTGTACTTGGAGTTGGGTGTCTATGGGCCTGGATTTTAATTTAAAATTCTCACTTTGGGTTCTTAGGACCATCCACGTTGTATACGTGATTCAGGCACCAGATCTTCATGAAGTCTTTGCTAAGAACTAGAGATAATTTTCCTTGCTTTTTCCCTTTGAGGTATTTTTAATTTCTGAATTCACCTTTTCCTGGCTTTATTGTCCTTTTTGGGTCTTGACCTAATGGTCTCTGATCTGTCTTTAGGAGGCCTACGCCTTTTTCCTCAGTTCTTTCCACCTCAGGCCACGAGGATCCATATCTGCCCCCAGAAGTATCTGGCAGCTTCACTATTGGCTTTTCTGTTTTCTTGATTTGTTTTCATTCTTGACCTCATTAGTTTTTCCTTATATTCTTGTGAGCCCATCTAATATTGAAAAAAGTATTTTTTATATTTTATTGAGCAGTTTTGGATGCTTTGGAGCAGAGATGTCTTAAGACCTCTAGCATATTTCAGAGAATGAGAATCCTCTTGAAAAATTTTCAAAAGAACAGTTTCTACAGCTAACTCCAGATTCTCAGATCAGAATCTCCAGTGGGCAGGATCTGTGAATTGGAATTTTAAAAAGCTTCCTAGATAATTCTCATGTACTCTAAGATTTGAGAACAACTGATCTAGAAAAATTTAGCAACTTTTTGTGGAAAATTAAACAATAACAACAGCTAAATGGGGCAGTTTCGTACTATAGGGTTGCTATGACTTGAAACCTACCTGATAGCACCTAACAACAACGTTTTTTGGAGATACTGTAATATATGTAGTAAGCTTGCAGTAATCCTAGCTGTTAGTATTATGTGCTGAGTTCCGTTTTAAGTTCTTCACGTGTAGTATCTTTTATTCTTCAAATGGAAACCTTGGTGGTGTTAGTGGTTAAGTGCTATGGCTGCTAACCAAAAGGTCAGCAGTTCGAATCCACCAGGTGCTCCTTGGAAACTTGACAGGGCAGTTCTACTCTGTCCTATAGGGTCGCTGTGAGTTGGAATAGACTCGACAGCAGTGGGTTTGGTTTTTTTTTGTTTTATTCTTCAAACAACCCTCTAGGTGGTACTCTTATCTCTATTTTATAGATGAATAAATTGAAGCACAGAGAAATTAAGAAGTTTATCCAAGATTACACAGCTAGTGGGTAGCAGAATTGATATTTGAATCCAAGTAGTCATTCTGATTCTAGGACGTGTAATCTTAACCCACCATCTTTGCAGACTTTTTGATACTTCACAAACATTTTATTGATTTCCAAAGGGAACTTAACATTGTAAAATGTAGCAAGAAAAATTCATATTGATTCAGTATGGGTATTGGGGAAGCAGAGTAGCATAGCAGCTTAGTGGAAGTAGCCTTGACTTACGCTCAGATTTAGGCACAAATCTCTTCTCATCCTCTTACTATGGAACTGTGACAAAGTAATTTATTTTCTCTGAGCTTTTATTTCCTCATTGGTTATAGGAGGAGAACTATTTTTATTTTATAGGGTTTTTGAAGAAGTAAAATGAAATAGAACCTGTAATGTATTGTTTGGCGTACAGTAGATAGGCAATATCTGGATTTAAGGTATCTCCTAAGAAAATCACGTTGGCTGTCGTAGAGGAGATTGTCATAAACCATGGTTGCATTAATTTCCAGGGGAGCAATTGATGATGCTGGTGGGTGGCAGTGTTTGAGGACCTCTGTTTAAAGAATCTACTTGGTGTCAAGTACTGTCTTAGGCTCTGGAGATACAAAGAGTAAGACATAGTCTTCCTGCTCTCAAAGAACTTGAAGTGCACATGGGGGATCAGACAATCAGCAGTTACTTTGCTGGACACTGTAATGGGGTAAGTTTAGGCTGCTATAAGTACATATAGGACGGTTATACAACCAAACCATAGCAGATGAGGAATGGCTTCCTGGAGGGAGGGGGACGAGGGTGTGAGAGATTGGAGTAGCCAGTCCAGAAAGGAGGCAAGGGGAAGGCTGGTGGAAAATCTGTCCTTTGTTACAATGTGTCCCATTCATCCAACAATACTGAAAATATCAGGAATACTGGGAAAGTATGCTTTTGTCAGGTCAATGATGCAATATTTAAGAGCCCACTTTTTAAATTTGTCTTTACTAGACTCCTTTTAAAGATAAAATAAAAATGGCACTGTTTATGTATAATACTAAATTTTCTGTCAATAACACTTCTTTGGGTCTTATATACATGTGATAGACTAGTTATTATTCAGTGCTATTGTAACGAAGATCACTCCTTTGGCAAAACTAGGATAAGAAAAAGAAGGAATTAACAATTCCTTGAAAGAGGGATTTAATAAAGAATTTATTGAAAGGGGAGGAATGTAGGTTTAGGGGAAAGAAAAGAAAGTTGAAATAGAATGGATAAAATGACATCAAAGATTATAGGAATTATAAACGAAGTTGGTCTTTAAAAACACTCCCAAGGCAAGCAGTATATCCACTTGTTCTGGCAGCCAGACCCATGTGGCTTGGTGTAAAAGCACACTTTTAATCTACTACAGCTCAACTTGTGTATCTCTTATGAGGCCTACTCTTAAGTACAGTGGCATGTTGTAAGAACCGTCCCTGACTAGAGCTGGGGAAACTGGAGCAGTTGGTGTGGGTATTTGGAAATACTGGAAAACAGTTGTTGAGGGACTAAAGCTCTTAAAATTCTAGAGGGTTTAGCCAAGAATAGAAAGAGGAAGGGAAAAATGAAATCAAGTTTATAAAAGTTGGTTCTGAAAAGGATACTTAGGAAAGTATAAGATGATACTATTAGCTGCTGTTGAGTTGACCAGTGACCCACAGTGACTCTATGTATAACAGGATCAGGCCATTGTGATCCCTATGGTTTTCATAAATAGATCACCAGGTCTTTCTTTCTAGTTTGTCTTAGTCTGGAAGCTTCCCCAAAACTTGTTCAGCATCATAGCAACTGTAAATTTTCACTGATAGATGGGTGGCAGCTGTGCTTCAGGTGCATTGGCTGGGTGGGAATTAAACCCGGGTCTCCTGAGTGGAAGGCGAAAATTCTACCACTGAAACACCATTGTCAAATGATAAAGGGGTTGAATTTGTGAAAATAGACATGTTTATAATGATAACAAATCTTAATACTAGGACCAGTCAAAAAACCGTGAAGGAAGAAAGTTTTAGATACCACTCCGCCTCCAAAAATGACTTTATAAGGGTATACACAAACTACCGCCTTGGTCTTTCATCATGGAATACTGGGTTGTTTGGACCTTTGCAGCATGAAGTTGGGCAAGGGTGGTAGACACATTGAGCATAAAAGCATGTAGGGTCAATCAGTGATTTTGGTGGTGGTGGTGGTGGTGGTATTCAGGAGGTTGTGTGTCAGCTTGGCTGGGGCATGATTCTCAGTGCTTTGGCAGTTATGATGTAGTTTGGAGGTTATGTAATGATGTAATCACCTCCATGATGAGATATAACGTAATCTCCATGATGATATCTGCTAGGAGCAGCCAATCAGCTGAAAGGGAGTTTCCTTGGGGGTGTGGCCTACATCCAGTATATCATGAACTTTATTGCAAAGCTCACTGGCTTTTGCTTTGCCCTGGATCCTGCATTTGGCTTGTCATGGTATGATCTCCGGTTCTTGGGACTTGAGCCAGCAGTCCTGCTATCTTACCTGCCACTCTTGGATTTGTCAGCCTCCATGGCTCATGAGCCAGCAGCAGCCTGCTGTGTGACCTGACGTCTTGCGTTCGTCAGCCCCTGCAGCTGTGTGAGTCAGGAGAAGCCTTCAGCCTGACGATTGACCCACAGACTTGGGACTTGCCAGCTTCTAGAACCGCATGAGCCATTTCCTTGATATAAATCTCTCTCTTTCTCTATATGTATATGTATGCACACACACACATATTACTGGTTTTGCTTCTATAGAGAACACAGCCTAGGACAGGAGATATGTTGATTTCCTGGTGCCTTTGGGAAAAAGTGTTCATGCCTCACTGGGGTTTAGCAAGGACTCTTGACTACTTTTGGGCACTTTTCTAAGAGTTTCTTGTGTTTGAAAGGGATCATGATTGTTTTGGCAGGTTTGAAAGTAATTCTTAAAAGTAGACTTTATGATCTCTCCACCCTAAATTTCTACTGGTTTTCCTTTCACCTTTCTTTTTTTTTACTTGTTCTTCCTGATTTAATTGCTCCCTACCCCCAACCCCACACTATTGGAGTGTTTCTGTAAAAATGATGCAGCGGCAGCATCATCTGACCTCTAAATTCGCAAGGGGGAAGGAGAATCAAGATCAGCAGCCCAAGGCTGATTCCTATGAGGCCAGGTCAAACATACCTCAGCCTTCCAACCTTTTAACCAATTGTGATACCAGCTGCCTTTCCCACAACACTCTCTGTTTCTCTACTGGGTTCAATAACTCGTTGCAATGGTAACACAGAATTTATAGACAATACTCAGAATTACCAGGTTTGTTAGGGAAGTGCTGTCAGTTTTAGATCATAGCTACCCTACGTACAACAGAATGAAACACTGCTGCCCACTCCTGCACCATCCTCAGGACTGTTGCTATGTTTGAGCCCATTGTCGCAGCCACTGTGTCAATCCATCTCATTGAGGGTCTTCCTCTTCTTTGCTGACCCCTTACTTTACCAAGCATGATGTCCTTCTCCAGGGACTCTTCCTCCTAATAACATATTCAGAGTAAGTGAGACGAAGTCTCGCCATCCTCACTTGTAAGGAGCATTCTGGCTATACTTTTTCCAAGATAGATTTGTCCTTCTGACAGTCCATGGCATATTCAGTATTCTTCGCCAACACCATAAATCAAAGGCATCAGTTCTTTGATCTTCCTTATTCATTGTCTAGCTTTCACGTACATATGAGGTGATTGAAAATATCATAGCTTTGGGTTAGGTGCACCTTAGTCCTCAAAGTGACATCTTTGCTCTTTAATGCTTTAAAGAGGTCTTTTGCAGCACATTTGTGCAGTGTAATACATCAGTTTATTTCCTGACTGCTGCTTCTATGGGCATTGATTATGGATCCAAGTAAAATGGAATCCTTGACAACTTCAATCTTTTCTCCATTTATCATCATGTTGTTTATTGGTCCAGTTGTGAGGATTTTTATTTTCTTCACGTTAAGATGTAATCCATACTGAAGACTGTAATCTTTGATCTTGATCTTTAAGTGCATCAAGTCCTCTGCTTTCAGCAAGCAAGGTTGTGTCATCTGTATATCACAGGTTGTTAACGAATCTTCCACCAATCCTGGTGCTGCATTCTTCTTTTAGTCTGGCTTCCCAAATTATTTGCTCAGCATACAGCCTGAATTAGTCTGGTGAAGGATACAGTCCTGAAGCAGACCTTTTCTGATTTTAAACCACTCAGTATTCCTTTGTTCTGTTTGAATGACTGCCTCTTGGTCTGTTAACAGGTTCTGCTTGAGCACAATTAAGTGTTCTGGAATTTTCATTTATCTTAGTTTTATCCACAATTTGCTATAATCCACACAGTCAAATGCCTTTGCATAGTCAATAAAATACAGGTAACCATCTTTCTGATATTCTCTGCTTTCAGCGAAGATCAGCCTGACATTAGCAGTGATGTACCTCATTCGACCTCCTCTTCTGAATCCAGCTTGAATTTCTGGCAGTTCCCTGTTGATGTACTGCTGCAAATGTTTTTGAATTATCTTTAGCAAAATTTTACTTGCATGGGACATTAATGACATTGTTTGATAATTTCCATGATCTGTTGGACCACCTTTCTTTGGAATGTGCACAAATATGGATCTTCTCCAGTTAGTTGGCCAGGTAGCTGTCTTCCAGATTTCTTGGCGTAGGCGAGCGAGTGCCTCCAGTATTGCTTCCATTTGTTGAAACATTTCAATTGGTATTCTGTGAATTCCTGGGATCTTGTTTTTCACCAGTGCCTTCAGTGCAACTTGGACGTCTTCTTTCAGTACCATTGGTTTTTGATCATGCGCTACCTCCTGAAACAGTTAAATGTTGACCAATTCTTTTTGGTACATGACTGTGTATTTCTTCCATCTTCTTTTGATGCTTCCTGTGTCATTCAATATTTTGCCCATAGAACAATTCAGGATACAGTTCTTTGATCAGGACAGCCTTTTGTCAGGTATGCCATAGAGATGCCTCTCTGCCCCTTAGCCCCGCCTCTGCCCAGTTTGGCCAAATGTTACAAAGCTCTTTAGCTCCACCAGTAAGTTCCTGGAGACACCCTACTCTGCCAGTAAGCCTGAGCCCAAAGGCGTTCAGCTCTTTCATTCCATGGGTTGGCAAGCCTGGCTCCTCCAATAAGTGCTTGGAGGTACCTCACTCCACAAGCAAGCTTCCTGCCCAAAGGCACTCAGCTTTCTTGCTCTGTGTGCTGGGAAGCTCACCCCGCTGGCTTCTGCAGGTTTCCTGGTTCTGCTGTCTCCATACCCGCCATTTCTCTGCCACTGCTTCTCACTCTCTTGCTGTCTCTGGTTTTACAGCTCTTATTCTCTGTCTTCTGGGTCTAGAAGGGTCTCAGTGCACGGATGCAGTCCACTCCCATCTCTTCTTCTTAGTGGTAGTCAGGTATTCCCTGTCCGTCTCTGGGAGGCTCATTTTAAGACTAGTGAGATGGCAAAAGTGACCAATCCTTTTGTTAGGGTTCCATATATCTTATTTGCATGGTCTTCCCCCGACAGGGATGCCGATGCCCCTTATTTGCATTATTAGCAAGCTGTCCAATCCCACTGGTGGGCCACAGGCATCTCAATTGCATAGTCCCACCTAGTCATTTGGTGGGAGTTACAAGACCATGGCAAGAAAGGCCGTATAAAAGCAATCCATCACACTGCAGTTTCCATTATAATTCATTCTCTCTCTTCACACTTTCATTTGATTATCTCATAAACTCCACTGGCATCAATATGCTGGTTATTCCTAAACCTTCGTAGCCTACTTCTGTGCAAGCCAGCTGGACTTACCTGCTTGGATTTTTTAATACACTAAAAACCATACCATTGCCATGGAGTCATTTCTGACTCATGGTGACCCCACGTGTGTTAGAGTAGAACTGAGCTCCATAGGGTTTTCAACGGCTGATATTTCTGAAACTGACCGCCAGGCCTTTCTTTCGAGACACCTCTGGCTCAAACTGCCATCCTTTTGGTTAACAGTCAAGCACTTAACCTTTTGCACCACCCAGAGACTCTGATGTCTTAATACCAAACCAAAACCAGACTGTTGCTGTTGAGTTGATTTCGACTTGTAGCGACTCTCTATGACAGAGTAGAACTGTCCCATAGGGTTTCCAAGAAGCAGCTGGTAGATTTGAACTGCTGACCTTTTGCTTAGCAACCAAGCTCTTAACCACTTCACCACCAGGGTGCTGATGTCTTAATACTACCTCAAAATTAATGTGTACATAACTAAACTCATTAGCATCTCTCTCAGACATCTGTTATCTCCTGTTAAGCACAGTCTTTGCTGAATGACATTATCACCCATCTAGTCCACCATGCCAGGAAATTTGGTGTACGTAAATGTTTCCTTCTTTCTCATATCCCTCATCTAATTGATTACCAAATCTGCTTGATACCACCCCAGATATTCTCTTAAATTTGGCCTTAAAATGTGCTTATTCTTTAATCTCAGCAACTCTATTTATAGGCACTTAGGCAGAAATTCATTATAGTATTGTTCTTAATAGCGAAAAAATCGAAACCATCTAAAGTCCTCTACCACTGGATTGTTTAAAAACTGATACCTATCCACTCACAGTGAAACATTTTACAGGCAGTAAAAACTATGTAGAAGCACATTTAATAACATGAGAAGTTACGTTCATAAATATAGTGAAAAATTATGCTTTTAAACAGTAAGTGCACTGATACCATAACCATTAAAGCTATATATGTACCCGTATTAGTAGAAGAATATATATGTGAATGTTCACATTAATTAATTATGGATGGTACAGTTATCCAAAAACCAAACCCATTGCTATCGAGTCAATTCCAACTCATGGTGGCTCTATAGGACAGAGTAAAACTGTCCCATAGAGTTTCCAAGGAGCAGCTGGTAGATTCAAACTGCTGACCTTCTGGTTAGCAGCTGTAGCACTTAACCACTGTGCCACCAGGGCTCCCGTACAATTATAGATAATTTTTATTTTATTCTTTTATTTAGTAATATTTTCTAAAGTGTATACAGTAAACATGAACTACTTTTGTAATACACACATGCAGACAACTTGACCACTCGTTTTCACCCCCAACTCTTGTACAGTGTCTCATTCACCCCAACTGTTGCTGTATTAGCGCAACTACTCATTGCATCTGGATTAGAGTATCACAGCAACCCTCTTGCCTCCATTGCTCAGCTGCCAAAACTGTCTTCCTAAAAATCCTACCTGACTGGGTTTTTTTCCTTGCTTAAACTATTCAGTTAAGCAGCTATATATTAAATCTCTAAAACCATTCAGCGCAGGGTAAATTTTGAATGTTTTTCCTTGTTAGAATTTCACAATCTGGTCTGAAAATCTCAGACAACTGAAATTTAGCCAACTTAAGATTTAATTTAAAATTTTCTCCTAACCCAAAACAAGTCACTTTTGACCACAGCACAGATAGTTATGCCACACTTGGTGAGTAGAGGAAGGGAGAAAAAGAGAGGAAGTGAGAGAAATATGAATTGAACTTGGGCATTTGCAAATCTTTGCTTATCCCTTCCTGTCTACTACTACAAGTCACTGTACTTTGCCCTTGATGGGTGGGTTTTTTTTTTTTTTTTTTTTCCTGTGCAAGGGACAGTTTATTGGTTTTCTTGATTATCTAGTCAATTAAAACAAATAGCCAAATAATGAAAATCAATCAGTTTTCATGCCAGTTATTATATTAGCAGATCCTATTAGGAGTATTTATTGAAGCATGCCATGCTAATACTTCCAGGGTGTAATTAGACTTGCAATTTTTTCCTGCTTCCAGGGAGTTTGTAACATGTTCCAGATGGTTAAATAGGAGAGAGTAGACATTTTGTACTCTCTTTTCATTCAGGATGAAAAGGGTGACGTTATCTACTACTTATGCTACTGTTAAGTCACTTTTGTGTGACTTAAATGTAAGAAGTTTAAACAAAGTGTATGTTGTTTTTTTTTTTAACTCTTCTTCTACTATAGTCAACAATTAACAGGAGATAGATTCTTTGCCCTTGTTGAATTATTTAATTGCTTCAATTTAAGCATCATTAAAATGAGATAATTGCATCTTAAGTAGCAAATCATTTCTAAATATATTCCTTAATTTATTCCTGGAAATAATTCACTAGGTTTGTTTTTTATACTTAAAAGTACATGGTGAACCTTCTTGAAGAAGCTTACATGAGACTGAAATAGAATAATTTTCTAAATTGTTGAGCTTTGACCTTTTTCCGTAAACTAATGTGACCTTATACTCAAAATGAGTGGGACATATACTTTACATTTTGCCAGTAGTCATAGCGATGCCTTTTAATCGATCCATTCATACTTTCTTGTCTACCCTTATCTGACCAACCAACTACTCATTTGAAGTTAGCTTACCAAAGATTTGGCACATAGCCTATGAACTAAGACTAGAACAAAGTTAATGGACCATAAGGGCCCAGATCCATACCTTGTCTTCATTATGACTTTGTGTCAACCAGTGGGCTAACTGGTTAGTTGACTTGAAGAAATGTAAGAGGTAGAATAATCTGTGATTCACTCTAACTACCTGTGTATTTTCATAGTTAAATTATTTTAAGAGTTGTATTTAAAAATATAAAAAATATATATATGGGGGGGCAAATGTTACCATTACTTATCTCTAGGGTATTCCTGATTTTTTTCTTGAAGGGATTGGCTTTGATCCTTAGACCCTATCCTTGACACTCTCTTCAAGATTTCTTGCATATAAGAAAACATTAAAAAATATGTAATTCCAAAATTATATTTTTGGTAATGAGTAATGACTATTCTTAAATGTTTTGTTGGGATAAGTAGTTTACATTATGTATCATCTGGCAAAACTTACTTCCTATGAATTGCCTTTAAACATCTTTGCTCTTCCTCAAAATATCCTTTTCCTCTTGAAGCTGCCACCTCACTGCATCTTCTTGACCTTCTTCCAAAAAAGCTGCCCTCTAAGCCTCTTCAGGCTCACTGCTCAGTGTTTCTTCCCCATACCCGCTCCTCAGTTTTTGTTTTTTTTTTTTTCCAGCTTTTCCAGGTAAAATTCTTACCTTTTCTACAAAATTCTTTGGACTCCGTCTCAGCAAGATCAAAGTTAGCCCAAACTATAACTACCTATTGTGTACCTTTGGGATACTCAGCTTATCTTGCTATGGTAAACTGGCAATAATTTAGGATTTGTATTTCATGGCTGTTGGTCAAATTTTGTAGAATTTGGTTTTTTAGCTTATATAACATAATTAAGTTACCAGTAATTCAAAATTATAATTTTATCTTGGGAATATGGCAGACAATATGAGCAAGTTTTTTGTTTTGTATTTTTAAAGTGTTTTGAATATTTGTTTCACATATAAAAGTTTGATTTTATAGAAAAGATATACTAAGATACAGTTAATTTTTAGAGAATGATTCACACTAGAAATCCATTGAATGAAATATTTTAACTTTACATATAAAGAATGAGATTTGATTTACAAAAAATTAGGATATATAAGACTTTCCCAAGAATATCTATGTAAATATAGTTATGTGTGTAGGGACATTTAGGCTTATTAGGGGAAATTACTTATCCCTCTCAGCTAGTGATAAGAGATTATAGCTGAATATTTGGAAAGAAGTGCTGCTTTGTATTCATGTTAACTAGGCTAGAATTTTTCCCTACTCCTTCACAGTGTTCAGCCTCCATCTCCTTTACCCATGCCACTTTCATCATGAGGTAGAAGAGCTGTGTTACTGTAACTCTCATAATTTGGGCAAGGGGGAGGGGTCACTTATCTACTTGGCCCCTTTCCTCGAATATGGCATTTGAAACACTCTTGACTTCTTGAAACATTTAAAAAATTGCAGTAATGAAATCTTTCTTGAGGCTGCTTTTGTCTCCTTAATATATATCTGGTATATTTAAAATCTCTTGATTACCATTTTCTCTTTGAACACTTTAGCCATGGCACCCCAGATTGAACATGGGTACTAGCTAGAGATTCAGATTTCATTTCCTTTGTGTTCAGGCAGCTTTAAGCAGAGCTCATGAATTTGCATTCCCTGTAGGTCCAATTTATTCCTGATCTCTGTGTTCCTGTATCCTAGGAGACTATGTTAGAAATTTGTACACACCTTTTGTCTCATTTCCCTAAACCTAAATGTTTGACCTTAAAGTATTAGCTGGTTGTCAGAGTCTGTTTACAGTGTGATTGGTGCATCGTAGTACTAGTGATACCCTAGCCCCTCTGTTTTGACACATTATCTATGTGAGAGAGAAATGCTCAGCCACTCCTGGGAAGTCAAACTTTGTCTACTTACCTATCTAGCTAAATGGATGAAGAATGTAGGAGAGGGTGAGCCATATGGCAGTATGATCTTTTAATGTCCATTGATCTACTAGTATATAGCCCAATTACCCAGCACAGAGTTTCCAAGGAGCACCTGGCGGATTCGAACTGCCAACCTCTTGGTTAGCAGCTGTAGCACTTAACCACTACGCCATCAGGGTTCGCATAGCCCAATTGGTGTACTAGAATTTGAACTAAGTAAGAACTAATATTCTTCCCTTCCGAGAAGGATCAAGGGTATCTGCAACACTGTTGACATTTTGGCTTGGATAATTCTTTGTTATGGGGTTGTTCTATGCGTAGTAGAATGTTTAGTGGGATCTCTGGCCTCTACCCACTGTATGTCAGTAGTACTCTGCACTTATAGTTGTGACAACCAAAAATGTCTCCAGGCATTGCCATTACCAAATGTTCTCTGGGGTGCAAAATAGCCCCTGGTTGGAGAACTATCGCCCTATACTTACACTTGTATCTTTGGACTATTGATTATATGATGAGGACAAATTCTTATAAGATGGATTGCTGTTTATGTACATTTAATTATTTTGGTAACTCCAAAAAGGGCGTACTGATTTACATTCCTAAAACAGTAAGGGAATCACATTTTCTCTAGACCCTCACCAGTGCTAGATTGTGTCAGTCTTTTTAATCTTAGGCAGTCTGATGGGTGAGAAATGACCTTTCCATAGTTTTAATTCAAACAATTATTAGTTAGGTTAAATATATTTTCATTTTTTATTGGCCACTTGCCAGTAAAATTTTTGTGCATTGTTTTCACTCTTCTCCCATTTTTCTAGGAATATTAACTTGGCGATTTGTGGGTTTATGGGATTGTTTTTCTATAGAAATTTTTCATTGTTACGTGTCCTTCTTTATGGTTTCTGACTTTTACAGCTATCTTTTGGCTTACATCTTTTCTAATTTAATTTATTGAGATTTTTATATATGATAATAGATTTTTTAAAAGTGTTTTATTGTGGTAAAAATATATATAGCAAAACATTTGCCAGTTCAACATTTTTTATATATACAGTTCAGTGACATTGCATATGTTCCTCACGTTATGCAATGGTCATCACTATTCTTTTCCAAATTATTTTACCACCATTAACAGAAACTCAGTGCCTCCTAAGATAAGACTCACTTTCCCCCTCCCTTCCTTTCCTGGGTAACCACTAATAAACTTTGTTCCCTATACATTTGTCTATTTCATATAAGTGAAATCATACAGTATTTGTCCTTTTGTGACTGATTTCACTGAGCATAATGTTTTCAAGATTCATCTGTGTCGTAGCATGCATCAGGACTTCATTTCTCTTTATGGTAAAGTAATATTCCATTGTATGAATATAGCACTGTGTTTATTCACCCATCTGTTGATGCACATTTAGGCTTTTTCCATCTTTTAGCTATTGTGACAGTGATGTAATAAACATTGGTGTACAAGTATCTGTTTGCATTCCTGCTTTCAGTTCTTTGAGATACATACCTAGGATTAGGATTGCTGGCTTATATGATAATTCTGTGTTTAACTTTTTCAGGAAGTGCCAGACTATTTTCCACAGTGGCTGTCAATAGAATTTTAGATTAAATTGGATGTAGAAGAACATTGGTGCTTCTCCAAGGAAAGAGTGTGTGCAGGTGTACATGTGGTCGTGTGTGTACCGCCCCCCACAAGATAAGCATTTAAGGCTATAAAATTTGCTCGCCTCTAAACGCTGCTTTCTCTGAATTCTACAAATACATAAATATGGTATTTTATTATCATTCCATTCAGTTTATTTTCAAATTTCTGTTATTTTTTGCTCCGTAGACTATTTAGAAAGTGTGTTAATTTTTAAACATTTGGTTTTTTTTTGGGGGGGGTATCTTATTATCGTTTTTTTTTTTTTATCGGTTTTTAATTTAATTCTGTTTTGTTCAAGCAATGCATGTATTTAGTGCTTTTAAATTTGATTTATCGGCGTATGGTGTCTCTTGGTGAAAGTACCATGTGTACTTGAAAATATATTCTGCAGCTGTTGAGTGTTCTGTACTCAACTGGTTGAATGTATTTTATAGTGGTTGATAGTATTGTTTGGGTCTTCTAAACCTTTATTGATTTTTTTTTTTTTTGGTAGGGGGACTCTGGCTTTTCTATCAGTTGCTAAGAGAGGGTCATTAAAGTTTCAGCTCTAATGGTGTGTTTGTGTTTTTCTCCATTGAATTTAGTCACTTTTTGACTCATTTATCTATAAGTGCTGTCTGAGAGGCTGTAATAATGGGATACCTTGAATGCAGGGAATAGGAATGTGAATTCTTTGTGGCAAGCTATAGAAAGGCACTGTTGAGTGGTAACTAGGGTGTGTGACATTATGAACAAGGTGATCGTGGGGAATTGTTTAGCAGGATGCATTTTGTAGGCAGACCAGAGGTATAGGGGTCAGATGTGTTGCCGAAGTGCTTCAGACTTAGATGGCTAACAGTATGGAGTATAATAATGATTTTTAAAAAGTGAACAAGATATAGGTCTGATAGACACTGGGGAGAAAGAATTAATAGAAGTTATTAATGGATTGAATATAGAAAATGCAACAGGGAGAACTAAAAAGTTAAACAGTTCAAAGAACCTAGTGAACTGGTGTGTTTAGTAGTGACTTTGGGTGATACTGATGAAAATTTTCTTTTTGGCCCACTAAGTTTGCAGTGTTCGCAGAATACACAGATATCGACATCATGTAGGTACTAATGAGAGGTTCAAGACTGGTGACAAAGGGTGAGAGGTTCTTTCTACTGAGTTTTTATTATACTTTTACTATGAAATTTATTTCTAAAATAATTTTTGGTAACTTTTTATTTTTCTGATGTCTCAGATCAGATGTTACCTTCTCATATAAATTCTCCCTAATCACTCAATCTACAACAGCTCCCCTAGTTACTCTCTATCTGAAATTATCTGATTTTATTTACTGATCTTTTCCTTCTATCAGAATGTAAGTTTAGAAGAGTGGGGACTTTGTCTCTCGCTCACTGCTATGTACCCCAGCACCAGGTATGGCGACTACACATATTGAGCTCTTAAATATTTAGGGATTGAATGACTCTAATGTGTTAAAAAAGAAATGATGAGGCTGGAATATTTATATACTGCTGGTGGGACTGTAAAATGGCACAACCACTTTGGAAATCAATTTGGCGCCTCCTTAAAAAGCTAGAAATAGAACTACCATACCACCCAGCAGTCCCACTCCTTGGAATATATCCAAGAGAAGTAAGAGCTGTCACACGAACAGATATATGCACACCCATGTTCATTGCAGCACTGTTTACCATAGCAAAAAGATGGAAGCAACCAAGGTGCCTATCAACAGATGAATGGATAAATTATGGTGTATTCACACAATGGAATACTATGCATCAATAAAGAACAACAATGAATCTGTGAAACATTTCATAACATGGGGGAATCTGGAAGGCATTATGCTGAGTGAAATGAGTTGCAAAGGACAAATATTGTATAAGACCACTATTATAAGAACTGGAGAAATAGTTTAAACAGAGAAGAAAATATTCTTTGATGGTTACGAGATAGGGGAGGGATGGTGGGAATGGGGGATTTGCTAATTAGATAGTAGACAAGAAGGGAAGGACAACACACAGTACAGGCGAGGTCAGCACAACTGGACTAAACCAAAAGCAAAGAAGTTTCCTGAATAAACTGAACCCTTCGAAGGCCAGCGTAACAGGGGCGGGGGTTTGGGGACCATGGTTTCAGGGGACATCTGGGTCAGTGGGCATAATAAAATCAGTTAAGAAAACATTCTGCATCACACTTTGGAGAGTTGCGTCTGGGGTCTTAAATGCCAGCAGGCGGCCACCTGAGATGCAACAATTGGTCTCAACCCACATGGAGCAAAGGAGAATGAAGACATGAGATAAGTAGGAGCCCAAGAGTCAGAATGGGCTGCATAAATTAGAGACTATATCAGCTTGAGACCAGAAGAACTAGATGGTGCCCGGCTACAGCCGATGACTACCATGACAGGGAACACAACAGAGAACCCCTGAAGGAGCAGAACAGTGGGATGCAGACCTCAAAGTCTCGTAAAAAGACCAGACTTAATGGTCTGACTGAGACTAGAAGGACCCCGGAGGTTGTGGTCTCCAGACCTTCTGTTAGCCCAAGACAGGAACCATTCCCAAAGCCAACTCTTCAGACAGGGATTGGACTGGACTATAAGACAGAAAATGATACTGGTGAAGTGTGAGCTTCTTGGCTAAAGTAGATACATGAGACTATGTGGGCAGCTCCTGTCTGGAGGGGAGATGAGAAGGCAGTGGGGGACAGAAGCTGGCTGAATGGACACGGAAATACAGGGTGGAGAGAAGGAGTGTGTTGTGTCATTAGGGGGAGAGCACTAAGGAGTATATAGCAAGGTCTGTAGAAGGTTTTGTATGAGAGACTGACTTGATTTGTAAACTTTCACTTAAAGCACAATAAAAATATAAAAAATAAAAATAAAAATGTGCCTAACAGTGTTTAAAAAAAAAATAAAAGAAAGAAAGAAAAGATATATCCTGAGTAAAAGAAATATAGGAATAAGGTGTTTTATAATTTGAGTTTACATAGCTCACTAATGTTTACCACCTGTTAGTTTTTGGTTTTTTTTCTCTGAGTCATAAGGCAAGGCCTCCAGTTATGTTTATTTCCCTCCAAGATACTGTGCCTGTCACTTCACCACATGGAACGTGATGGTTAAATGTGATCATAGATTAGCCTTTTTTACACAATTATGATTTTGCATTCAAAAAAAATGGAATTTCTTATTAAAACCTTTAAGCACATATACTGGTCACTGCTGTATTTTAAAAGGCAATATGTAATTTAGAAATGTGATAAAAAGAAATAGAAATACCAAGATAGAAATAATTTAATCAGTTAGCTTTACTGAACATCTGCTTTTGCAACCCTTGAGCAGTACAGAGGTATCAAGGCTATCTTTGCATTTGACAGTGTGTGGAGTAGATGGAGCCTGCACATAGAAAAGTTAGTAATACAAACTGTCATCTGATAAAGTATTTGCCAGTTAATAATCTTTTACTGATTTTTAAATAAGATCACCTAAAGTGATGCAATTTTTGTATTATTTTAAGTAGAATACCATCTTCTAACACACATGAAACCTCTTTGAGGAATTAAAATCTTATCTGCCCATCCTGCTATAGTATTAGAGATTTAGGTAGCTTGGTTTTGATAGTCCTCAACAGCTGCTTTCAATTTAGTAGTTGCTCTTTAGGAAAGAATTAAACACTTGCAGTTTAGTTGTCTTTCGTTTTTAGGTCTTTGAATGTGGACTCTCTCCAACACCTGCTGTTTTCTCTTGCTTTGTGGCGAAGACATAGAGATAAATTATATTGCAGAATAATGCCACAGAAATAGCTATGGTCTTTCTCCAGGTAGTAGAGACTAATCTAGCCATTTTACTAACTTGTTTCGATTTTCCTTCTACCTCTGTGTTCGTACCTCCAAACCTATGCTTAATCTCTTGTATTGATAAATTGGTTTATCTTCTGCCATGCCATTGATACTGCTCTTGGATTTGTATAGGAAGGTTTGTAATGTCCTCTTGACAAGTTTAATGATCCTCAACCCTTTGAGTTTTTAACTTCATTAGCATTGTTGAATTACAGCAGGATCATTAATTTCACAAATTAATTTTTTTTTTTTTTTTTTACAGTTTCTCTGCCGGATAAAATACCCTCCTGGGAGCTTACAGTTTAGAAAGGAAAATAGACAATAAATACATAATCACACAAATTATAAATAAAAATTGTGAAGAATGACATGAAGAAAAAGTAGAAAGTGCTACCAAAGTATAATGGAGGGCTGGGTTAGATTGCTGGGTAGGAGAAGTAGAATTTTAGCTGAAACTTGGACAGTGGATAGGAACTAGACAGGTAACGAAGGTATGAGGGGTTATTCCTGACAGAGAATATGTTGTAGTGAAAGCTTTGGTGTGAAAAGATTGAGGAATAGAGAGGTACTGGGGAAGGAAAAAAAAAAAAAAAAAAACCAGCAGTGTGGCTATAGCATAGCATTTTCATGGGAGAGTGACCATGTCATGAGTGAGAATGAGCATAGCATAAATGAGATTGGAACAGGTTATCAGATTTATATTTGTGTGTGAATTTGTGATTTATTTTTGAAGTGATGGGGCTTGCTGCTTGAATATATAAGGGGTAAAGATTGAAAAAAAGGAGCCCTGATGGCGCAGTGGCTATGTGCTCGGCTGTTAACCAAAAGGTCAGTAGTTTGAACCTGCCAGCCTCTCTGTGGGAAAAAGATGTAGCAGTCTGCTTCAGTAGAGATTTACAGTCTTGGAAACCCTATGGGGCAGTTCTGCTCTGTCCTATGTAAGGGTCACTATGAGTCAGAATTGACCAGACACATCAGGTTTGGATTTTTGGTGTTTCAAGGTTGAAAATGGAGTCCCTGGATGGTACAGATAGTTTGACTATTAGCCAAAAGGTTGGTGGTTCAAAGCTACCCAGAGGTATCTCAGAAGACAGACCTGGAGATTTGCTTCCAAAAGGTCACAGCCTTGAAAATTCTGTGGAACACAGTTCTACTCTGACACACATGGGACCGCTATGAGTAGGAACTGATGTGACAGCAACTAACAGCAAGGGTGGAAAAGATTTCAAAGATGATATCTGAGTTTCTGGTAGCAGCAGTTGAGTGAGTCGAATTGTCATTTCTTTGGGTGAGGAAAACTAGTGAAAAATGAGAATGGAGGAGAGTTTAGTTTGGGGCTTAATAAATAGGCAGATGCATGCAGATGTGGACCTGGAGATAAAAAATTGGAGCATTTTTTCCTACTCCTTTTGATAAAATTGCATTCTAATTTATCTTGCATTTTCAGCCTAGTTTCTAATACAAACTTCTCACAGGTGCTTGTTGTACAATGAGTCTTACTTGGTGTTTTACAAAATCTTGAGGGTAGGTGCGCAGTCTTTTTTACAGTGTCTCTTACATAGTAGATATTCAGAAAATAACAGCTTGTGTTTTTTACTTCTGTAAACTAAATCGAGCATAAAGAGAGTAGGGGCACTATTTTGAGAATAACATGTTTTCAAAATAGGTGTGTTTATACTACATCCAGAATTATAAAAAAAAAAACTGTTCCCGTTGAGTCGATTCCAACTCATAGTGACCCTATAGGACAGAGTAGAACTGCCTGCTATAGGGTTCCAAGGAGTGGCTGGTGAGTTTGAACTGCTGACCTTTTGGTTAGCAGCCGAGCTCTTAACTACTGCGCCACCAGAATTAGTAGCATTGAAATCCATTAAACCAGACTTTTCAGTGTTTATCTCCTTAATGTAGATGTAATAATGGATGTAAGAGTCATTAATATTTTATATTTGGTAGTTGATATGCAGGCTATATGTATGATATGCAAAACACAGTTTTGGTTTTATTTTATAATCTACCTTTTTAAAAAACGGGAAATAAAAATACAACAAAGTATTCTGGATTATTGTCTTATTGTATATTTATTTATTTGTTTATTTTACTTTGTCTTTAAAACTTTTGGGCTTGTCTAATTGTTTCTAAAGAGACTATGATACAGGACTTTGGATACTCATGAATTTATTACTTAAATAAGCCTGGTAGGACAAAGCCTATAAAGATTGTTTTCAAGAGGAAGTCCAAAATTCTAGAGATTAGATTCATGAAGATTCATAAAGATGATTTGGGTATATTGAAAGGAAATACACACAATACATACACACACACTGATATACACAGTAAAACCAAAAACGCTGGAACATGTGTAAGGCAGAAACCTGTCAGAGATGAAAAATTCAAAACTAAAATGAGGTAGGATTCTTAAAAGAGAGTAAAAGTAAGCACTCTGTCAAAGGCGAGAAATCTGCGAGACCCAGAAAAGCAAGGCAGTCCTGTCAAGTTTCAGCTCGCACAGGTATCACTGTATATGTATGTGAAGGAGCCTGGTAGCACAGCAGTTAAGGGCAGTGCTGCTAACTGAACTGTTGGCAGTTCGAACCCACTCAGTGGCTCTGTGAGAGAGAGATCTGGTGATCTACTCCCATAAAGATGACAGCCTAGAAAATACCGTGGAGCAGGTCTACTCTGTCACATGGGGTCGCCATGAGTCAGAACTGACTCGGACTCGATGGCACCTAACAGCAACAACATAATATATGTGTGTGTGTATATATATGTATATGTGTGTCTATATACATACACATATATACATATACATAGATGAAAACATGTATAACATACATATACTGTACATATGCAGATTATACAGAGCCCTGGTGGCGCAGTGGTTAAGAACCTGGCTGCTAACCAAAAGATCGGCAGTTTGAATCCACCAGCTGCTCTTTGGAAACCCTGTGGGGGCAGTTTTACTCTCTCCTATGGGATTGCTATGAGTTGGAATCAACTCAACAGCACAGTGGGTTTTTTTTTTTTTTAAATCCATGTTATGTATGTATATACGTCTAAGGTTTTACACACATTCTTAGAATCTAAGACTGATAAATTTATGGGTAAAAGTAGAATATGCAAAGGCAGAATTTTGATTTTGATGGAATAGTGAAATTTTTTAACGTTTTAAGGTAGAGTTAAGCTTATAGGAAATAACTGGACTTACAGCATACCATAGAAGATAAGTCAGGATTAGGTATATGACTGACTTTATTTCCAGGTGATGTTTGGACTAAAAATTGAAAAGATCGTCTGTTCGTATGTTTGAGACCCTTGTAAATATGACCTAGACATTTTATCAAAAACAGTTCTATTGTCATTGAATTGATTCCGACTCAGTGACCCTATAGGACAGAGTAGAACTGCCTCATAAGGCTTCCAAGTCTGTAATCTTTATGGAAGCAGACTTCCACATCTCTCTCGTGGAGCATCTGGTGGGTTTAAACTGCTAATCTTTTGGTTAGCAGCTGAGCACTTTAACCATTGTGCCGCCAGGATTCCTTCAGTCATTTGAGATGTGGTATAATTTAACGTTAACTTTTATGGAAAGACTCAGTGAATATACTGAAGAAACATTTTGGTGTAGAGGCAAAAGCAAAAAATTTGGAAACTGTTGCTGGCTTTTATACTTATTAGATATGTGACTGTACTTAGTTACGTAACCTAAAGCATAGCCAGATTCTAGAACCGGATTACCTCAGGGCAGTTTCTGCCTCTGCCATTTACTAGTTGTATGGTATTAGGCAGATTAAGTAACCTCTCTGTGCCTCAGTTTTCTCATTTCTAAAATGGGGTATAATAACTGCCTACCTCATGTTTTATGAATGAATGAGTTAATGAGGTTTATGAGTAAATGTATTAGGCACTTAGAAGTGACTGACAAATGATAAATCCTATTTAAATGTTAGTCGTCATCTTCAACATCGTTATCAACAGACCATAGTTTATTAATAAAATAAGATAAAGCTGTTGAACTCAATCAGTATTCTGTAAAATAGAGATGATAATATACACCTCATGGGCCTGTTGTGAAGAATAATACATATAAAGGCACAGGGTAAATGCTCAATATATAATATCAATATTGTTCATATTGTCATATCCTTTAATTGAACGTGTATTAATGAGCTGCCTTTTTTGTGAACCTTTTTATTTTATCTCAATTCTTTTGTTACGACTGTCTTGATACTACAAAAATAGGAATGGACAGGATAGAAATGTTTGCATAACCTAAGTGACCTATTGTCAGGAAAGTTTGAGAAACATTGTACTAGGTGATAATTACTGGGGTCCTTTGTATTATGAAATTTTTTAAGCCTGAGCCTTCAGTTTAAAATTTATAAACATTGTTTTCATAGTTACCACTCTGTTAAGAACACCACAAAGTGAACTTAACTTTCACTTGTTCACAGTTATTTAGTTGACCCTTGCATTGAAAGAGATACAGCTAGATGAATTTGTATTACCCTTAAAGATATATTGATGCTATTTAACCAGCTATTCACCTGGAATGCTTGAGAAACTGTTTTTCTTTTTTCAATTTTCAATGGGTATTGATAACATTTTTCTCAATATAAAGGAATCACATTAGATGACTCAGGTTTTAAACTGGGCTTTTGAAAATACATATCCTTTTCATAACTGGGGGCAATGAAGATTGTATGTAGATTTGTACTGTGATTTCATTCATGTAATTTCCCTTCCATTTGATGGGGCAACCCTGAAATTAACTGAAGTTATACCTGGCTTGGAGCCCTGGTGGCATAGTGTTTAAGAAGTTGGCTGCTAACCTAAAGGTCAGCAGTTTGGATCCACTAGCTGCTCCTTGGAAACTCTACGTGGCAGTTCTACTCTGTCCTCTAGGGTCACTATGAGTTGGAACCAGCTCGATGGCACCTAACAACAATACATAGCTCGATAATTTTTAGTGTCTTCAAAATACAATTCCATTGTTTTTGCTAAATATTTGGACCTGTATAGTATTGGCCATTTTGAATCAGACAATCATATGGCCCACTATGCCGGAAATGACAAATTGAAGAGGTATGGCATCACATTGATCATCAAAAAGAACATTTCAAGATCTGTCCTGAAGTCCAACACTGTCAGTAGCAGGATAATATCCACATGCCTACAAGAAAGACCAGTTAATATGACTATCATTCACATTTATGCACTAACTACTAATGCCATAGAAGAGGAAAAACCAAAAAAACAAAACAAAACCAAACCTGTTGCTGTCAAGTCGATTCTGACTCATAGAGGCCCTATAGGCCAGGGTAGAACTGCCACATAGAGTTTCCAAGGAGCACCTGGTGGGTTCAAACTGCCAGCCTTTTGGTTAGCAGCCGTAACCCTTAACTACTACGACACCAGGATTTAAAGACGAGGAAATTGAAGATTTTTACCAACTTTTTCAGTCTGAAATTGATCAAGCACGCAATCAAGATGCATTGATAATCACTGGTGATTGGAACGCGAAAGTTAGAAACAAAGAAGGAGGATGGTAATTGGAAAATTGGCTTTGGTGATAGACATGACACCGGAGATTGCATGGTAAGAATTTTGCAAGACCAACAAATTCTTCATTGCAGATACCTTTTTTCCTAGAACATAAACAATGACTGTACATGTGGACATCACTAGATGGAATCCACAGGAATCAAATTGACTTCATCTATGGAAAGAGACGAGAGAAGCTCAATATCATCAGGCAAAACAAGGCCAGGGGCCGACTGTGGAAGAGACATCAGCTGCTCATATGAAACTTCAAGTTGAAGGTGAAGAAAATTAAACAAGTACGTGTGAGCCAAAATAGGACCTTGAGTATATCCCACCTGAATTTGGAGACCGTCTCAGGAATAGATTTGACACATTGAACACTAATGGCCGAAGACCAGACGAGTTGTGGGTTGACACTAAGGACATCATACATGAAGAAAGCAAAAGGTTATTAAAAAGACAGGAAAGAAAGAAAGACCAAACTGGATGTCAGAAGAGACTCTGAAACTTGCTCTTAAATGTAGAGTAGCTAAAGCGGATGGAGGAGATAACAAAGTAAAAGAGCTGAACAGGAGATTTCAAAGGGCAGTTTGAGAAGACAAAGGAAAGCATTATAAGGAAATGGGCAAAGACCTGGAGTTAGAAAACCAAAAGGGAACAACAGGGTCAGCATTTCTCAAGCTGAAAGAACTAAAGAAAAAATGCAAGCATTGAGTTGCAATATTGAAGTCTTCCATAGGCAAAATATTGACACAGTAAACATCAAAAGAAAATGGAAGGAATACACAGTCATAACAACAAACACACACACGTTTCACCATACCAAAAAGAATTATTCAACGTTCAACCATTTCAGGAGGTAGCATGTGATCAAGAACCAATGGTATGGATGGTATAGAAGGAAGAAGTCCAAGCTGCACTGATGGAATACCAGTTGAGATGTTTCAACAAACAGAGGCAGCACTGGAGTTGCTCACTCATCTGTGCCAAGAATTGGAAGAGAGCTACCTCACCAGTTGACTGGAAGAGATCCATATTTGTGCCCATTCCAAAGAATTGTGATCCAACAGAACGGAGGAATTATCAAATGATATCGTTAATATCATAAACAAAAAAACCCCAGTGCCATCGATCATAGGCAAGTAAAATTTTGCTGAAGATAATTCAAAAACAGCTGCAGCAGCACATTGACAGGGAACTGCCAGAAATTCAAACTGGGGATGCCCTTTATCACCACTCCTGTTTAATGTTATGCTAGAAGTCCTAGCTAGAGCAATAAGACAAGAAAAAGAAAGGACATCTAAATTGATAAAGAAGTAAAACTATCCCTATTCGTGGATGATATGATACTATACATAGAGAATTCTAAAGACTCCACAAGAATATACTGGAACTAATAGATTCAGCAGAGTAGCAGGATACAAGGTGAACATAAAAAAATCAGTTGGATTGCTATACACCAATAAAGAGAACAATGAAAAGGAAATCAGGAAAGAATACTGTTTATAATAGCCCCTAAATAAATAAAGTGCTTAGGAGTAAACCTCACCAGGGACATAAAATACCTATACAAAGAAAACTACAAAACGCTACTGCAAGAAACCAAAAGAGACCTACATAAATGGAAAAACACACCATGATTTATGGATAGGTAGAACTTTGTGAAAATGTCAATTCTACCCAAAGGAAAAAAATTTTATTATTATTTATTTATTTTAGCAATCTACAAATACAGTGCAATCCCGATCCAAATGCCAACAGCATTCTTTAATGAGTTGGAAAAACTAATCATTAACTTTATATGGAAAGGAAAGAGGCCCCGGATAAGTAAAGCACTATTGAAGAAGAAGAATAAAGTAGGAGGCCTCGCACTACCTGACCTCAGAACCTACTGTACAGCTACAGTAGTCAAAACAGCCTGGTACTGATACGATGACAGACACATTGGCCAACGGAACAGAATCCAGAACTGAGATATAAATCCACCCACCTACAGTCACCTGATCTTTGATAAAGTCCAAAGTCTATTAAATGAGGAAAAGGCAGTCTTTTTAACAAATGATGCTGGCAAAACAGGATTCCCATCTGTAAAAAAATGAAACACGACCCATACCTCAACACCATACACAAAAACTGATTCAAAATGGATCAAAGACCTAAATATAAAACAAAAAACTATAAAGATCATGGTAGAAAATTCAACACTCGGGGCCCTAATATACAGCATAAATAGGATACAAACCATAACTAACAATACACAAACTCTAGAAGATAAGCTGGGTAACTGGGATCGTCTAAAAATTAAACATTTAAGCTCATCAAAAGACTAAACCAAAAGAGTAAAAAGAGAACCTACAGATTGGGAAAACAATTTTGAATATGACATATCTGACAAAGGTCTAATCTTTAAAATCTATAGGAGAATCTAGTACTTCTACAACTAAAAGACAATCCAATTAAAAAATGGGCAAATGACACAAACAGAGACTTCACCAAAGAAGACATTCAGGTGGCTAACAGACACATGAGGAATGCTCACGATCATTAGCCACTAGAGAAATGCAAATAAAAACTACAGTGAAGTGTCATCTCACCCTGACATTACTGGCACAAATCAAAGAAATAGAAAATAGCATGTTGGAGAGGCTGCAGGGAGATTGGAACTCTTTTGTCCTGCTGGTGGAAATGCAAAATGGTAAGTCATTTTGGAAAATGGTATGGTGCTTCTTTAAAAAGCTAGAAATAGAAATACCATACAATCCAGCAATCCCACTCTTAGGAATATATCCTAGAGAAATAAGAGCCATCATATATGCACACCCATGTTCCTTGCAGCATTATTCACGATAGAAAAAAGATGGAAACAACCTAAGTGCCCATCAAGAGATGAATAGATAAACTATGGTACATACACACAATGGAGTATTACACAACAATAAAGAACAATGATGAATCTGCGAAACATCTTACAACATGGATAAATCTGGAGGACATTATGCTGAGTGAAGTAAGTGAGTCACAAAAGGACAAATATATATGAGACCACTATTATAAAAACTTATGAAAAAGCTTCACACAGAAAAAAAAAGAATCTTTGATGATTACAAGGGAGGGGAAAGGTGGGGATGGAAAAACACTAAGTAGACAACAGATAAGTGGTAACTTTGGTGAAGGGTAAGACAGTACAAAGTACTGGGGAAGCCAGCACAACTTGACCAAGACAAGGTCATGGAAACTTCATAGACACATCCAAACTCCTGAGGTACTGAGTTACTGGGCTGACAGCTGCTGACCATGATCTTGGGGGACATCTAGTTCAATTGGCATAACATAGTTTATAAAGGAAATGTTCTGCATCCTAACGTTTCCTTTATAATCTGTGTTATGCCAATTGCACAGAGTGGGAGAAAAATATAGAACAAAATTCAAACTCACAAAAGGAAGATCAGACTTACTGGTCTGACAGATACTGTCAGAAACCCCAAGAGTATGGCTCTCTTTTAACTCAGTACTGAAGTCACTCCTGAAGTTCACCCTTTAGCCTAAGATTAGACAGGCATATAAAACAAACAGGAACACACATAGTTCATCGATGTTTATGAAGCTAAATGGGTATACAAGACTAAATGGGCATACCAGCCCCAAAGCAAAGATGACAAGGCAGGAAGGGACGGGAAGAAAACTGGACAAATGGAAATGGGGAACCCGAGGTCAAGAAGGGGAGAGTGTTGACACGTTGTGCAGTTGTCAACTAATGTTACAAAACAATTTGTGTATTAATTGTTTAATGAGAAAGTAATTTGCTCTGTAAACTTTAACCTAAAGCACAATAAAAAAAGAAAAGAAAAAGAAGAGGACCTTGAACAAGGGATGTAATTGATGATGTCAAATGGATCTTGGCTGAAAGCAGAGAATACCAGAAAGATATTTACCTGTATTGTATTCAATATGCAATGGCATTTGACTGTGTGAATCATAACAAATCATGGATAATGTTGCAAAGAATGGGAGTTCAGGAGCGCTTAATTGTGTCCATGTGTAACCTGTACATAGGCCAAGAACAGTTGTTGGAACAGAACAAGGGGATATTGTGTGGTTTAAAGTCAGGAAAGATGCATACTCAATCTGTATGCTAAACAAATAATCCAAAAAACTGGACTGTATGAAGAATAGAGCGTCAAGATAAGTGTAGGACTCATTAACAATCTGCGATATATGTATATATGCAGATGACACAACCTTGCTTGCAGAAAGTGAAGAGGACTTGAAGTACTTCCTGATGAAGATTAAAGACTACAGCTTTCAGTATGAATTGCGTCTCTATATAAAGAAAACAAAAATATAACTGGACCAATAAACAACGTCATAATGAATGGAAAAAACGAAGTAGTAGTAGTAGTAGTAGTCAGGAAATCAACTTATGTATTGCACTGGGCAAATTTGCTGCAAAAGACCTTTTAAAGTGCTGAAAAACAAAGATGTCACTTTGAAGACTAAGGTTCACCTGACCCAAGCCGTGTTATTTTCTATCACCTCATATGCATGTGAAAGCTGGATAATGAATAAGGAAGATGGAAGAAATATTGATGCCTTTGAATTACTGTATTGGCAAAGAATATTGAATATATCATGGATTGCCAGAAGAACGAACAAGTCTGTTTTGGAAGAAGTGCAGGCAGAGTGCTCCATGAAAGCGAGGGTAGCAAGACTTTGTCTTACATACTTTGGACATGTTATCAGGAGGATCCACTCCCTGGAGAAGGACATCATGTGTGGTAAGGTAGAGGGTCAGTGAAAAAGAGGAAGACTGTCAATGAGATGGATTGATACAATGGTTGCAACAGTGGGCTCAAACATAGGAACGATTGTGAGGATGGTGCAGGACTGGGCAGTATTTCATTGCGTTGTACATAGGGTCACTGTGAATTGGAACCGACTTGATGGCACCTAACAAAAAGAAGGAAACCCTGGTGGCTTAGTCGTTAAGAGCTACAGCTGCTAACCAAAAGGCTGGCAGGTTGAATCCACCAGGCGCTCCTTGGAAACTCTATGGGGCAGCTCTGCTCTGTCCTTTAGGGTCACTATGAGTTGGCATCGACTTGATAGCAATGGGTCTGTTTTTTTTTTTTTTTTTAACAAAAACAAGGGAGACAACAGTTTTACTACTTGGTACTTCTGCTGTCTTACAACACTAAAGAACAATTTTCAGGATATTTATTTTTCATCTGTTGGTTTGGATATGTACATTTTACTATACTGTATTCTGAAATGGGTTTCCAAAATACTTGAGGGAAGTTGAACAACTTCTCATTTGGGCATAAGTCTTTATTTTAGGTTTTGGGGTAATTTTGTGTAGTAAATATATAATACTTAGTTTTAGTTAATCATCTGTGAATTATCTATGTTTAATCCTAATCTTCATTCTCTTCTGACCCCAGCTTCTGTTTTTCTGCTCATTAGTTTCTGAGTCCAAGAAAAAAGGTAGAGTTGATAGAAAGAGATAGATGATGAATTCTTATCACTTAGTTTCGCTGTGAATTTGTGGCTCTTAGGAAAAGATTTTACGGGGAAGGCTACAGTTATTTGAGCTATATTTTATTTATGAGTATCTGAAGGCTTTCTTTTAGTTTAGAGACTTAAATTCATGGGTGCAGTAAATTGCTTTGTTGTGTTTCACTTCTCAACTTGGATTTCTTGTTTTTAATGGCAATGTAAAGGTGTTTAATTTACCTGGTTTTATAAGTATTTGAATTAAATTGATTTGAAAAAATGGCTTTTTCAAGTATACATGTACGCATTTGAAAATATGTAGCTGTAATAGTGACATCTACATTATGTGGCAACTGGCATGGCAAAAGACTTGCAATGACTCCATCAGTGTGTGTTTAGTTCACCCACGAGTTAGGCAGCATAGGATTCAAGGGACAGGCTGGCAGACAACCTTTGGTCTACAGAATGTTTTAGACTTTGATGGCTCACATGCTTAGTGGGTTACAGACCTTGAAGAAAACTTAACATCCCTTTCCCTCTCCTCATCCACCCGAGAGTTACATCTTCAAGAGTAGCAGCAAGCTCCCCATTAGGTTAATTTTCAGTCCCCCAAAGACTTTTCTAATTGGGCACTTCTCAAGACAGGAGTGTCTACACCCTAAGAGGGTGTACTTTTCTTCTGAACTATGTCTTTAGCTGAACTGCTTGAAAGTGTAAGGGCTGGCTGTTGAAGTTACCTCCTCCATTCTTTAATTCTTGAAAGCGAGTACACATACACACTCCTCTGAAACCTGTAGTACTTAGAACTCAACACTTATTTTTCCTCTTATGGTTAATTGACTATTATCTTTCACTGTATTTTCATACATCTTGTTTGCCTCACCCAGACTATAAGCTGCTTGAGGGTATGAAGGGTGTCATAAACTTCTGTGTGTCCTCATGAAATAAGTGCTCAGTATTTGATTTATTGCCTTTAGAGTTTTTATGTAACTTTGGCAGGCCAAGATAGAGGGGATTGTATAAAAAGTGGGTTCTATAGAATAGCCTTTATTTAAAACACTATTTTTTTCTTATTTATTGTGATTTAAGTGAAAGTCTACAAACCACATCAGCCTCTCATGCAAAAAGTTATACACACCTTGCTGTGTACCTCTAGCTGCTCTCCTCCTAATGAGACAGCATATTCCTCCTCTCCACTCTGTATTCCCCATGTCCATTCAACCATCCCCTTTCCCCCTCTTCCTTCTCATCTCGCCTCCAGGCAGGAGTTGCCCACATTGTCTCATGTGTCTACTTGAGCCAAGAAGCTCACTCCTCACCAGTATCATTTTCTGTCTTATCGTTCAGTCCAATCCCTGTCTGGAGAGTTGGCTTCGGGAATGGTTCCAATCTTGGGCTAACAATGGGTCCAGGGATCATGACCTCCAGGGTCCCTATAGTCTCAGTAGATGACTAAGCCTGGTCTTTTTACTAGAATTTGGGATCTGCTTCACACTGTTCTCCTGTTACATCAGGGATTCTCTGTTGTGTTCCCAGTCAGGGCAGTGATCAGTGGTAGCCAGGCACCATCTAGTTCTTCTGGTCTGAGGCTGGTGGAGTTCCTGGTTTATGTGGCCCTTTTTGTCTCTTGGGCTCATCTTTACCATATGTCTTTGGTGTTCCTCATTCTCCTTCACTCCAGGTGGGTTGAGACCAATTGATGCATCTTAGATGGCTGCTTGCTAGCGTTCAAGACCCCAGATGCCTCTCACCAAAGTAAAACACTGTTTTTAATTACAAAGCCAAAAGAGATATTTATGATGTTTTTCAAATCCTTGAATAATGGCTGCTTTCACTGAACCCTTCAATTTTGTTAATTTTTCAAATAACATTTTCTCTAATTTCATATCCTCTTCAAATGTGCATACTTTTGAGCAGCCTAAGCAGCAAATTACATATTTCTGAATGGATCTTGGAAATCATTAAATATGTATATATTTAAGTAGGATTTGACAAATATTCTTTGAGCTACACACGGAAGAAAACCAATGTCAAATAACCTTCTTGTCTTAAAACTGGGAAGAAAACCAATGTCAAGTAACCTTCTTGTCTTAAAACTGGGGGAAAAAATCTGTTTAATATTTGTTAGTCATTGACAAAGAAAATGAGGCCATGACTGAGGAGAATAATTACACATTTTTTGGAGAAAATATGAAATATTAACTTGATTAGAAAATTATCTAAGAGTTTAAATTATGATTATATTTGGCTTTAATTACACTAGAAGTTAGAGTGTTCCCACACTTTGGAAAGGCCTTCAAGATTTATTATATGTACCTTGTATTTTATTTTTGTTATTCATCATAGTATCAACACTTGACTATAGTCACCACAGTAGTAAATATGTACATACTCTATGTGTGTGTTTGTGTTGTTTTGGCCATGTTTTATCATACAAAAATTTTTAGGCATAAGACTAACTTAAAAGTGGTCATTGACATTGTAGGGTAACTCGTAGCTCCATGCATACTGCTTGTAATAGAAGATGACACAGAGAAAGTAAAAATGATCTCAAACTGAGAAAGTAAAAATCTGCCCAGCCATTCATCAGAGTGGACTAATAATGACAGATAAAGCTAGCTGCAAAGTTAACAGGAATCAGTATCCACCTACTCCTAACTTATTAATTATCTCATTATCCAACATTTCACATTTACGATGATAGTAAAAAAATATACTATCCAACTATTTCGTGTATTAATGACATATGTCTGGCAGTAATGAATGCCAAGGTACAAAGGCAAGAATAACACTGGCTGTGATGGTTAAGGTTATGTGTCATCTTGGCTGGGCCATGATTCTCAGTGATTGGGCAGTTATGTAATTTGGCAGTTATGTAATGATGTAGTTATCCTCCATTTTGTGATCTAATGTGGTCATCCTCCATTTTCCCATAATATCGATTTTCACATAATGACCTGGTCTTTGGAACCTAACCACAATGAGTGAGGAATGGGTGTGTCGCCCAGGGACCTACTGCAGCTATAAAGTTTTGTAACATCCCCCTTCTTTGGCAACTGCCTTTTTACTTACTGAGAAACTTTATTCTCTAAAATAAAAGATATAAGAAATATTGGTATTTGAAATTATACCAATAAGAATGAAGCATCCCTGTCTTGCCTGGGTGATCTAAGTCACTTTTTGACAGAGACAAGCCTCAATTTATACCTCGGGTGCAGAGGCTTCAGGTAAAGGATTTCTGGATACAACATTCTACATCTGGCTTAACTTTCTTGTTTCCAAGGAGACGGGACACTGGGTTCACTTTGCAGTCTAGACTGGATGTTGATCTCTTTACACACAGCCCTGCTTTGCTTTGAGGCTGTCAAAATACAACTTTATTTAAATTTCAGCTAAGCTTCACTTTTCTCCAGAATTCTTTAATAGCTCATCTTTTCCTTTGGTGAGGGGCCCCACGCTTCCTCTGGTGTGCAGCCTGCTCCTGGCAGTTGGTCGTTAAACCTGGTTTTGTCAGGCTGTCAGTTTGTTGTTGGTGTTTTTAAGCTAATAGAACTAGACAGCACATAGTTTATTGTCTATTTTGACACATTCTCCCTCGTTTCAGTCCTGTTTAATGTTCATATCTGTTACTCACCTTGAGCCTGTAGATCTATGAAGTACAAGAACAGAAAGAAACCGTAGGCCAATCTGGTTTAGGCCTCTTGTTTTATGTTAAGAAAAACTCATAAGATTTGGAGGATAGACAATCTTAATTTCATCAGTAACATGTTTCCAATTTAGATATTAAGGTAAGTTACTTCTCAGATTTTTGCAAATGGATAACCCCATCCTAGTGTGCCTTGGCTGATTCTTGTACCTCATTGCTGTGTTCTGGGCTATAGTTTACTTTTTGTGTAAATGGGCCTCAATCCACTTATTATACCTTTGGTGGCTGTTTGACATGCTTTTGGTACATTTAGAACAATGGTTAATATTACTGACTACTGGTTAATCTGAATTTTATTCAATCCGTAGACATTTATTATTGTTAAATCATTATTTCCGTAGTCAAAATATAAATCATGCCCTGCCTTTGGCTCCCACATCAATTTCCTCTACTTCTGTACAGCACTTTCTGTATTTCTGCCTCATTTTATGATTAATTCTTTACTAGATAATCTTTTTTAATGCAGGCTCTATTTTACTTCATCTTATTTAACTTGGGGAACACTATGCTTTTCACAAAGCAAGTATTGGATAAATCTCTTGATTGACAGGCAAAACATCATGGTAGTTGTTGTGGGCAATACAGATATGGGTGAGACATGTCTCCTGCCCTCAAGAATTTTAGAACCTTTTAAGGGATGAAAGACAGAGACACAAATAAAAATATGGCAGAGCCTTATGAAATGAAATGAGCAACACCAACAATAGTATGGGAAGGCAAAAAGAAGTCACATTAGCAAAGGGCTTACTGTTGATTAGTGCAAATAATTTTCAGTTCTCTCTTTAGATGTTATGTCCCTATTTTGATTCATTTTAATAGTAGGACTTTGTTTTCCAGGAGGAAAAAAAAAATTACAGGTGCTAATTTTGCTGAATCCCAAGTGTAGGGCAACGAAAATTCTGAAGTCCCTGTCTTCCTTTACCACATGAAAGAAAATTGAATTGTCATTGAAATGAGAAGACAAAATTAAAACCTTTTTTGGTTAGGTACCTCATGACTTCAGTTTGAGAAACAATTCTTTTTGGCAATTACGCAGTGCCGAAGCTCTTCATTTATCATCATTTTCCCTGTGTGATTCTCTTAATACAGCTATCAACTTGGAGAGGTTCAGTCCTTAAGAGCGTCCCTCTAATCATGCATACGCTTCTCCATGCTGTTAGTTACTAAGCATTTTAAGGTATGTTATTAGAGCTGTTATTAACTAATTGGTATTTATTTTTCAAATTAATGCAGTTCTTAGCTGAACCTGGGAAATGAATAACAGATTTCTTATATAGAAATTTATCACTTAACTGAATTATAAGGTTTTGCCCTATTTCTTCAGCTTCCACCTATTTGGTTTAATCTAGCACATTTGAATAGAGATAGATATGGTTTCTTCTTCCTAAAACTACTGTCTAGAGATTGCATGAGATTGTATGGGTATAACTTAGCAACTCTTTTTAAATCCACAAGGTGCTTAGAAACACCTTACGTCTTTTTAAAAGGTGATACGCAAATTGGTTTAATGAAACCAGCATTTCTTTTATTAAAGACCCTCATTTAAGTACCCTAACTGCCAAATATAAAGCTAATAGAACAGCTGTAATAGTTTTCCCTCATCAGAGGTTTTACATCCCACTGTGTATTGTATTTTGTAAATAGGAAGCAGTTGATACCAGAATCATACTATCAGCAAATTGTTGGTGACTCTCTTTTTTTTTTTTTTTTTTCTCTTTAGCTCCCTCACTGTTGGCTCTTATTTTGGTAGGCCAGCCTGTCTGGCTCTGTTGCATTGTTGTCTGTGTCTCCCCATTCCCAGAACATCAGATAAATTTAGCAGATCTAAATCTCCCAGTAGTCCAAGGGTAGCACAGTGTGGGGAATCTTGTTTTGTATCCAGATTTCTTTCTTGGCTGAAAATTATCTAATTTGTGAGATTATATTATTTGAATTTACAGCTGTGTAACTGCAACAGGGCTTTGTGACTTTACAGTACTGTGAAATGTTGCAGATGTTACTTTAACATAGTACACTTACCTTTTCAAAATTAGAACATGTTCGCCAGTTTCTAGAACAGAAGTAGTTTTTTTTTTTTCTGTTGAAAATAGGGGAACAAGGATTTAAAGAAAGCTCATGTTGTTCAATGGTAGTAAAGAATTTCAAAGCTTTATAAAAAATTAACAGGATATATTTAATCTAAAAAGCTCTTAAATAGCCTTTTAAAACCTTAAGTATTTTGTTAGTAATATACTTATTTCTGTCGAGTTGGTTCAGACTCATACTGACCTATATGACAGAGTAGAACTGCCCCCGGTGGCATAATGTTTAAGAGTTTGGCTACTAACCAAAAGGTCAGCAGTTCAGATCCACCAGGTGCTCTTTGGAGACCCTGTGGGGCACTTCTGCTCTGTCCTATAGGGTCGCTATGAGTCCGAATGAACTCCATGGCAATGGGCTTTAGTTTAATGTTTGCGGAAGCCAACTGCCATGTTTGTCTCCCAGGGAGGGGCTGGTGGGTTCAAACCACCAACCTTTCAGTTAGCAACCAAGTGCATAACCACTGGGCCACCAAGGCATCTTATTAGTAATCTAACTCAGTTTTCATTCATCTACTTAATTAGCGTCTATGTATTTTTTAGGCCTAATGTTAGCTATTGGATAAACAATAGATAAATCTAGTAACTGCCTTTGAGTTTACAGTCTAGAAGGAGAGAAAACCAAGAGAACTGTAATTTATGTTGTTGTTGTTAGGTGCTGTCAAGTTGATTCCAGCTCATAGCGACCATGTGTACAATAGAATGAAACACTGCCCCGTCCTGCACCATCCTCACAATCATATAATTTGTAGCACATCATAATAAGCAATATCCCTGGGAGTATCTGGAGAACACAGTAGAATCTCGGGTGGTTCTACCTAATTTCATTGGGAGCAGAGAAGATGGGCAGCTAAGGAAACAAAAAGTGACGCCTGAGCGTGGAGTAGGCATTACCCACAAAACCCACTGCCGACCTCTTGGTTAGCAGCCGTAGCACTTCACTACTACGCCACTAGGGTTTCCTAAGTAGGCATTAGCTAACTCTTTTCTTAAGGGTTTCTGCATGCTCTAAAGTCGTGGTTTTCATCTTCTTGCTTGTCTTTTTCTTCAACTTTCATAGAAAAGCATACAGTTGATGTTTCTTCATTATTATTTATTGGATAATTTCATTTTTACGTTAATAAATTTTAAAATATTTCCATTTTATTTTTATGTGAAAATGAAATTAGTTTCTTCTGTGGTATTTGATTAACTTTTTTATGCTTCTGTGAATCTCTTAGCTGATTATTCTTATTTTGTGTTAGCGTTTCAAAAGGGATGCTAACAAAACCATTGTCAGGTCTTTTGACATCTCTCTTTTTTGTGCGACTCTAGCATATTTGCATTTGCATTGGGATTGTCCACATTAAATTGTAAATTTTGACAGGACTAAATAAGTCTCTATCTTCCTTATCATACGTTAGCATTGATCCGTAATGGAGCTCGTCTCATTAATTTATTTATTATTAATAGAAGCCTGAAACTTGAAAGTCTATTATGTTTTATACATGTTGAATTTGAGATGACAGTGGGCTATCCAAATGGAAATTTTCAGTTAACAGTTAGACAATCAGAGAAAGATTGTACTTATCCTTCATAGAGGAGGTTTTAGAACAAAAGTCAAATCATGTCTTCCCTCTGCTTATAACCCTTCAGTGATTCTCCAGCTCACTCAAAGATGAAGTCCTTACAGTTGCTTTTAAGGTATTACATGATGTTGCCCCCAGTTACTTCCAGCCTCGTCTCCTACTCCTCTGCTCCCCAGCTCTGGCTACACGGACCCTTCTCGTGTTTCTCAAAAAGCATAGTTATGCTCCAGCCTTAAGGCTTTGGGGGAACACTTCCCCGTCCTCCTGCCAGAATCACCCTTCCTTCAAATATGATTCTCATCTCCATCAAGTATTAATGGAGCCTTTCCTAACTATTTAAAATTCATACCCATTCCCTTCCATACACTTTATGCCTCTAATTTTGGCTTATTTTTCTTCTAGCACTTAACACTTTCTAATATACCGTATCATTTACTTTTTAATTTTATTTTCTGTCTGTCTCACAATATATGACACTTCATGAAGACAACAGTTTTTGTAAATTTTATTCACAGCTGTATCCCCAGTGTCTAGAACAGAGGCTAAATAGATAGTAGGCACTTAATAAATATTTATTGCTACCTTGTTTGTCTGCTCCCCACATTCAGTTCAATTTAAAGTTTTCTGCCTAATGCTTACCTTTGCTAGCAACATGGGACATTACCAAGGATTTTATCTCTAAAGTATTTTCTTGAGGTCAAAACAGAAATTAACATATGTAATCTGCTATTGACTAGACAGGTGTTCAGTCACCCATGCACCAGATCCTGTGATAGACTCAGTCGGTGAGATCTGATGTAGACTGTGTACATTATGTTAAGGAGGTTGGATGTCCTGTGAGCAGTGAGGACTTAGTGAAGGGTTCTAAGCAAGAACTGGTATGATCAGGCATACGTTTTGGCCGCATACTCTGGTAGCTCTGCAGAGGATGGATTCAAGGAGAACAAGATGGGAAGCAGGGAGACCATTTGGGAAGATATTTTAGTAGTCCAGCAAGAGATGATGAGAGCCTGAACTGGGGTCGTGATAAGGAAGAATATGAAGAAAGCATGGATTTTGGAAATATTCAGGAAATAAAAATTGACAAATCTTGATGTTTACTTGCATGTATGGTATGAGCGAAGAGGCAAGAACGGCTCCAGTACACCAAAATACTTGAGGAAACCGAAAACTCAAATCTGTTGTTGCCAAATCAATTCTGACACATGGCAACTTCATACGTTATAGAGTAGAACTGTTCTTCAGGTTTTCTTGGCTGTAATCTTTATAGACGCAGGCCACCAGGCCTTTCTTCCGCACTGCTGCTGGATGAGGGTTCAAACTGCCAACCTTTAGGTTAGTAGTAGAGCATAAACCATTTGTGCCACCTCGGGACCTCCTAAATACTTGAGGAAGAGATGTGGAATTCAGTTTGGAAAGCTGAGTTTGAAGTACCTTTATGACATCCAGATGGAGATGTCTGGTGAAGAGTTGGATTATGGACCTGAAGTTCAGGAGATGTGAGCTACAGCTGAAGATTAGGGAGTAACCTGTATAGACATGTTTTTCGAAATCACGTGAGTGACTGATACCACCCCAGAAAAATATATAGTATTAGGGAGAAGAGGCCTAGGGCAATTGGATCATGAGGAAACCTAACCCTCAAGAAATGGGCAAAAAAGAACTGAGAATAAGGTAAGAAGAAAACCACACTAATATGAGTCTCTCAGATCATGGCTTAAACACCACTTCTTTAGAGGTGCCCCAATTGATTCCCGATCAAAATTAGGTCTCCTATGTTGTTTTCCTTTTTGAACCCTATTTTTCCTTTTATAACTCTTAACCACAGTATAAAATTATGTATTTTATTTTTTGATGTCTTGTTTTCCCACCCCATGAGAGCAGGAACTTCTGCTTTGCTCGCCAGTATGTGCCTAGGTCCTAATACAGTGTCTGATACATGATAGATGCTTGTTAAGCAAATGAAAGAATTATGGGGTCACAGAAGCCAGTATGTGATGATGTTTCCAGAAGGAAATAGTTTCAAATGCTGCTCAAGCAGGCCAATAAAATAATAATAATAATAATAATAGCCAGCATGTAGTGAGCACTAATGAATGAAGGGATGAAATGTGTTTATTGATGAGGAAATATCCGATGAGTGATCCATTGGGCGAACGCTACTGCTCAAGGAGCTCTTAGTCTGAAAGGGAGGTAATAACAATAGCCAGTATTCTACAAGCGGTAGCTAAGCTGTTCTCTTTATATGCATTATTTCATTCAGCCTTCACAGCTCTGAAGATAGGCACAGTTCTTATCGCTATGGTACAGATGAGGAAATAAGTTTATTTACTTTGCCCAAGGTCACACAGGTAATGGTGAAGCCAGGACTTGAACAAGATCTTTCTGCCCCAAAGCCCATGCTTTTAGCCATTATACTAAACTCCACTTCAGTAGGGAGATCCATTTGATTCCTTATCAGAGAAGTGATATCTTGAAAGTGACATTTGAACAGGAATGCCTTTGCTGCTGTTTATAGGACGGATTAGAAGTGAGAGTGGTATTGAGAAACAAGATGAATGGATTTTGCATTAATCTAGAGTGGGGTATTTTGTTCCAAACTAGGATCATAATTATATGTAGAAATGAAAAAGGACACAATCTAAGATTTGTTCTTAAGGGGGAATTGGCAGGACATGGATGCCAATTAGAACTGAGGGGTGAAGAGAGAAAAAGAATTTTTAAAAAATTGCAAGATTGTAGTCCTAGGAGTTGGAGATTTTTATAAACCGCACTATTAATATGAAGAAATTGGAAATGTACCTTTTGTTGCATGAAATAAGTTTGTAATTAAAACTTTATAGATTATTTGCACAAGAAAAAATAGATTTGATTTAGACAGTGTTTGGGTTTTGAAAAAAGAGCTAGATATAAAAGTTTTAGAAATCGAGGAAAAGGATTTAACCAGAAGTATTCATTAAAACCGTGTGAGAGATTCTCGTAGATCTCAGCATTTTTAATAATAAACTTTGCCAATATGACTGCTAACATTGTGGCACTGTTGTTGTTAGGTGCTGTCAAGTCAGTTCCAATTCACAGCGACCCTGTGTACGACAGAGGGAAATACTACCGGGTCCTGCCCCCACAATCCCTGTTATGCTTGAGCCCATTGTTGCAGTCAGTGTCAGTCCGTTTCGTTGAGGGTCTTCCTCTTTTTTGCTGACCCTCTATTACACTACTTTACCAAGCGTGATGTCCTTCTCCAAGGATTGGTCCCTTCTGATAGCACGTCCAAAGTATGTGAGATGAAGTTTCTCCATCCTTGCTTCTAAGGAATATTCTGGCTGTACTTCCAAGATAGATTTGTTCGTTTTTTTGGCAGTCCAGGACATTTTCAGTATCCTTCCAATGCCTTTTCTTCTATTGTGTTCCTTATTCATCGTCCTGCTTTCACATGCATATGAGGCTATTGAAAATAGCATGGCTTGGGTCAGGCGTGCCTTAGCCCTTAAAGTGACACCTTTACTTTTTAACAACACATTAAGGAGGTCTTTTGCAGTTCCATAGTCACTTAATAATTTAGAATGTAAGGAAAAGTTAAAAAATTTTTCCGTTTGACAAGAATTTTTTCTCCTTTCACAAGTTTAGAGGGAGTCAAAGAGAATGAAGAGATCTTTTGTTTAGCACTAATAAAATCCAAAACATAATGATGAATGTAAGGCTAGGGATCGGATTCCTGAGTTTCACTGGGGATTCTTCAGAGAGTAGTGATCGATGAGGGACAGATCAGTGCAGTCACCAACTATCACAGCCCTGTGAGGGAGAGCCTGGCTGACGTGCCAGAGGGAACGACTTCGTGTTGTCTGGCATCTATACCAAGGTCCTAACATAGACTAAACATTTGATCTTTGTCATCTGACTACATAAACAGAAGGTTACTCGTATAGAATTCAAAGTGCTAAGAAAGTGCAATTCAAAATTCAAATCTAGCTTATTACTTAAATTTGATCATATAAATATAGTTTATTTTCCTATCAGTGTAAAAATCCCAAACCTTATGAGTAAACAAAAGCCATTAAATACTTTTGCAAAGTAGGGTCTAAACAATAAACAGACAAAAAAAATTTCTCTCTCAGTTATACATTTTTTTTTTTTACGGTTAAACATGAAAGCAGTCTTTTACTTTTTGAAAAAAAAGGTTTAGTGTCTGTTTAATTACCCTAACAATGTTTTGGAGCCCTGGTGGCACAGTCATTAAGAACTTGGCTGCTGGCCAAGAGGTACACAGTTCGAATCCACTAAGCTGCTCCTTGCAAACTCTATAGGGCAGTTCTACTCTGCCCTACGGAGTCATTTTCATCCTAATCAATCTCAATGATTTCATAAAAGATTATTAATTTTGTTATTTTACAGATGTAGAAACACTAAATAGCAGATAACTCTTGTGCTTTTGTATAGATTCTGATGCTTTTATGATGGTTATAATTATCTATTCATTAAGAGACCATAATGTTTAGAATTTCTCCAGTATAGTGGGAGCATTAGGGTACATTTCTTATTGTTGTCCTTCCTTTTTAGGTGTGAAGTTTTTCAACATGAGTGGCCTTGGGGACAGTTCATCCGACCCTGCTAACCCAGACTCACATAAGAGGAAAGGATCGCCATGTGACACACTGGCATCAAGGTAAGAATACGTCTTTCTTAGTCTCTTTCTGGCAGAGCTGCCCCATCATTTTCATTGCTGCTTTAGAGCTTCTGTTTCATCTACTCCAGATTTACTGGCTTTTAAGTCTCTCAGCCTCAGCATGCTCTAATCCTTCTCCAAGGCCATTGCTCTTTCAGTTCAGTCGGCTCCCTTTTGATTTCCAGTAGCCAACGCCTGTGCATCCTCGGATGCCAGCTTCTTTGTCACTTCCTCAAGGGAGCATTCCCTTCCTTCATAAATATTAAGTCAAGTTTTCCTCATTCATATGTCTGTCTCACACATATTTTTATAACTCTGTTCCATAATTACAAACTTTCACTAGTTGGTGTGATTATTTCATGAATGCCTGGCTTCTCCGCTAGACTCAAAACTGCGTTAGGCAAGGGGACTTGTTTTTTCTTGCTCACCATTGTATCCCTAGTTCTTAGCAAAATGTCTGGATTATGTATAGTAAGGATGCAGTAAATGTTAAATGAATGAATCAATAAATCTATTGTACATCTTTAACTGCTACCTCGGAACATGATGGTGTTAGTGGAACTTAGAAATACTGTGTTTTAATATTAAAACCCACCCAGTGCCATCGAGTAATATTAGGATTTTTAAAAATTTTAAAATTGGTTATTTGAGGGACTAAATATTTGGTTATGTTGTAAGGAATATGACCACCTTAAACCAGCTAAGAAACCCATTGCCTAAGTAGGCTAACAAAAGCCAGATACAGAAGGAAACTCAATCATATCAAAAGGGCAGCTTTCCCTCTGAGAGAAGAGAGGGGATTTTATTCCTTTCACTCCAAGGATCTAGAGCAAGCAAGGCTTTTCATTCTCTGCAAGATTGACATTTTGGGCTGGATAATTCGTTATTGTAGGGGGCTGTCCTGTATATTGTACGGTGTTTAGCAGTATCCCTGGCCTCCTACATGCTAGATCTAATAGCATCTCAGTTGATAACCAGAAATGTCTCTAGACATTGCCAAATGTCTCCTGGGGGCAAGGGAGAGCAAAATCGCCCCCAGTTGAGAATCACTGATCAAGAGAGTAAAGTGGCAGAAGACTCTTCTATCATTGTATTACATGTTTCTTTCTCTTAGAGGGAAGAAGAAAGGATTTTAATAGGAGAGTGTCAGGACTTTAGGCTAGAGAAAGAAAAGTTATTCTTTCTATCAGCTTAAAGAACTATAATAGATGATACTAAATTTAGTAAGCACTATTTAGAGTGCTTACTAAATTTACCTAAATGGTATAAAAAACCATACGCACTGCCATCAAGTTGATTCCGACTCTCAGCGATTTATGGAAGCAGACTGTCATGTCTTTCTCCCCCAGAGCAGCTAGTGGATTCAAACCACCAACTTTTGATTAGCAACTGAGTGCCTTAACCACTTTAACCAGGGCACCTATAAATGGTATATAGTATATATTAGTCCACAGGAAGCCCTGGTGGCACAGTGGTTAAAGTGCTTGGCTGCTAACTGAAAAGTCGGCAGTTTGAACCGACCAGCCTCTGTGTGTGAGAAAGATGGGACAGTCGGCTTCTGCCTTGAAAACCCTGTGGGCAGTTCTGCTCAGAGGTCCTATAGGGTCACTATGAGTTGAAATCCGCTAGATGACAGTGGGTTCAGTTCAGTTTATATTAATCTACAATATATTTTTTCAACATGAATTTTGAGATATGAATATACATAGCCTTTTTCATTCCTTTTAACCTTTGATTAGTATTCTATTACATGAATATACCGCATTTGAAAAATATATCTCCCTATTAATACACGTACAGATTATTCTAAGGTTTCACTATTACAGCCCACACTGCAGCCAACATCCTCATACACATCTCGTACTACATATGTGTAGGCGTTTCTATAGGCTCTGTATACATTTTTATGTTAATTAGGTAATCACCACATTGCTCTCCAATGACAGCACCTAAGAGTTCCCATTTCCCCACATGCTTACTGACTCTATTCTATTCGCACTTGAACTGCTTGCCAATCTGATGGGTGTGTGATTATACATTTAAATACATTTTCCTGATTATTGGATATGTTGATCATCATTTCATATTTTTATTGGCCGTTATGTTTTCGTCTTCTGTGAATTTCCTGCCCATGTTCCTACTGGGTTGTCTTTTTCTTCTTCATTTGTAAAAGTTAATTTTAATTTTCAAGTTGCTAGCCTGTTTTTTTCTTATTCGATGTGAGTATCTTCTCCAGCCTTTCCATTTTAATCTCTTTAGGATGTCTTTTGACATACAGAACCTTAAGCTTTTTATCCGTCAGCTTTTAGGATTTTGATTAAGAATTTTTCCGTTTACTCCAAGGTCTTAAGTGTAATTTTTATATTTTTTTCTAATATACATTTAGGGTTTTAGTTAATCTGGAAATTATTTTTGTATATGGTATAATGTAGGTATCTAATTTTTTTTTTTCCTACATATATAAAGTAGTGGTCAGAATGCTATCGTTATTCCCTGCTTTTATACTGTTACCTTTATAATAGACCAAGTTCATATATATATATATATATATATAGACCTGACTCCAAGCTTTATCATGGACCAAGTTCCATGTATATATGGATCTGACTCGGAGCTTTCTTATGATAAAAGCCTTGATATCTGATAGGGCAAGTCCCTCTTTGTTATTTTTCAAAATTGTTTTCCTTCTTCTTGGCCATTTATTCTCCCATTCAGATTTTAGAATTAGTTTTTAAATTTCTCCCCAAAAAATCCTGCTATGAAATTTGTCAAATTTATCTTGCTGCATGTACTCGCTGTGAAAGTTGTAAGATGTAGTTTTTCTAAGTAAAATGGGAATAATTCCTCAATAATGAATGATTTAAAAGATAGAACATGTGATTGCCACTAAAATTTGGTTTTGTTTTGCAATGTGTACTATTTAGTAGTATTTTGTTTTATGTAGGTAAATACATTTGATTGATTGATTTGGTTCTTTTCAACTTACTTTGATGTTGGGTAGGTTCTATAGATTCTGTAGTCTTTTTAAAATTAAAACTAAATGATATTTTAATTGTTGACAATTATGAGCATTTTAGCAACTTATCTTTTCTTCTGACTTTTTTTCTAATTTTATAGGCAGCCAAATGATTTTGATTACTGCTTATAACAACAGAGAGCTGCTTGTGACCAATTTTTCTTATTATGTTGATCTGATAATAGGAAAATTCATTTCAAATTAATACTTCATTGTGTATGTTACATAAAGCAAGTTGCCTGGTGACTTGGCTAAATAAACTAGGGATAAAGACTGGAAAACAAAAATCAACAATATCCATTGGACATATCTGAATGCTTTAAAAAAAAGTGCTGCTGTTTGCATTATTGTTGATTCCTCTCAATATTTTACTTGAAGTTTGATTTTATTTATTACGCTTATGAGAATTTTTACATAGATGGTTTTTTTAGAACAGAGTTGTAAACAAAAGATATCGTTTAATGTACTGTTGTCTCAAATTATTGATTTCTTTTTTATTTTACTTTATGAATGGATACTTTTTTTTGATGAGGACTAATATTATAATCATTATAGAAATCAAGAGTTTATCAGATTTCTAATTATAACTTATTTGAACTCCTAAGTCCTGCTTAATTTAAAACAAAGTTGTTTAAAAATTCCTATCTTCTATTTTAAGGAATAATTATTTAGAATGTAAAATAATTTGTAATACAGCTAGTATACTTACTGCCTGGTGGTAGCGTAGTGGTTAAGAGCTACAGCTGCTAACCAAAAGGGTAGCAGTTCGAATCCACCAGGCCCTCCTTGGAAACTCTATAGGGCAGTTCTACTCTGTCCTGTAGGGTCACTATGAGTTGGAATTGACTCAACGGCAGTGGGTTGGTGGCACAGTGGTTAAGAGCTCAGCTGCTTCTTGGAAACCCTATGAGGCAGTTCTGCTCTAACCTATAGGGTCACTATGAATCGACTTGGCCACAATGGGTTCTTTTAATATCTGGAGTCCCTGGGTGGCACGAATAAATGGTTAAGCATTTGATTACTAATGAAAGATTGGTGGTTTGAACACACCTAGAGGCAACTCAGAAGAAAGGCCTGGTCACAGCCTTGAAAACCCTGTAGAGCACAATTCTGCTCTGCAGCACGTGGGGTCATTATGAGTCGGAATCAACTGGATGGCAACTGGTTTGATTTTTTTTATCCTTTTAATATGTAGTACTCTTCAGTGATTTGAAATATTAAAGTATGTACATCACTGGGGAAATACATCTTTTATGCAGCCATCACTTTATTTTAGTCATAGTTGTTTTCTGCACTTTGGTGTTTTGCAGCATCTATTTTTTAGACATGAACTTAAATTGCTTTCTAAATCTGGATAAAAATTAATCTGGATTAAAATCTCCCACCTGTATAAGGAAAGATCTGTATAAATGTTTAAATAATAAGTACTTGATCAAAGAAGGAAATGTTGTGATAGGAACGTACACTAACTGGATTTTGTTTATGTAACAGTACTGAAAAGAGGCGCAGGGAGCAAGAAAATAAATATTTAGAAGAGCTAGCTGAGTTACTTTCTGCCAACATCAGTGACATTGACAGCTTGAGTGTAAAACCAGACAAATGCAAGATTTTGAAAAAGACCGTCGATCAGATACAGCTGATGAAGAGAATGGAACAAGGTAAAAAAAAAAGACAAAAACCTATGGCCGTATACTTTGTTATTAAGACACTTACAATACGTGGTTTTAGTTTTATTAAGAAAGTATTGAACACCATAATTTTAGTAAAAAAAATTTTTAACTAATACTTATTTTAGAAAGTGAATCTGAGAGCCTTCTTGTTACAGTAAAATGGGTTACTGCACTAACTTGAAAACTGATTGCTTTCAGAGGTTATGGAACCCAGTAACCTAGGGTGTTGAGTCAGGAGACACAAGTTGTAGAGTTGGACCTGAGACCCTGCATAGCATTGAAGGACAGCAACTCAATGAAGGGAAAAATCTCCCATCTGCGTAAGGAAGCTTGTCTCTGCCTGGATTCTGGAAACCGTCTCCTCTGAAAAAACCCTGAGCCTGTGCTTCATGTAATTTTGAGGGTTATATTTATAGTACCTATGTTTTCTGGGAACCCACACCAAGAAATCTGTGGGTTGCCTACCAGAAACAAAGGCAAAGCACTTTGGGAGAATACTCCTACAACCTGGCTACATGGGATTCCCACAGGAAATGCCCTTCTGAGGGCAATTTTCTACTAAAAATTTCTGTAACATATGAAGAAATAATCTACGATGTGTAAGAACACAAATAAACAGGAAGACTAGACCCAGAAGTTGAGATTATTAAAAGCAGCAATGTAAAAAGACTAAAATACGTATGTTTAAAATGATTAAAGTTATAAAATAAAAATGACTATGAAAAAGGCAGATAGATCTGGAGAAAGAAAAGAAATAGTACTTATAGAAATAGAAATGAAGTCATTAAAAGTAAAACTAGTGAATGAATTAGCAAATTAGGAATCTGAGGAAATGACCAGAATGCTGCAGAAAGCAATAGAATAAAAAGATAGAAATAAGCCTTGTCAAATTATCCGACTCTCTAACCTTTGTGAATGTGTAATTTTGGTTAAAAAGAGATTCATTTAAGAAAAAGAGCTTAGCACAGTTCCTGGCTGGTATGTAGTAAGTATTCATTACATTAGCTACTATTATCTTAAAACATAATTAAATGCTACCAACAAAAAAAAACAATTATCAGACCAGATAACTTGTACAAGTAAGTTCTAACAAACCTTCAAAAACAGATAATTCTAATCTTATACAAACTCTACCCAAGAATAGAAAAAGAGGGATAGCACCTAAACTCATTTTATGAAGCTAGTCAACCAAGGTACCAATTCAGAAAAGGCCAAAATGAGAGTGAAGAAATATAAGCTTATCTCATTTAGAAACCTAGAAATAAAAATTCTTTATAAAATATGAACATATACAAGATATTAACAAATTAACAGTCCACCCAGTGGAGTATTTTTTTAAAAGAAGATACGCCATGGTCACATAGGTTTTAACGTTAGAAAAATAATGTTAATTGGGAGACTTTTAATTAAACCTAACAGATTAAACATTTTTATTTATCTCACTTTCCCCAGAAACTCCTTTAAAATATAATTTTAAAAAATAATAGAGGCAAGAACCCAAAGAACAAAGAGAACGTGTGAGAAGAGACAACAGATAAAAGATGTCTGCAGGATTTTAAAAACCTATAAAATGAGTAGTCTAGTGACAGCTGATTTAGCAATCGGGAGAAACCAGTAATGTAAGCCTGCAAGGGGGAGAGCCAGTAAGGCTGTGTACCTTCCCTGCTTAGTTAGTCTCAAAACACCCTCGCAGCCCACCTGGCTGTCCTCTTTAAGCAGGAGATGGGAGGATTCCTCTGGGGAAGTTGAGCAGTCCAAGGGAAAAGACATAAAAATGCTGACATTTGGGTATCCTCAAATGCAAAAAGCAGCTTCTTGCCTCGCCCTACCCTTCACACAGCTGCCAGTCAGCTTTTCAGTACCTCACTCTGTAATATGAACAAAAAGTCAGGTATTTGAGGAAAGCCTGTAATATGAAAGAGAACAAAACAAGCACACATAAAAAAGGAACTCATAGGAAGCAGAGACAATGCAGGGAGCAGAAGAAAACTTAAAACAACCCAACACTCCCTCAGGCACAGAAGGGAAGATATTTTATCCATGAACAAGAATAAAATGCTATAAGATGAAACATTCAAAACAAGAAAAAACTTTTGGAAATTAAAAACAGGATAGCTGGAAAACTGTACCTCTTACCTTGCTTTCTGCTCTTTGCCTTCTCACATCTTCTCCTCCATCCATTCCAGGCACATTGTGCCACAGGTATTTGCACTCGCTATTCCCTCTTTCTAGAATGCTCTTCCCTAGTTATCCACATGGCTCATTCCCTCACGCTGTTCATGTTTTTGTTCAAATCTCTCTTTTCAGTGAGATTTTCCCTGACCATATAAAACTTCAGCAAAAAAAAAGAAAACACACATCCCTCTACACTTTCCTTGATTTATTTTCCCACAGCACTTCTTACATCTGACGTATATATTTTATTTGCTTATTGTCTCCCTACCCCTACGAGAGCTCCATAAGGGCAAGGATTTTTGACTGTTCCTCGTATCGCCAGTGCCTGAAATCATTCCTAGTTACATAGTAGGATTTCAATGAATATGTGTTGAATAAATGAAGGGTTGAAAGATAATTTAAAGAAATCACATAGAAAGTAAAATAAAATAAGCAATGGAAAGCAAGATAAAAGATAAATTTATAGGACTAGGTCAGGAAGTGTCACATAGGATTAATCCCAGATAAAAAGAACAGATCAAATACAAGGGAGGAAATTATAAGAGGAAAAAAATTTTTTTAATTCTCAGAACTACGGAGATATGAGTTTCCAGATCGAAAGCACTCATGTAGTACCCAACACAGTGAATAAAAAATAAAGAAAAACATACCAGTGTACAATTTAGTGACATTTCAAAACACTGGAGGAAAAAAACAGGAGAGTGGAAACAAAGGGTCACACACATTAGACTGCTTTCAGAAAGAGTCCAGATTTCTCGGTAACGTTGAAAACTAGAATTTTAAATCTAGAATTCTGTGTTCATCCAAATGAAGAATGAGTGTAAAAGACATCTTCATATTTTAAAATGAAGAAATAAATGTCTATATTCAATAATACCACTTTAAGTGTTAATGAGGATGCAGAAAAACAAAACCTTTTTACATTACCAGTGGTACAACCCCTCTGGAGAGCAATTTGTTAGTACTTAGTAAGGTCGAAGATACACAGACCCTGTGTCCAGCAGTTTCACTTCTGGTGTTACCCTAAAAAAACCATCACACATGTACAAAAGAGAAGATACTGAAAACTGTTTATTATAACGCTGAGTATAGTGTCAAAAGTTCTATCGGTAGGGGAATAAATAAATCAGTGGTGAGTTAGCCATATAATTTAATGCTCTAACAGCAGTTAAAACGAATGAATCAAATCTGTATGTAATCAATATGATTAAATCTCAAACACAATATTGAGTGGAAAAAATAAGTTGAAAAAATCTGTATGTATTTATGTAAACTTTAAAACAGAATAATATATGTGGTAAGAATAAAAACATGCTCAGAAATGATAGATGCCAACCTCAGAATAATGGTTATTTCTGAAAGGGGAAAGAGGAGAAAGGGTGGCAGGGCTTTTGCTGTATTTATAACATTTTATTTATTTAAAAAGGAAAGACCTGAAACAAAATGTTAATGTCTGTGCAGAGTCAGTGATGGCTGTGTAAATGTATACTGTATCTTCTTCTGTATGTTTTGGAATATTTGAAGTATTTCATATTTTTAAATGAACACATAAATGTCTATATTCAATAATACTCACATTTGGTTTTTGGTGAACCACCTAGCTGTGAGTCAGAATTGACTTGACGGGAATAAGTTAACTAGCCTGACAGATTGGAAACTTTTACTATTTAAGTATGATGCTGCTTTAAGGTGAGGGAAGAGATTTTTTAATATCACCGCACAAAAGAACTCCAAATCATTCTTCAGTTATCAATCAGAGCATCATGACATGAGTATGAAAAGTTAGCTAATTCATGCTAACTCTCCAAAGGAAAAATCCTATCTGTATTCTCACTTCAGTAGCAGTTGACCAAATCAGGAAAGGGAAAAAGAAAAATGGAGGAAGTAATCATTCTTTTTACAATTTATCCATTTCTGAAAAGCTTTTGGTGTAGACTTTTTTAAAAGGCTATATATCTGTAGCATTTTTTCCTTGTTTGAACACTGCACTTGGTAGGTCAAGATTCAGATTTTTCGTGCTGCCACTTTCTAGTTATATGATTTGGGGCACATTACCTAACCTTTGTGACTCTCAGTTTCGTTATCCATAAAAAGAGCATAATTAAAATTAAATATGAAAGTGCCTGGATGCTAAATAAATATTACTCGAATCTGAAGTTAGGTGAATCTAGATCTCCATTAACTTGCCTTTTTGGAAATGAACCCTTTTTGGATGTGTGAATTTTTTAAATTTCTTTATTACAGAGAAATCAACAACTGATGATGATGTACAGAAATCAGACATTTCATCAAGTAGTCAAGGAGTGATTGAAAAGGAATCTTTGGGGCCTCTTCTTTTGGAGGTAGGTGTTGTCATTGACCTAGGAAGTGATCAAGATCTTTGTTCTAGCCAGTTTGTTTTTTTTCTCTTCTCTTATGTCTTATATCATATGAATAAATTATAAAACAAAAAGTTTTTAAAGGATTCTTAGTAATTATTTTATTATGAAAACTATTTGACAGTTGTTACCATGTCAGAATTAAATATCAATAATGAACATGAAAATTTTTCATAAAGGCATTCTAAGTAGTCAGATGGAAAACTGAAGCCTACTGCATGGTTTTGACTGTTTCTGGGGTGGTTTGGACTAGCTGGGAAAATAAAACATTGTAGAATTACTTAGCTAGCTAGTGCTATCTATATATCTACTGTAGAATTTCACTTTTAAGTGAAGGATGCCTCACTTTATTGCAGTAGGTGTGTTCCTGAAAAGTTTTCTGACTATAATTTTAAAAATTATTTGTGTCAACATTCTAAGAGAACTCACTGTTTTATCAGCCTTCTATCAAACTTTATAAAGTGAAAAACTTTTCAACTTGAAGTGTAACACCCCCCTTTTCCTATCTTACCTTTGCTTCCTCTATCCTCAACACAGATGTTTTGTTAGATAAGTTATTCTCTGTGCCTAATAATTTATATACTTATATATAAACTCCTTTCCTTGCCCTACCTCAAGGCCGTCCTTTCTGGTGATGTCTTCCTAACCACTCGAACTTGCATAGGCGTTTTTATTTCCTAACTCCTTTATTCTTTTTGTCGTAGTACCCTGTCTGCACCTCTGTCTTTTGTGTTAACCATTGTTCCTCTGTTACTGCCAGTAATGTGAGGACATTCTCAATATTCAGTTCTTGCTTTTCCGACCCCAGAAATATCATCTGTTCTCACAGCTTCACCTTTCTTCTCTATACAAATGATACCCAAATGTGTACTTACTTTTTCCTCTTCCCCATACTCCATTCCTGTACTTCTAACAAACTGCCAAATATTTTTTGACTCCAGCGTAGTGGCTAAGAGCTATAACTGCTAACCAAAAGGTTGGCATTTTGAATTCACCAGGCGCTCCTTGGGAACTCTAGGAGGCAGCTCTACTCTGTGCTGTAAGGTCGCTATGAGTTGGAATCAATTCGACAGCAACAGGTTTGGTTTTTCATAGCAACTAGTCCTGGGTAGCACAAATGGTTAAGCGTTCAACTATTAGCCAAAAAGTTGATGGCTCAAACCCACCCAGAAATGCCTCAAGAAGACAGGCCTGGCAATGTGCTTCCATAAAGATCATGGCCTTGAAAGCCCTATGGAGCGGTTCTACTCTGCACACATGGGATCACCATGAGTTGGAATCAGCTCAACAGCAACTAACAACAGCAACCAGCCACATTTATTTATTTTTTTATTGTGCTCTAGGTGAAAGTTTACAGCTCAAGTTAATTTCTCATGCAAAAATTTATACATATATTGTTATGTGATATTAGTTGCAATCCCTATGACAGCATATTTCCCTGTTCTACCCCGGGTTTCTTGTGTCCATACGACCAGTTCCTGTCCATCCTGCCTTCTCATCCTGCCTCCAGACAGGAGTCGAGCATTTGGTCTCGTGTGTCTGCTTGAACTAAGAAGAAGCACACTTCACGAGTATTATTTTATGTTTTATAGTCCAGTCTTTGTCTGAAGAGTGGGCTTCAGGAATGGTTTTAGTTCCGAGTTAACAGAGCATCCAGGGACCGTGTCTTCAGGGGTTCCTCCAGTCTCAGTCAGACCATTAAGTCTGGTCTTTTTACGTGAATTTGAGTTCTGCTCTGCGCTTTTCTCTCGCTCTGTCAGGGATTCTCTTTTGTGTTCCCTGTCAGGGCAGTCATTGATGGTAGCCATGCACCATCTAGTTCTTAAACCAGCCACATTTCAAGTGTGACTAGTAGCTATTGTGTTGGGCAACACTGATATATAACATTTCCATCATTGCAAAAAGTTCTATTTGACAGCATTGGTCTGGGGGACTTTCCTAGATGGATCATCTGTACTTTTTTTTAAAATGAGCAAGTATATACCACAATATAAGAAAGTCTAACAATACAGTTTTCGATTTATTCCTTTTTTTTTTTTTTAACATAAAATAGAGGTAGCATGAGTTAAGAATGAAAACATTAAAGGGAATTTCATCACATTTTAAGAGATTGGCATTAGAATTAATTCATTCAACAAATATTTTATGAATCAAGGAGCCCTGGTGGCACAATGGTTAAAGCACATGGCTGCTAACCGAAAGGTCGGCAGTGCAAACCCACTAGCTGCTCCACAGGAGAAAGATGTGGCAGTCTACTTCCAAAAAGATTTACAGCCTTGGAAATCCTAAGGGACAGTTCTGCTCTGTCCAGTAGGGTTGCTATGAGTCGGAATTAACTTGACAGCAATGGGTTTGGTTTTGGGTTTTGGACTATATATCAAACACTGGATATTTACTTCATGAAATTGTTTTGAAAATTAAATGAGACCATTTCTCAGAGTACCTGACACATAGTTAGTACTCCTCAGTACAGGCAATAATTTTTTCTTAAACTCCTCATTTCCCCATGGCTCTTAGCTGTTGCATCAGGGCTACATTCCTTTGCCTACATTACAGTCTCTGCATTACCTGGTCTAGCCCTCCTTGTTTCCCATTGCTTCCAAGAAAAATTTTGTTTTAGTCAAGGAAGTCTCCCTATACCTTACATGTACATTTATGCCTCCCTACCTTTACCTTGCTTTAGGGAAACCCTGGTGGTGTAATGGTTAAGTGCTACGGCTGCTAACCAACAGGTCAGCAGTTCAAATCCACCAGGCACTCCTTGGAAACTCTACGGGGCAGTTCTACTCTGTTCTATAGGGTTGCTGTGAGTCGGAATCAAGTCCACGGCAGTGGGTTTTGGTTACCTTGCTTTAGGAATCCTGGTGGTGCAATGGTTTAGAGTTCAGCTGCTAACCAAAAGGTCAGCAGTTGGAATCTACCAGCCACTCCTTGGAAACCCTATGGGAGAGTTCTCCTCTGACCAATAGGGTCACTATGAGTCAGAATAGACTCAGCAGCAACAGGCTTGTTGTTTTTTGTTTTTCATTTTTTTTTTGGTACCTTGCTTTATAAAAAAAAACCAAAACCAAACCCATTGCCATGGAGTCGATTCCAACTCATAGTGACCCTATAGGACAGGGTAGAACTGCCCCATAGAGTTTCTAAGGAGCGCCTGGCATATTTGAACTGCCGACCTTTTGGTTAGCAGCCGTAGCACTTAACCACTACGCCACCAGTGTTTCCACCTTGCTTTATACTATTCCCTAAATTTCTGTGTGACCTTTGACACTGTCGACCGCCACTCCCTGCTCTCTGATAGTGCTTTCCTCTACCTCTCTGTCTGCTCCTCAGCTTCTTTCTCAAATTCATTTCGTTACCTGCCTCTTAAGTGTTCATGTTCCCCTGGATTCTGGCCTTGGCTTTTCCTTTTTTATTCTGTGCTGCACATTTCCTGGGCAGTTTAATCCACATCTGTGTCTATATAAACCCACTGCCGTCGAGTCAATTCTGTCTATATAATGTATTCACATAGGTATAATATCAATTATGGTTTTCTGATTTTAAGCAAGAGACTCATTTCTGACTAAACTAAACTAAGCAAGTGTGAATTTCTTGGAATGTCATTTGTATATCACAGAATCATGCTTGGAAATAGGCTGAAACCAGGGCTTCTTAAGGAGACTAGAAAGCAAAAACCGTATAAATGGTTTTTCAGAAATAACCACCCATCCAGTGCCCTACTGTTAGAATGAATGTACTTTAGCCATGCTCAGTCCTTTTGCAATTCTCCTCAAGGTTCACATTGTAAGGAGGAAGTCACTCAATGGCCTGATTAAGAATCCCACAAAACTTTATTTAATGGGGAAGAAATAACTCCCCAAGTGAAATGAGGGTATTCTTTGGAAGGGGAAAACAAAAAACCAAATGACCACTGTCTATACACTGTGAATGTCAAATCTTTTTTTAGTCCAAATTTTTCCTTATAGCTTCCCTCTCATTATATCCTGCTGCCTTTCGAACATCTCCATATGAATGTAATTCAAATATAATTCTAAAACTAAATTTATAATCCCTTCCTTTATCTCCTATTTAAAAGAAAAGAAGATGAAAGAGCCAAAAACTACTATTTTTTTTCCCCCTACATTCCCTTTCCCAAGGAAAAGCATTCATCTTCCAGAACCCTAAAGTCAATAATGAAGGCATCACCCTAAATGTGATTTATTCTACCTCTGTCGGATTCTCTTCTGTCACTTCTACTGCTGTTGCCTTAATTCAGTCCCCATTTGAACTAGGTTATTACAACAGCATTGCAGCTGGTCTCCTTGCCTTCAGCCTGTGTGCCACACCCATTGCCAGAAGGGTCTTCATAAAAGCAGGTCATGTCTGCTGGAAACCATTGACTTCAAAATAATGCCCATTGCCTCCAGGATAAATTCCTTATGTATTTGCCTTTTTTTGAAGCTTAGAAAAAAAAAAAACCTTTTTACTCTTAATTATAATGTAAACATGACAAGTACATAAAAGTTTTTTGGATTATTTGTTGTCGTTGTTTTTTAGCCTCTGAGCTGTTTCCTGGTTTTAATGTGTTTTCCACCCTTCCTCCACGTGAGCTACAGCTCTGTGTCCTTCAAGCCTTGGCTGAGGTGCAGCCTTCTCCACCTCATCCAACCTTACCTGTGACACAAACATCCCTTCTCCTATTTTGGTTGCCTTACTCTAAAATAAATAAATATTAAAAAAAAAATTTTTTTTTTTTTAAATTTTTACTCTATGTTAAAGGAGCCCTGGTGGTACAATGGTTAAGTGTTCAGCTGCTAACTGAAAGGTCAGAAGTTTGAAACCTACCCAGTGGCTCTGAGAAAGAAAAGACGTGGTGGTCTGCTCCTGCAAAGATTACAGTCTTGGAAACCCTATGGGGCAGTTCTATTCTGTCCTATAGGGTTGGTATGAATCAGAGTCGAACTAGAACAATTCTGTGCTAACCTTTATGAATTCTCCTATTGTACTATATTATAACTGTAGGTACCTGTCTTTTTCCCCTTCAGAGCCTATACAGTTGTTGAGATTTATGGCTTATTCCAGTAATGTTGTCCAGTTCTGACACATAGGTGATGCTCTGTGAAGTTTGTGTAGTCATTTAAAGCCAGGGCCCTATGAGAAACCTCAGCCAGTGTGAACCCTGCTATGAGGCACAAAGTGGTCCTCTTCAAAGGGTGCAGAGAAAAACCTCTCAGATTATGTTGTATTTAATGGACAGGCATTTGTTACCACGTGTGGGCAGCACAACATAAGACCAACTGTCAGAACTTGGAGAAACAGGAAGATTCCTTCCTAAGACCACACTTGGAAGTTAAGTATATATGCACAGCATTTGAGGGAAACTAGTTTTAGTTTTAGTAGAACAAGGATGAGTATCAGCAGATTATACTGACCTGATATGTTTTTAGAAATTAGAATAATTTCGAAGAACGTTCCCTGAAATGTTACCAATTATTATTACTTGGAAGTGGAATTTTGGTGGACCTTCTACTATCTACGTTGTTTTAATATTTAAAAAGCCAGTAGGAACAAAAACAAGAGCTTTATTCTTTTTTGTTCTTGTTAAAGAAACTATTAACAGTATTTTTAATGATTGTGCTTCATTACTTTTTAAAAATTTCATGATGCAGTACTTTGAATACACTGTTTTTAGTTTTAAGCTCAGTTTATTTTAACATTTGGTTTAAATAATCATCTTAGCTGAAAAGACACCTCATAAAAAAGAGGTAGATGCAAATAGAAAAGTATCATTGGATGAGTCTAAGTCATGGTTGTTGTTAGGTGCTGTCAAGTTGGTTCTGACTCGTAATGACTCTGTGTACAACAGAACAAAACGCTGCCCAGTCCTGTGCCATCCTCAAAATCGTTGTTATGCTTAAGCCAATGGTTGCAGCCACTGTGTCATTTCATCTCATTGAGGGTCATGATACTCATTTAAAAATCCTACCCACTGAATATCCAAAGGTTTTTGTTGAAATTCTGTCTTCTTTGATTTCAACGTATGATTCTTCCGAACTAATGATGCATGTTTACATTTTAAACAGATGGTTCAAAGCCCACTGAAATGCTGGAAGGTTTTTAAACAGGTCAGAAGTTCTGTTTCTAAGCTTTTTAACTGAGGATGTAAGAGAACTTTTTACAAGTGATACACATCATTTTCAGGAACAAAAAATTATAACCATGGAAACATTTCCAAACACCCGTTTTTACACGCTTCTCCATAACATGAGTCTTTTTTTAAAAAAGCAGCTTACTTTTCGTTCACTGTTCAGATTTCATCCTTATGGTGAAGGGACAAAATTAAGCACGCTTGTTTTGTGGAAAATGCCTGCTAGATTGGGTATTATCATCAACCGCTTGTCATCAGAGAAAAGGCCAGCAAATTAGAAACACTTGCCTTAAAAAAAAAAAAAAAGAGCTGTCCATCTTTATTAGACACCTCTTTTAAATGTTTTGCGGTAAGATAACCAGCAAAGCCCTATGTGATGTAAGGATTTTTATGGTCATTTCACATTTTGTTACAATTTCTTTAAATGTTCTACTTTTTAAAAGTCTTATTTTTATTACTGCTACATTCCGTAGCAAATAAACTGCAATGTATTATAATAAACTGAAAAATTACAAGTAAGTGCCACTGTCAGCCTCTGCATTCTGGGTCTTCCCTCAAGATTCCACGGTTGATGATATGTGACAGTCTGGGCTGAGTGAGGCTCCTGGGTGTCAGTATGTTCATTAAGCTTAATTCCTCCCTTATGTTTTAGATTGCAGTATAAATTGAGGTGGTAACGTTTTATCTCTGCACTCCAGTGGACATTACGTGCCTCTTGGGGCACGTACATCTTCTTTTGGAGGCCCCTGTCTCCATCTCATTGCATAGGGGGCCCCCTGCGATTTGGCTCCTGTCCACCTCTTTTGACTTGTTTCCCAGCACAGACCTGCCTTGTACCATATATTCCAACAGCTTCAAACTACCTATTAGTTTCCTTTATGTGCCATGCTCTCCCCTCTACCTAGAATATCTTTCCCTTGTTCCTCTTTGCCTTCTCTACCATACCTTTTATAACTCAGGCCAGAGTGGGGTCTTAGAAATGTTTATGACCAGATGAATGGGACAATCATTTACTTTACATCTGCTACCATAAAATTTATTCCTAAGGGAGAAGGTTAATATATTTATTCATGCCTACTTCAAACATTATAACATTATAGTCTGCTTAAAAATCTCTTCTCTTTTTTAATAAAGAAATGTATATACCTATCACTATTTTTCTTTTTATCCTCTAACCTCCTCTTAATCCCGTTTTTGGGCTTTGCAGGCTTTGGATGGATTTTTCTTTGTTGTGAACTGTGAAGGGAGAATTGTGTTTGTGTCAGAGAATGTGACCAGCTACTTGGGTTATAATCAGGAAGAATTAATGAATACCAGCGTATACAGCATACTGCACGTGGGAGATCATGCAGAATTTGTGAAGAATCTGCTACCAAAATCACTAGGTAAAAAGAAGTTTGTTTTTTAAAACAATAATAACTCCCTGTAGCTTCTCCTTATATATTAAGTATATAATATATAATTATTATTATTATATTTCAATACATAGTATTATTGCATAATATGTTATATTAGAAATATTTTTTGAATGTAGTTTCAGCTCGTCCCAAGGACTCTCTTAGTTAAACCTACCATGTTGTCATTTGAGATAATCTGCTTATTATTTCCCGTGAAACAGACAAGCCTGGGAAGAATGTAGAAACCATACAATTTTGACATCTCATTTTGAACCTCACCCTTTTCTCATAAGGTGACCCTCTCATCCCAGTCTGAAAATGTAATAATGGTATATGTGTTGATGCGGAAGGGAGTACAACAGCGTCCTGTGCGTGTGTGTGTCTTTGGGTGTCTGTGTGTGTACACAAATGTGTCTCTGTGTTAGTACTTTTTAGATATGGATTGAATTCCAATCTGGAGGAATTTGAATGTTAAAAGTTTATGAAAAAATTAAATTATTGTATATACCTTTTAATAGTATACAAGAGAACAGGAGCAAGAAAACTAGGAAGAAGGAATCTAAATGGGGAGGGTAACAGGAGACCAGACAATTATAACTTCAGTTGGTAATATGTAACCGGAGTACTAAGTCCTTTTTTTTTTTTACCCCCCATAAATTTATCTGACAGAAACTATTCTGTTTGGTGTGTCTCTTGTTAAAGTGCTACATATGTATATTTTTTATAAGAACAAGGGAGATACTTTGAGGTAAATCTATAAAAAATGGTGTGACTTGAGCACTACTCCCTAATCAAGGCACGGACTCTGTTAACATGGAAAGACTTGCAGTCAGCACATGATAGGAAGCTTCTCCTGTGAGATATGGATACCTGCTAACTTGTCAGAAATGTACCTGTCTCGGAGAACATTCCACTTCTTTCATTGGATCCCATGAATTCCAGCTTAGAACCCTCTTAAAAACATACATTCTCAACCTCGTCTTACGTAAAATAGGATTTATGACATATGATTCTAAGGTAATGAGACTGATTTGTTTGGGAGTTCTGTAGCCAGATTTTTTCAAATTAGAAAAACTAATTAAAAAAATTTTTTTAATAATAATATATTATTTAAATAGCATTTTAATAATAACATGATCTCTCAAAGTGACTACTCATTTTTGTATGTGTAACAACCAACCAACCAACCCACTGCCGTTGAGTCGATCCTGACTCATTGTGACCCTATAGTACAGAGTAGAACTGCCCCATAGAGTTTCTAAGGAGCGCCTGGCAGATTCAAACTGCCGACCTTTTGGTTAGCAGCCGTAGCACTTAACCACTACGCCACCAGGGTTTCCTTCCAGAATATTTGCAAAAAAGAGCTATCTCAATACTTATATAGTTAAACCATGGATTGACTCAGCCATTAGCACCATGACTATATGAGCATGGATTGGTTTATCAGACCATCCATTCCAGAGTTAATCCCTGGGCTGTGAGCAGGGTAGATTTCACTGGCAATGTACTGACGACTTTACTTGAATTTGTTCTGTTTTGCTTTTCTCTTTTTTGATACTTCCAAAACCTTTGAGGATTGACAGCTATTTCTGTGCAGTAGCCTCCAATGTAAATACGAAAGGGGGAATATCATCAGATAGCTTGTAGGAGCATTCCTTTCATCCTCTCCCTCTATATTATGCCGAGTCACGTAACAGTAATGGAAGACAGAGCAGTTAGCTGCCTTGCCGCAAGAAGCTTCTGCTTGAAATGCCCTTTGTTTTCATTTTAGATTATATTCACAAGAAAGAGACAAATAGGTATCCACTCAACCCTACTCAATAAAAATAAGTAAAGAAAACAAGGTAGGAAGAAAGTAAAGAAGAAAGGGACAGTCATATTACTTACCTATTAAAATTAATGTTTTAGATTTAAGTAGATTCTACTCAGGGCTTGCGAGTATGATTGAACCATTTGTTCACTGCTAACAGATGGATGGGGTCTGCGACCCAGCTTCTGTTTCCATCACTAAGCCGTGTGCCTTGCAGCAGGACTGGGTCCTTAGGAGTTAGTGAACCCTTTACAGATTCTCATAAAGGCTTGTATGGGCTAGCAGCAGCCCTTTGTTTACTTCCGTGAGGTTTTTCAATACCAAAGGTCCAATTATTCTTAGTGATTGAATTCCTCGTATCTCCATCTGGGTAGGCCTGTTTTCCAGTAGTCAGTGTACATTTTATTGGCAAATAGGAAACTGTTTCATTTATAGCTTGATTCCATTCCATTTCAGATTTTTTCCTTCCTATATTTTTCCATCATTTCCTCGTTCAATGAACTCTGTAATCAGATCAATTTATCACACAGATAAATTTATCAACATCAACTTATCACGCAAATACTGTGTAACAAAGTATCTGAGTTGTAGAGTAAGGAGGGTTCTAGCCCACCATTTAGTATGGGAACTGAGGCAAATGGGCAGTGAGGTTGAATGGTATAAGGCCCCCTGATGTCGCTCTAGATAATATTTAACTTTTCTTACCCTTGCCTGCACTCTATATTTCTTTTGTTGTACTTTTCCTTGAAATTGAAGGAATACTGACATGTAGATTTAACTGAGCTCTTAATTTTCTGTGTTGTTCTCTTAAGGAAATGGAAGCTTTATTTCTTCTTTGAAAAGAAAGAATACTATGTGTTTATAGTAATTTTTTTTTTTTTTATAGTAACTAGGGACCTGAAATGATTGTTTCTATTAAAATCATTAGTTTAATATTTGAATTATAATATCAAGGGATCTTTTGTATCTTGTAGAATTTTAGAATGTAGGTGACTTTAGAGATAGTATAATTGATCCTTTTATTTTAAAGATGAGGCAAGTGAGAATTAGAGATTAAGTAATTTACCGAAACCTCACAGCTAGCTAATAGAGAACCCAAGACTCCTCACTCCAGTATAGGCTTGTTTCCATTATGATTTGCTTCTTCTAGCAGTTACAGAGTGGTGAGATGGAATGAAGGAAAGAGAGTCAATGGAGAGTATAAGGGAAGAAAATAGGTGCCAATGGTAAGAGTGGCCTTAACAATCCTCTGACTGCCACCATGGTTTGAATGTGACATGTGACTGGGAAGTCATGACCCACCACACAGTGATTCTTCTTGAAATAAACAGAAATCTTTTCTATAACTGAACTCAATTTTCTTATACTCCATCGAGTAACATTTCTGTTTTAGTGGTCTTTTTTATATAATAACTCACCAATTGCTACTCTATTCAAGGCATAGTAGCATATAAACTGTTCATAAAATAAAAATAGAACAGAAGAAAAATGGTTATAAGAAACAAAGACTATACTCTACCTAGTCTAGATAATTGAGTCACAGACTCCTTTGAGAAATTATGAATCCCCTCCCCCCAAAAATGCACATGTACACAAAGTTTTGCACATGGTTACAAGTCTCCTGAACCCCCACCCTTAAGAATCCATGACTCTCAGGTTAAAAACCTGCTTAACAATGTACCTTTGATTTTCAACTGTCTTTTTATTGTCAGAGTGTAACTGAAAACAAAGGGAACTGCTCATTAATTCACTGCTATAAAATTCTGAGCAGAACAGCTAGTAAGCTGTTAGTTTTAAATTTTTGTCTATAACTGTTTATAAAGAGTTGTTAATGAGAGTATTTGCAAGGGATGCCATACTTCTAATGAGGGAAAACCCTATACATTCATTTTATTGGAAATATTAAGCAATTTTCTAGTTGGTAGATGTTCAGATTTACTAAAGAAGGTAAGTTTCCTGTTGCCTCAGGGTATTGTTACATCTGATGAGCAGGCCTGTTTGTGTTTTAATCTGAGCATCTAATTAAGCAGATGGCTTAAGGTATTCTCTTGTACCTTCAAAGTTTATACTTTTCCACCTTATTCACAGGCATATATTCAATTTTCTTCCCACAGTAAATGGAGTTCCTTGGCCTCAGGAGGCAACACGACGAAATAGCCATACCTTTAACTGCAGGATGCTAATTCACCCTCCAGATGAGCCGGGCACCGAGAACCAAGAAGCTTGCCAGCGGTATGAAGTAATGCAGTGTTTCACTGTGTCCCAGCCAAAATCAATCCAAGAGGATGGAGAAGGTAAAGCAAAGGGTCATTTTTAAGTATTTGATTGCTGTTTCCATGGCTTAAGGGTAATTGAGTATAAACTGTCTACTTCTGATGGCATTTTTGATTACTATACATCATAGAGGCTCTTCAACTTGCTATGCGTCTTTCTGCATTTTTAAGCCAAAAACAATTGCAGACATCTAGAATTATCCCTTTAATATGCCCCCAAATTCTCAGTTTTGAGCTGTCATTCCCAGCTTGTTGCCTAGAAATGAGAGATGCAACGAACGGCTGCCAGTTAGACAGGGAGCAGATGCAGCAGGCTGCTGAACAGCTCTGAATTTTAGGAGGTTTCAAGTTTAGAGTATAGGGAACATGAGAGATTAGAGTTGACATTTTTAAGGCCATACAAAGTAATTTATAAGAAGAAAGCATATAAACAGAAGAAAACATGTAACTGAAGCTCTGTTACAAACATGGCATCAACATGGAACTAGTTTAAAATGTGACAGTGGATGAGTTTTCCATGTAAACTTAGACCGAGTAAGTTTCAGAACACCCACAGATTGGGAACTGAAGGGCCAGGGAAGGTAGTAGATGCTTAAAAGGCCGTGTGTTAGTGGGTCTCGCCAGGGAACGGGTATCAGAATCAACTGGGCACTTTTACAAAGTACACATGCCAAGTCTTTTTCTTACATGATTAAGGTTCATCTTTATGATAATGTGTATGGCACCCTCAAAACAAAATTTGGGAATGAGACTTTGAAAACTTTGGCTTTCCTGAAAACATAAAGTCTTCTGTCAAGCACAAGATAATGCTTCTCTAGAAATAGTTAAATATTATTTTTCTCATATGATAATTATTGTCTGCACAGTATTTGTAAGAATAACTACTGATGAGTATAGAAAATAGACTATAAAACTGTATTTAAAAAAAAAAAAAAAAAACACCTCTGTGTTGCTTAAAGCTAACCCAAACTTCTTGTTCTAATTGTTATCTTGCAAGTACATGAGATATACCAGTCTCCTCTAGTTTAATTTATACTAACTAGATCTCTACCTAGAGCTACCAGTTTTTGGCTGCTAGCAATTTTTTTTTTCTAATATACTGTTAGATCAGAGTGGTTCCAATATTATGTCACCTGTAACATATATTGTTTTTATAAAAATCATTTATGGTAACTGATGGATATAAATCATTTTCTTCCCTCTTCAATTTGCCTTTCTTATTTTGGGTAGATTTCCAGTCATGTTTGATTTGCATTGCGCGGCGATTACCTCGGCCTCCAGCTGTTACGGGTGTAGAATCCTTTATGACCAAGCAAGATACTACAGGTAATAACTGTAAAGTTCAGAATATTCCATAAGTGTTAATAACGTGACTATGCCCATAAAACTAATTATCTCCAAAATGTTGTGTTATTTATTCCAATGATAATAGACTTCTGCTTACTAGTCTTCTACAGAGAACATTTTAAACAGTGGTCTTAATATTCTGCATTTTAGATACTGTAATCATTATCATGGGCAGGATGCTGGGGAGAAGAGTTTTTTTGTGACTATTCGAAATCACAGAAGGGAATGTTTAAGATATTTGGCAGTGTAGATATAAATATGTTTATAAATGGATATAAATATGGGGATTATAATATTATACCTACATGTATCTGGATTTTTCTTTAATCTTTTTCTTAAATTTTATTTGACACACATTGAGTGAGTGCCTAGAAGTGTCTGTCACTGCATGATTGTTCAGAGTGTGCCTGGTTGAGCAAAAAGCAAAGATATAATTTCAAATTGCAAAGTGTTTCATGATGGGAAATGTGTGAGATGGTGTAAGGGAAGCTAAAAGCGAAGTCCTGTTTTAAAACTAACTGGTCAGAGAAGCCCTTGAACCCTGAAGGAGGAGGTGGTGCCAGCCATGCAAAGTATGGTTGGTAGAGGAGGGGTGTGGGGGGACAGTGAGGAAGGGCCATGGCTCCAGAATGAGTGCTCCTGGGTGAGGAAGCAGAGCAGCAAAAAGCCCTGAGATTGGTAGAACGGAAAGGTCTGCTAGAAGAACTGAAAAAGGAAGTAGAGCCACAAGGGTGAGTAATGGCGAGAGTGCCTGAAAATAAGGCCTTCTTTTTAAAGTCCTGCTTCCAATTTGATTTTCAGCAAAAGTTAAATTCTTCTTGTTCTCTATAATTGATAAAGTATTTTTATATGTTATTTAATTTTATCTTTACTTCTACACATAAGATTTTCATAACTTTATTTACATCAGTTACATATGTATCTCCCAATTCTCTAATTTTAAAATAAAGATACTAGAGGTATATTTTTTAGCAGTCTGAGATTAAAAAAAATCATTTCTACTGAACCTTATTCTCGATGAAAGTTTAAAGTATACATTTTGACCTTACTACTGTTTATAAGGTCCTGCCACATTCTTTATTAATATTTTTATTTCCAGAAATCTAATATTCCTATGATGGATGTTTGTTTTTGTGTTTTTAAACATAAGCTCTCAATTTCTTTTGCTAAAGAGTGGGCAGGGATAAATTAGCACCCATAATAGAAAATGGTAAAGAGAATATCTAGGAACATGGAGCGAGAGCATCATTTTCAATTACCATACCTTTCTTCATCCCCTTCTTAAGTCTGCTGTGTTCATGTTCCTTTCCATTTTCCACCATTGAGCAGCACTGAAAAATTTAATAAACCCTTACTGAAAAGCAAAGATATTTTTACATGGAGGAAAAATAGGGTCCACTGAAAAAAGAATAAAGAAAGACCTACTGCTCTTTTGGGTCAGTAATTGGTTAGTATAAAAAGAAATGCAAATAAGGGCCTTGTGAGTTAGCAGAAAGAAAGCTTGCTGTAAAAGGTGGTGGTCAGGGCACAGAATGAATGTGGGAGACAAGGGAGCCTTCAAAGTTATGAGGATAATTTAGGAAGAAAGTATTTCAGCTTTTCCTCATGCCGTATTTCTATAAATTGAATCCCAAATTGGATTGTATTAAAGGAAAAATGTTTTTACTGATAAATTTGTTTCTGCCTAATGACCCAGCATTAAAATCTTAGATATATCTAAAATATGCATAGTATTATATACATACATACATATATATATATTTATATATGGAGCCCTGGTGGTGCAGCAGTTAAGCTCCCAGCTGCTAACCAAAAGGTTGGCAGTTCATACCCACCCAGTGGCACCATGGGAGAGAAGACCTGGCATTTGCGCTATAAAGATTACAGCCTAGGAAACCCTGTGGGGTAGTTCTACTCTATCACATGAGTCAGAACCGACTCTGTGGCAACTAACAACAACAACAGGTCATAAAATAATTGTAGAACTAGAGGAAACCTGAGATTACAGAAGCCAGCCTACTCATTTTACAGATGAAGGAATGGTGACTTGCCCAAGATCATGCTGCTGATTGCTGAGAACTGAAATCTTTAGACCATAAGAGAGAACTTGTCTTTTATATCGCGTTGCCTTCCACCGGTGCACTGATGAATGGGCATCACTGTATCGTACACACTTATTATATAAAAGAGACCAGAGAAATGTAAAGTATATTTAAAGTATAAAACTAACATTCTATCATAGAATTGATTTAGTTAAAAAATAAACTAGCTATAATAAATATTAAACATTTAATTTCTTAGATTTTAGTAGTACTTTTTAACTCTACACAGAATGGCCCATGTTTTTTTAAAAAAGTATATATATATATATATCTCCTACCAGGAAATGTTGAAAGTGGTTTTTTTTTTGCTTGTTTGTTTGATTGATTGGTTGGTTGGTTAAACTTGCCTCTAGCAAGCACAGGAGTATTCTAAATGAACCCCTTCATGATTCTCTTCTACATAGTCATTGCATGACCTGACCATCTGGTGCCATTGCTGATAATTTAGTCACTTTCTCCCCTCTGATTCCAGACTCTCTTGTTCTCTAGTGGGCCAACAATGACATAAAAATGGAAATGCATACATACACGCGCGCGCACACACACACACACACATGCACACATACAGGCTCCCATAGTCACTGCCTATTTTTACACGTGAAAGATTAACAGTGGGATCCCTGCTACAACCAACTCGATCTCTGACTTAATAAGGCACAAAATTAAATAATTAAAATTCTTAGAAAATCCAAAATTGTCTGTAGTTTCAGTCACAGTGTTCACCTGGCTTTCCACAAATTGTTCTTAATTAACAAAATCCCTTTTTTGAGTTTCAGTTTCTTTTATTTATCGCTTACATTTATGCCAATACTTGGGCAACAACCTGACCAGACTGGGTACATCAGATTCAGGACCCTAACTAAGTTAAAGAGGTCTAATGAATACTTTATTTTAAGCAACCCAAGTAACATATAAGGAAGGGATTAGTTAAAATGTGGAGGCTTTAAAAGTATGATAGATTTGAATAGATTGTGTGAGAAAAGGGAAAAGACACAACTAGTCATTTCACAGAAGAGGCAACATGAGTGGTATATAAACATGAAAAATACTCAACTTCGTTAATAATCAGGAAAATATAAGTATAGACCACAACGAGATACCATTTTCACCTATTAATTAGAATAAATAAAGAAGCCTGATGATACCAAGTGATGAAGAGGGTGTCAAATTATCAGTAACTCTTCCAGACCGCTAGTGAACACATAGGGTGGTGGTACAAGTCTCTGGAAACATTTAATATTATAAATTGGCTAATATAAAAAGAAAAGAATGTTGAACATTCACATAACCTACAACCAAACATTCTCCCTACTAGGTATATACCTTTGAGAAACTCTCACACACATGCACAAGGGAAGGTGTTCATGGCAGCATTGGTGGCGTAAAAACGGGGACAGTCTAGATGCCCACTGACAGGAAAATGTAAAGACGGGGTTGGGACAAGGGAGGAGTGTACAGGTAACAAAATGGTATTGCTAACTTTCAAGTTCTGAATTTGGGTGGTAGGTTTGCAAAATTTCATTTTATTAATGTAATTCTTAATTTACATATATCCTACCTGTATTATTTTGTGTCAATATAGGATTGTAAAACAAAACAAAACAGATCTGATTAATCAAAAACTGGGATTTGTTAGCCCCTGATTAACTGAGGAATAATTTAGCAGAATTCTCCAGTAGCTATTTAGGAAATTTGTTCAAATATGATAACAATGGCAAATCACTACTAAATTTTATAAACCATATGTTCAATCTGCATAATGCCTAGAAAATATTTACTGACTCCCTTTTTCTGATTTGACTTCCGTTGCCTTCAGTCTTTACTGACTCCCTTTTTCTGATTTGACTTCCGTTGCCTTCAGTCTTTACTGACTCTCTTTTTCTGATTTGACTTCCGTTGCCTTCAGTCTTCACTGACTCTCTTTTTCTGATTTGGCTTCCGTTGCCTTCAGTCTTCACTGACTCCCTTTTTCTGATTTGACTTCCGTTGCCTTCAGTCTTTACTGACTCCCTTTTTCTGATTTGACTTCCGTTGCCTTCAGTCTTTACTGACTCTTAAATGGAATATTGCCTACGGCCCAAGAGGAGGTAGAAAGGGAGTGGCTTGCTTATTTTCTCATAAGTTCACTTAGTTATTGAAAATTAATTTAAACCAAAACAATGTATTTTATGTCTGCCTCTCTTTCCCCAATAAAGATCTAGTCAGCAATATATAGAGACAGAGGGATCCAAAGAGCAAGTCAGAGGAGTTTGACTTGCATTAATCTCAGCAGCTTTAAGTCTTTATGGAATGAGTTTAGTATGTGACTGAAATTGAATTTTAGAATATGACATACTAGTACATAACACAGTCTAAAACCAGAACAATTCTTCATTATTATGTCACTGATATATTCCCTTACCATATGAAATAAACATTAATAGTGCTTTTTAATGCTTTTGTCCGTTAAGCATTGGACAGGGCCTGGGGAGAGGGGAGGATATGTGGAATATTTCTCAGATGCAATAGTTAGTTTTGAAATAAGGATGATTTATATCAAGAAACTATCATAAATGTAAACTGCCATTCTTTTTATAGGTAAAATCATCTCTATTGATACTAGTTCCCTGAGAGCTGCTGGCAGAACCGGCTGGGAGGATTTAGTGAGGAAGTGCATTTATGCTTTTTTCCAACCTCAGGGCAGAGAGCCATCATATGCCAGACAACTGTTTCAAGAAGGTAACGTTTTTCTCTCTCAATTATTTTCATTAAGCTTGCTCTTTATTAATATTGAATAATTTATATAGAACTTATAGCTTGGTAAGTATTTTCTCCAAATCATGGTTTTTGCAATTATCTGTTGTAGGAAAGGAAGAAATGGGTAAGCAAAGTAATTCATGAGTGGATCCTGAAATTTGGGATGCACTTTCTAAAGAAACAGGATGTCATGTGGTGGTCACTCACTCATTCGTTCATTCATTCATTCATTCATTCATTCAGCAGACATGTATCAAGTTCCTAACATACATAGAACACTGTGTAAGATGCCACTGATCATAGCAGGTTTCTGCCCTTAACTAGCTCACTATAGGAGAATGTAGGACCAACTCTACACATTACTGTGGCATGGGCTATAACAGAGTTGTAACCAAAGAAGAAAAAAATTAATTCTGACTTGCAGAATCAGGTACAACTTCAGAGAGGAAGTGATATTTTTGTCTGGCTCTGGAAGATCATTCCCAGCAGGGCAAGCATATCAGAGGGCTTCTGGATATACTAAGATCGCTGTCCTCCATGTTTACATCATGACTGTTGCAGCTCTTGCATCTCCTGCTTCACATTGAAGTTTAAGTCAAAATACGTATCTTAAGAAATTATCAATTAATGTTTAAAGAATTGCTGTGTCTTAGTAAGTACTATAAAAAAAAAATAGAAAACAAGTATTTTCTCTGCCCTTAAGGAACTACATACAGTATTAAAGGAAGGGTAGGAAAAATTATTTGAGGATTGAGATAAGAAAGTTTACAGACTCAGAGATAAAGGATACTTTAAAAATATTGTCATATAGGTCCCAGGGTGGCACAGATGGTTTTGCATTGGCCTGGTAACCAAAACGTTGGCAGTTTAAATCCACTGCAGAAGAAGAGGACTGGAGATCTGCTTCAGTAAAGACTACAGCCAAGAAAACCTTATGGAGCAGTTCTATTCTGTAACTCATGGGGTTGCTATGAGTCGGAATCAACTTGATGGCACAAAACAACAAATATAATAAATATGTTTTTAGAGCAATACCTAACACATCGAATATAAGCCAAAAAAATTATTGTCATGTTTTTTTTTTTTAGTTATGGTAGCCTAATACTCCTCTTCCAGTGTAATCTGTTCTCTAAATAGATAGTTTCTTTGTTAAGGGCCTCTTTCTATGGGTGTTATTCAAAAACAATTTGAAAATATTTTTTTATTATTCCACCATGCTTCTTAATTTTAACAGTTTTTCATAACATTAGATTTCCTAAGTTTACAGATGATTTTCCATTAATTACATTTTAGATCATATACTTCCTAGTGGGGAAACTCCATTGGTGTAGTGGTTAAGTGCTACAGCTGCTAACCAAGAGGTTGGCAGTTTGAATCCACCAGGTGTTCCTTGGAAACTCTGTGGGGCACTTTGACTCTGTCCTATAGGGTTGCTGTGAGTTGGAATCGACTTGATGGCAATGGGTTTGGTTTTTTTTTTTTTTTTTAGGGGTTTTGACTTCCTAGTGGTATATGGAGGAAGTAGTAGCTTCATTTTTTTTTTTTTTTCTTTCAGGAAGCCATTTGTATAAATCTCACTGTAAGCCTGGTTACTTCTGGAACAGGTTCCTACAGACTAGTTGTTCTCCAGTGGGCATCTTAACAGACTCATGCTACCCCCAAAGATGCTATTTCAGTGGGTAGAACCAATAATCTGTATTTTTAAAAGTCTCCCAGGTGATCCTGAAGTGCAGCCAGGTTTGGAAATGAGTACGATAAAAAACTAATACCATCTACTGGGTGCAAACTTTGTGACACCCTCTACCAAGAGTAGCACTTGACTTGTGCTTAGGTTTAGGAATCTGTCTCCATTCCATGCCTAAAGTGCTAAAGTGTATGGTATTCTGATTTTTACCTTAACTTTATTGGGCCTTCCATACCTTTACTTAAAAAAAACTTTACTTAGAAGGCTCTTAATTGTATTTGCCTATAATTTATATACATTTCCACCAAAGGCATAGCAGGTCTAGATTATTGTCTCGTTGTCCAAATGTCTAGGCTCCCCATAGATGTGACTAAGCCACAGCTTAAGGTGTATGTTCCTGAACACAGCGCTCCATAAAATAAAGTGTAAAGAAATAAGAAGTAATAAGTATAGTCCAACGCCTCTTCCTCATTAGTCATTCCTAATGTCTTCTCCTCTTACTTACTAGAAATAACTGGTATTTTTCTCAGAATTAAGTTGTCCAAAGCACACATGACTGATTCTAGTGTTTTGGAGATTCTGGACAATTTGCCCAACAGCTTCATGGATTGAGTGCATGTTTTTCTGATATTTTATATTCAACAATATCTAACCTGGTAAGAAATATAGAATCACCTGTTAAAAATGTTGCCTTGCTGGATTAAAATCTCAGGGTATCTATATTTTTAACAAGGTCCAAAGGTAATGCCTAAGTACACTAAAACTTGAGAACCACTGGTATAATCTGTCAAGAATGGAAGAGGTACGATTTTCATTTGCCATTTCCTTGCTATCTCTTCACTAAGAGACACTGTGGAAAGGGTGAAACAAATTATGCCTTATGCCTTTGATTTTGTATAAAACTTTACAATGATTGATATCTAGGCAAGAAAAAAATTGTCCTTCATCTGTCTTCTTTTTTTTCCTGCCCATTAACTTATTCTTTGAAGGCAAGTGTGTATAGTTTGGAAAAGGCTCCCAGGTTCTATTTAGTTCTGAGCCATTACTTAAAAGAAAGGTCAAGGTTACAGTGTCCCCCAAAGGTCCCTGATAAGATTCATCTGAGGCAGTTGTTAAACCAGATTCCTGGACTCCACCTCACACCACTGATTCAATCTATAATCTAAGATTGTTTTTTCAGGAAGTTTGGAAAACATAAGCCAAGGTTCCACGAAATATTAACAGCTATATCTAAGACAAATGATGTTCCATGCTCAGTTAAGTTTGGGAAATGCTTCATTCTCCCACTTTTGGGGATTTGTAAGACATATTAGGTGTATAATTTCCTGGAAAGTTCTACATTAAAGAAACCTGTTTAACTTTGTTACCCCGATTTATTTTTCCACGGAATACTTTTTCCTGTAGCACATCTGTCAGCAGTTAGGGAGAGTAATAGTCATGGGAAATGTTGAGCTAAATAGCCTAAAAAAGTTTTATGAAAGTTCTGTTCAGCTATTAACATTGAAATAATGGATCTTCATTTCTTATCTTTGAGAGATGTCCATGATGTTATATTTTAAAAGTAGGCTAAGAAAGCACAGTATATATAGCATGAGCTCACTCTTGTATATTTATCCAGCTAGGTTAACAAAATGTTAACAGTGGTTATCTCTGAGTGATGGGATTACAAGTAATTTTATCCTTATTTGTTCTTTGTTCATTTCTGTAGTATCTTAACTTTCACAGTGTGTACTATTTTTATAATCACAAAATAAAGCTGTTTTCCTTTCTTTAAATATATAACAAGATAGAGTTGTAAGCGGTTTGTAGTCAAAAAGTTTAGAAGCATTGCTATAAAACGTAAGTACCCATATGTAATAATTAACCAGAATGTTCTTTGAGACTTGTGTAATGTGGCTAAATTCCATGGTCCACATAACAGAATTGACTGAAAACCTTTTTGTGTCAAACCTTGTGGAAAATATTTAAAATAGGAGTTTACTTTCCTCTTTTCAAAATTTTGTTATACTGCATGGTGTTTACCCATTGGTGACTGAAAATCTTTAGAGTATCTAGGGATCATGTTTTGTTTTTTGTTTATTTTAATACCAGTTTCAGTTTTTTTTTTTTTAATTCTTGCTGCATATACAGGTTTCCCCCACTATCTGAAAGTAGAACATTCCTTTGACACTTTCGTAAGCCAAAATGGCGTAAAGAGACGAAACAATTACTGTTATTTATATGGGAAAATTTTATGAGCGTTCCCAGACCCAAAAAATAACCTACCAAATCACCAAATAGCACATAAAACCTGATATAACACTAACACTAGCACATAGCAAAAGCAGGAACGATAGGATAAATACACAGCCTATAGAAAGTAGAAATAACGTCTGTGCAGCGTGGTTTCGCTTACCAGAATCAGGAAGACAGTGAGCACACTGGAATGCTGAGAGGTGGTGGGAGAGATGATGGATGGTAGCCCAGGTAGCCTAGCTGTCAATGGCACGCGGGGCTGGGTTTAAGGGCCACTCTGCTGCTCAGCTGCGAGCTGCCTTTTTAATGGCTCGCTGCAAAACAAACGCTGAAGGCTGTTTCCACTTCTTCATAAAAGCGAACATCCTCTTCAGATTTCTTTGAGTTAACGAAAACGGGTACTAATGTAGGTCTTCCGTAAAAGCAGAGTAGCATGAAGGGAACTTTCGGAAAGTGGGGGATAGAGAAATACCAAAAAGAAAAGGAAACCTCTACCAGTATTGACACACAGGGCCCCAGCACACGTTTTATACCTGCCCATTTAGTAGACATCAGTAAGGTTTGCTTGTTTGAAGTTATCTCACCACCACGTTGGGGGGAAAAAAAAAAATTTTTTTTTTTTTTTACATTAGGAGAGACCAAAAATCCAAATAGCTCTACTTCTACAGCTGCTGTGACCAGAGAGAACTTAATGTTTCCTTTGCTTTCTAGCTCTGTGGAAGTCCATTCTGGGAAAAACGGGAGAACAGTTGTCATATTACAGGTTTTTTGGAGAGCTTCCAGGGTTCCAGTAATACTCCTTCAGTAATACCCTGCCCCCATATATTCTAAGCATTTTAGGTAATGAACACAGTTACGCCTCGCAAAACTAGATTAGAAAACAAGGGCAGGACCTGTGATCAAGATGGTATTCCAGATAGTTTGGTCCAGGCCTAAACCTTGAAACTCACTTCTGGGGAAAATTTAGTGTGCAGAGCAAATGCTTATTGACCCATCTGTGTAAGGAACTGTGGCTGCCTTCCTCAGGTCTGAATTCAGAGTATCAGTGATGTACAAGGTTGAAGCTATTGGTGTAAGTGGTGCCTGGGGATTGGCTGAATATGTGTGACTCAGGACATATATACTTTGAAAGCTGTTTGTCGTTTGTCTTTTGGGGGTTTTGTGTGTGTGTGTGTGTGTGTGTGTGTGTGTATGTTTATTCAGAAACCATTCATTTAGCATCTGCTATGTACTCCATGTTAGGTATTATCTCACGGCAGTACTGGCTCCATTTTAGTGATGAGTAAACTGAAATTCCGGAAGGTTAATCTGCATTAATAAGTCCCTAAAACTTGTAAATATCAGAGTTCAAGCCTCAGTCTGACTCCTAGGCTGTTATTCTTTTCATTGATCTATACTGCCTTCCATTTACCTCTTCATCTGAACAGTTAAACGCCAGATAATTTTAGTTAACTGTAGAGTCTTATCGTTCTAATTAATTGAAGTTTTACACTGTTTGATAAAAGCCTTTTTCTAATCTCAGAGAATGGCTGTGCAAATTATAATGTGCTAATAAGTCTTATTCCACATATAGTCACCCAAAATAAATAATCTAACTTCAAAACTTAAGGTGTGATAACCTCCTTGTATTAAATGAATAGGAGTTCCCCAATTTGGGACTTTTTTTTAACTAATTCCAATATATTCCTACAAGTTTAGGCAGCATAATTTCCAAAGGATTATCAGTATTGCTGTAATCCTCATGAAATATCTTAATGTCCCCAAGTTAGCCTGAGTTTCTAGTTATTTCTCTCTGTAGGGGTTGTTAGTAAATAAGAAATTTCTCTCCATTAATGTCCATTTTTATATGTAATATAAATACTGAGAACGTAACTAAGATCTTAAATCTGTCCTTTAAAGAAAAGGTATGGAAGTTGATCACATATCAATATTAACCTATTTAAATGAGATTCAGGTTGAAGATCAATCATCAAGTTCTTACTAAGTGGTTTTATATGCAAAGCATTGTGCAGAAGTCAACGGAGAATGCAAAACAAGAATGGGACACAGTATTAGCCTTTAAGGTTTTTCTAGCTGAAAAAGAAAAGTATGTAAAAATGTATTTTCCCATTTGAAGGGATATAATAGAATCATTTAGGAAGTAATGGGAGATACGGTTGGAAATGCAAGTTGAAAGTAGATCGTATAGGGGTGTGCTGTCCAATATGATAGTCACTAGCAACGTGGGGCTGTTGAATACTTGAACTGTGGCTAGTGTGATTGAGGAACTGAGTTTAAATTTTATTTTATTTTAAGTAGCCACATATGAAATGGGTAGTGGTGATAGTTGTACAACATGGTGAATGCTATTAATTGAATTGTATGCTTAAAAATGGTCTAAATGCCAAATGTTTTGTTATATAATTTTGCCACAATAAAATTCCTTTAAAAGTAGCCAGTATGGTTGGTGGCAACCATATTGGACAGTGCAGCTCTATGATGAAGAGATGGTGAGTGTCTTCCAGCAGAATCAGGAGATTGTGAAGAGCAATAAACAGTAGTGAGGAAATGGATAAAATGGTAAAAGCAAAAAACCAAAACCAAACCCGCTGCTGTTGAGTTGATTTTGACTCAAAGAAAAGTAGCGTGAAATACATTGTCTGTCTTGTCTGACCCTTTATGTATCTGTAGCTCTGTGATCCCAGGTTAATTATTTATTTTAAAATGCCATATTTTCATTGTAGTTATATTTTCTAAAATATATTAATTGTTGAGATTGTTGATAGTTTTCAGGTTTTGCTATAGCAAACACTTAGATCCTTTCCACAAAATTACCAGTTTCCATTAAAGAGTCTTTTTCATCATTTACTATTTAATTAGATACTAAATTTCCCTATGTGTTATATTTGGTAAGTGTGCCAGTGATTGAGCTGAAGTTGCTAGATGGGTAAGGAATGGGGTTGGGCAGGTGTAAGTCTTAATCCTTTCAATTAAGTTTATATCCTGGTTTTGTCACTTAGGCAGATTTATGTATGCTATAGATTTACAATACACTATGTCCTCTTATAGTTTAATTATGTACCTAAGACAGTAAAATAGAACATGTCTTCTCTTTATGTCCACTAATATGTAGCTTCAAAATGATTTATTAATCAGCAACTTAAAGTATCTTTTATGTTTTTTAAAATATAATTGAAGCCCTTTGTGAAAATGTCTTTGAAAAAATAGAACTTACATTTATTATAGGCTCAATTCAAGTAATCATTTTTCGTAGTAATATTCATGTTTCAGTGGATATAATTTTAACCTTGTTATAACTGAATCTACCAATTAAATCTTTCTTAAAATAGAATTCTATTGTATTACTAAAACATCAGTAATATTTTATTACTTAGTAGTCTGATACAGCGTTTATGTATTTAATAAACACTCTAAATGGTTAGAATTTTGTCGGTTTAAGACCAAAGTAAATTATGTTGTTTATACGGTGAATTGACTGCCCTACCCTGGTTTTTGTTCTTTATATTAGTAATCATTGGCTTTATCTTAATTTGCTGATTAACTTAAAAAATTCAAACATCGAAAGTGATACATGTAGATGAATCTAATAATTTGTCAAACGGGGACCTTAGTGATTCATACTCCTGAGTTAAATATTAAATTTGGATTTTAGCTAAGATACTCTTTAAACTATTCAGAACTTTTTATAAAACTGTTTCTAAAATAGCCAACAAAAGGGAAAAAAAAAAACATGCTAGAGATAACAGTGAAAGAGGGGAGGAGAGTACTTCCTGGTATTTTTTAGTGGATATTTAATAAATTTGAAGAGCTGCCCCATTACAGAGAGAGATTAAGGTTAATGTTTTCCCTGCTTGGGGTTTCTTCATAATCATAGCTTATGTGAGGAGGCACCCATTCAAGTAGGACTAAATTAAAATCTGTCATCAAGTGGTATATTTCAACTGGAATCATTTTTTCCCCCTCAGTTGTCAGCTTTGTCTGAACTGTTTCTTATTTTCAGTCTGAGCAGTTGGGAGGGCATTTAGAATGAGGTTCTAGGTAGAAATAAGGCCTGGTAACTCTCCTTTGCCCGAAGTACAAGTGTCAGAATTTTAACCAGGTTTCTTTTTTGTTTGAAACAGTGATGACTCGTGGCACTGCCTCCAGCCCATCCTATAGATTCATATTGAATGATGGGACAATGCTTAGCGCCCACACCAAGTGTAAACTTTGCTATCCTCAGACTCCAGACATGCAGCCTTTCATCATGGGAATTCATATCATCGACAGGTACTACTTATTTGGAGAGCTTCAGATGAAGTAAATCACTTCACATATCTCTTCTTAGGAAACAGTTTTTATACTCTTGATGGCTAAAAACAAAAATTCTACAGTAGGCATAAAACTATTGTGATGAATATATAATCAGCATGTCTATATTGGGTTTTATAGTTTTGTTGCCTTATCGTAGCTTCAAAGTTCGCAAAGGGAGACAGGAAAGGTGAGGCTGAAAGTATGTGTTGAAGGGGGTAAAACCAAAAAAGGTGGCTAAAAATCCACAACTTTCCATCTATGAACTTACGGTCTTATAACAGAGGTCAGAGTTTGTTAACATTATCATGACTTTGATTTTAAGAGATGCTTTATTTTCCTAAAAGCAAATTCGATGACTCCTGATTTCAAGTTGACAAGTTTCTGCACAGAAACTACAAATCATTAAACTGTCAGCTTGAGGTTTTTTTAACATCATGGCCTCTATTTTCTAAATATTTCTAAGTATGTTTTACACTGGTATACATGGCAAATCCGTGGAACTAGTCTTCTATTAAGTTTTCAAATCCTGCGTTTAAAACTATTTAAAATTTAGCATGAAACAAAAGCTGAGATACTTTCCCTCAGTTCATCTTTTTCTCATCGGATGTATTTGCTTACTGGACCATGGTAATACCAGTCACAAATCTGTTGTCATAGCTATGAATTTGAGTAAAGAACTCAGTGAAAACCTGAATTCAGTATTCTGTTTTCTTTTTTCTTTCTCCCGTTAGTTTAATTTTTTTTTCATATTGTGATTTCTCTTTCAAAACATCTGCTATGTCTGCATATCACACTTTTTAATTTTCACATCAATGACACAGTATTTTCCTTACCCAGTCTTCCTCTTTGGAGTTGAAATACTTAAAAGCTGTAACAAGGGAGTCGTGAGAAAGGGCTTTGTAAACAAATGTGTGGGATGTTTCTCTTTCAACCAAAACTGCTACTGTAATGCTAATTGTTTGTATGAAATTTAGGAAAGGTTAAAAGTACATACGTATTGGATATTGGATTTCTTTCCAAGGCTAAGAAAGATTTCTTTCCCACGTCACTAAAATCGTTACCATATTTGAGGGACCATAAGCACTATTTTCTATTAAGTGGGAGCTACTACTTCATACTACTTCATTGCAGCACTCAACAGTCCACCGTTTTTCCTTAACTAAAAGTGATACGGAAGTTCTTTATTTGATAGTTTACAGCATTAATGAGGTTAATGGTCTTGTTTTATAATATGCATCATAAAAAAAAGGTTTTAATGGAAACAAATGATGTTTGACTAATGTCTTTTTTCCCTTTAGGGAACACAGTGGGCTTTCTCCTCAAGATGACAGTAATTCTGGAATGTCAATTCCCCGAGTAAACCCCACGGTCAATCCCAGTATCTCTTCAGCTCACAGTGTGGCCCGTTCATCCACGTTGCCACCATCCAACAGCAACATGGCACCCACCAGAGTAAACCGCCAACAGAGCTCAGACCTTCATAGCAGCAGTCATAGTAATTCTAGCAACAGTCAAGGGAGTTTTGGATGCCCACCTGGAAATCAGATTGCAACCAGTGTTGCCTTAAACCAGGGACAGGCTGGTTCTCAGAGCAGTAATCCCTCTTTAAACCTCAATAATTCTTCTATGGAAGGTACGGGAATAACCCTAGCACAGTTCATGTCTCCAAGGAGACAAGTTAGTTCTGGATTGGCAGCAAGGCCCAGGATGCCAAACAATTCGTTTTCTCCTAATATTCCGACATTGAGCTCCCCTGTTGGCATGACAAATAGCGCCTGTAATAATAGTAACCGATCTTACTCAAACATCCCAGTAACGTCTTTACAGGGTATGAACGAAGGACCCAATAACTCCGTCGGCTTCTCCGCCAGTTCTCCAGTCCTCAGGCAGATGAGCTCACAGAATTCACCTAGCAGATTAAATATACAGCCACCAAAAGCTGAGTCCAAAGACAACAAAGAGATTACATCCATTTTAAATGAAATGATTCAGTCTGACAACAGCTCTAGTGATGGCAAACCTCTGGATTCAGGGCTTCTGCATAACAATGATAGACTCTCAGATGGGGACAACAAATACTCTCAAACCAGTCACAAACTAGTGCAGCTTTTGACAACAACTGCAGAGCAGCAATTACGGCATGCTGATATAGACACTAGTTGTAAAGATGTACTGTCTTGCACGGGCACTTCCAACTCTGCCTCTGGTAACTCTTCTGGCGGTTCTTGCCCCTCCTCTCATAGCTCACTGACGGAACGGCACAAAATTCTGCACCGGCTCTTACAGGAAGGTAGCCCCTCAGATATCACCACTTTGTCTGTTGAGCCAGATAAAAAGGACAGTGCATCAACGTCTGTGTCAGTGACGGGACAGGTGCAAGGGAGCTCCACTATAAAACTAGAACTGGATGCTTCAAAGAAGAAAGAATCAAAAGACCATCAGCTCCTACGCTACCTTTTAGATAAAGATGAGAAAGATTTAAGATCAACTCCAAACCTGAGCCTCGATGATGTGAAGGTGAAAGTGGAAAAGAAAGAACAGATGGATCCTTGTAACACAAACCCAACCCCAATGACCAAACCTGCCCCTGAGGAAGTTAAACTGGAGTCCCAGAATCAGGTAGGTACTTTCTTGCTTCACAGAATGAATATTCCTAGTTATTTTTTTCTTTTTCATTTATTTTACTCCAACCATAGACCAAATTTGGCTCCAGGCTCTGTTTTGTCCTATCCATTGGGCATACACTAAGAGGTTTGTATCAATGGTTGAAAAAATCACAGGATGCCCTCAAAAGTTCTCTTTGGAGTTTTGGAGGGCCACAATATTAACACAACCCTCTCGACAACAGCGGGCAGCGGGGGCTAAGGAAGTAGATTTTTCTTTTCTTTCTATAAAATCAGAGTTCATGTCTTTGGATCTTTTAAAAAAATACCATTTTCCCTGACCTCCTTCACATACCCACACCTTTTGAATCCTCATCTCTTGGAATAGAACTCAGGAATTTGTATTTCAAAGATGCTCCCCACTTCTAAGTCAATTGGCAAAATTATTATGAAAACATTCTGCATCCCACTTTGAAATGTGGCGTCTGAGGTCTTAAATGCTAACAAGCAGCCATCTAAGATGCATCAGTTGGTCTCAGCCCACCTGGATCAAAGGAGAATGAAGAACACCGAGGTCACACGATAACTGTGAGCCCAAGAGACAGAAAGGGCCACATGAACCAGAGACTTATATCATCCTGAGACCAGAAGAACTAGATGGTGCCCAGCCACAACCGATGACTGCCCTGACAGGGAGCACAACAGAGAACCCCTGAGGGAGCAGGAGATCAGTGGGATGCAGACCCCAAATTCTCATAAAAGACCAGACTTAATGGTCTGACTGAGACTAGAGGAATCCCGGCAGTCATGGTCCCCAAACCTTCTGTTGGCCCAGGACAGGAACCATTCCCGAAGACAACTCATCAGACATGGAACGGACTGGACAATGGGTAGGAGAGAGATGCTGATGGAGATTGAGCTACTTGTATCAGGTGGACACTTGAGACTGTGTTGGCATCTCCTGTCTAGAGGGGAGATGGGAGGGTGGAGAGGGTTAGAAACTGGCAAAATTGTCACGAAAGGAGAGACTGGAAGGGCTGACTCATTAGGGGAAGAGCAAGTGGGAGTATGGAGTAAGGTGTATATAAGCTTATATGTGACAGACTGACTTGATTTGTAAACGGTCACTTAAAGCTCAATAAAAATTATTTTAAAAAAAGACAAAGATGCTCCCCAGAAAACTGATACGTAGCTACGCTGGGAATCTCTCATGTAAAAGAAGTGGAAGAGACATGTGGGGAGGACAAGGCTACCTAGCCTGGCTTGCTTTTTATTTCCTTTCAGGCATTTTTAAGGCTGTTTTCCTTCTCATCTGATTCTAACTACCCTCAACCCTCATCAGGCAATGGGGACTTGAGTATTTGGGGTAGTAGGATATATAACATGTCCTGAAACAGAAGTGAATAAAAATAAACCTTTCGGTAGTTGTTACGGATTAGAAACCTCTGTATGAGACTTGGATGGGGGTGTGGTGATAATTAACAAGCAACTTCATTTATTGAATAATTGCTGTGGATTTTGAAGGAGTCTAAGAAAAACAGAGAATATGGTCCCCTTCCCTCTAGGAGTTTACAGTTTATTTAGAGACAAAATATATACAGTCATGAAATAGCTGAGAATGCATTTACAAAGACTCCATTGTGAAACAAGATTCACACTTTGTATGCACAGGTCCTTCAGTTTCTTGAACCAGCTTAATTTTCTGCCTTCATCTCAAAACTCTCTCTCTTCCCTTAGTCATACTGTATTCTAGGAACATGGAAGTTCTTGCCATTCCTGAAATAAGCCATGTCTCTTCTCAGCATCTTCTGCCTTACTCTCCTTTCTGTGCCTGCCAAACTTCTACTCATCCTTCACAAACCAATTCAAACGTCATCTCTGTAAAGCCTTCCCCAGGAGCCCTAGTTAGATGTTTTCTTTCATCTCTGCTCTCATAGTACTTTGTATCATCTCTATTTACCATCTGTAATTATACTGTTTTATTTACATGTGTGCTCTTAGAGGGTAAGGATGTGTCCCATGTTTCTTGGTACAACTACTAATATTGTTCATTTTAGAGCTGAAAAACAGCTTTAAATAATAACTGTATTAAAACTCCGACTCATGAAAATTAAGTTCAAAAGCAACAGCTTTATAAAACAATGCCATTGTGAACATCCTAGTGCATTTATTTTGGTTCACATGTACACTCATTTCTGTGGGTTCATCCCTAAGAGTGGAATTACAGGATCTTAAGATGAGCATGTGGCATAATGGTTAAGAGCAACGGCCGCTGACCAAAAAGTCTGCAGTTCGAATCCACCAGGCACTCCTTGGAAACTCTACAAGGCAGTTCTACTGTGTCCCGTAGGATGGCTATGAGTCAGAATCGACGTTGACGGCAATGGGTTTGGGTTTTTTTTTTTTTTTGGAAAATACGTGTGTGTTCACCCATAGTAGTAATGCCAGACAGTTTTCCTTAGTATGAGAATTCTTTATAGCTGTTCCGTGTCTTTGTCAAAACTCAGTATTGTCAGCCTTTTAAATTTTAGCCATTCTGGGGTGTATGTTAGCACCACTTTTTTTTATATCTGGGGTGTATGTAGTGATATCTTATAGTTTTAATTTACATTTTCCTCATAAATGTTTATTGATCATTTGGATATCCACTTTTGTGAATTGCCTATTCAACTCTTGCCTGTTTTCTTATTGACTTTAAGAGTGCTTTACATATTTTGGATAAGAGTCCTTTATCAGTTACATTATTTGCAGATGTCTTCTCTGTGCTATAACTTGCCTTTCCATTCTCTTAATGGTGCTTTTTGATGAAGTGAAGTCCTTCATTTTAATGTAGCCCAATTTTTTGATCTTTTCCTTTGTGGTTTTTGAACACGTTTAACAAAAGACATGTGCAAGCATGTTCATGGTAGCTTTATTTGTATTAGCCCCAAACTAGAAACAATACAAAAATACACCACAGTAGAACAGTAAATATATTGTGATCTGGTCATACAATGGGATACTATTCAGTAGTGAAAATGAATGAACTACTGCTATATGCGACAATGTGTCCAAACCTCAGCAGCATCATGTTAAGGGAAAGAAGCCGGACATTTAAAGAATACATAAATATGATTCTATTTATGCAATTTAGAACCAGAAATTTTAGTTAAATTGAAACCCAAACAGATGATATTACTGAATTGGAAATTATATATTGATGAATTATCTCCTAAAGTAGTTATAGTTGAAGAATATAGTAGAAATAAAGGCCATTTTTCTTCTAGCCGTAACCCTGACAGATGTAGGGACTTCCTGTCTTCTATAGATCTTCTTATATTATTAAATCCTTAAGTGAAAAGTAGCCTTTTTGAGATCTTTAAAGCTGATGTACTATTTATAAAAAAATCTCCCGGATGGGAGGATAGAGAGAGTTGGAGGCTGCCAAAGTTTTCACGAAAGGAGAGACTGGAAGGGCCGACTCATTAGGGGGAGAGCAAGTGGGAGTAAGGAGTAAGATGTATATTATCTTATATGTGACAGACTGACTTGATTTGTAAACGTTCACTTGAAGCTCAATAAAAGTTAAAAAAAAAAAACAAATAGCAAGAATGTACTCCTCCTAATTCTGGTCCAGCTTCCCGATGGGATCAACCTGGCCTATCATCCTATATCAATCCTACTTGCTAATAGGCACACAGATACCTTTAATGTGTGCAATGGCTCTGACAGTTCTCAGCATACATTAGCTTACTGAACACTTGTAGGAGAAATGAATGACAGGTTTGGCAATGGCTGTGTTAAAATTTCACCTACAGAAAATAAGAAGAGTGAAGATTTATCCCTGTTGGTCATTTCCCCAGAGATGTCTGTGTGAATCAGCAAGGAATAAATGAATATCATGCTCAAAAAAAAAAAAAAAAAATTCCCAAACTATTTTAAATTTTGAGGAAAAGGTTATGTCAGTGTAAATTTATTTTCCATTTCATCATAAAAGTAAGCCATTTAATAAAAATTTTAAAAATATGACAGGAAAAATCACCCATAATGCCATCATTCTAACAGTACTTTTGACTCTTCTTTCCAGTGCAGTCTTCTTCTTCCTTTGCATAAGTTTTACATCAAGATATGTTAGACAAATACTATGTATCTATTATCTTATATCCTGCAGTATATTAATATTATATGCATCCAAAGTGTTTTTTCCAATGGAATATGTAGATCGTGTCATTTCAAAGAGGTCGCAATTGTTCTAATTATTTCTTCTCTCTTCATTCTCTTGTCGTCATTCTTAATTCATGGAGTTTAAAGCAGGAATTTTTTTCTGCATTGTTTTAGATGAAAGTGTGGAGTATGTTTCCTCTAACTTGGTTTCCATTTTTAGTTCACAGCTGACCTTGATCAGTTTGATCAATTGCTGCCCACGCTGGAGAAGGCAGCACAGCTGCCAGGCTTATGTGAAGCAGACAGGATGGACGGTGCAGTCACCAGTGTCCCCATCAAATCAGAGATCCTGCCAACTTCTCTTCAGTCCACCACTGCCAGACCCACTACCAGACTGAATAGTATGTGTTGGTACAAACTCTATTTTAAATGTTTAATGATGACGTGGATTAGTACTTTGTCTCTTATCATTATTTCATAGACCTTTGTTTTATTGAGAATGAACTCTCTTTTCATTAACACCACTATAAATAATATATATATACATAATGCATACAGATACATGCAGTATACATACATTTAGATATATGAATTTCACTCACTGTGTGTATTTGAAATTACAGTGTAACACCTACCCTTTTGTAATTAATGTTAAGGTGAACAGTTGATGTTAAGGTGAACAATTGTGTGTTCTTACCAAAACATCCCATAGCAAGACTTTTAGAAATATAATGCTGGGTCAGATCATATTTCCCAAAGTGTATTCCTTAAACATTAACTGCTTTGTGTTGCAAAAAAGAGAAGATTCTGTAGTAAAATACACTGGGCAAGTGCTCAATGGCCCATACATTCCCCTATTGTTGAAGTTTCAATAGGCTTATAAAGATGCGTAATAAAAGTTTTGAGATGTCCTGTGTTAAAGAAGCCAGTTTAGATTTCTTTAACCCAGCAATTCCCACACTTATTCGACTAAATTTTCTTTTCTCAAGAAATACATGGTACCCCACAGAATGAGTTTTCCATGGAGCGCTGTTTAGGAGACACAGTTTTAAAATAGGTCCTCATTGTGCTAACCCGGTATAGTGTTCTCCTAATTAAGAGACACTTTAATAGTGTAGGAAGCCCTGGTGGTATAGTGGTTAAGTGCTATGGCTGCTAACCAAAGGGTCGGCAGTTCAAATCCACCATGTGCTCCTTGGAAACTCTTTGGGGGCAGTTCTACTCTGTCCTTGTTGTTGTTGTTAGGTGCCGTCGAGTCGGTTCCAACTCATAGCAACCCTATGCACAACAGAGCGAAACACGGCCCGGTCCTGCACCATCCTCACAATTGTTTTTATGCTTGAGCTGATTGTTGCAGCCGCTGTGTCAATCCACCTCGTTGAGGGTCTTCCTCTTTTCCGCTCACCCTGTACTCTGCCAAGCATGATGTCCTTCTCCAGGGACTGATCCCTCCTGACAACATGTCCAAAGTATGTAAGATACAGTCTCACCATCCTTGCCTCTAAGGAGCATTCTGGCCACACTTCTTCCAAGACAGATTTGTTCGTTCTTTTGGCAGTCCATGATATATTCAATATTCTTCGCCAACACCACAATTCAAAGCCGTCAGCTCTTCTTCGGTCTTGCTTATTCATTGTCCAGCTTTCACATGCATATGATGCGATTGAAAATACTGTGGCTTGGGTCAGGCCCACCTTAGTCTTCAAGATGACATCTTTGCTCTTCAACACTTTAAAGAGGTCCTTTGCAGCAGATTTACCCAACGCAACGCGTCTTTTGATTTCTTGACTCCTGCTTCCATGGCTGTTGATTGTGGATTCAAGTAAAATGAAATCCTTGACAACTTCAATCTTTTCTCCGTTTATCATGATGTTGCTCATTGGTCCAGTTGTGAGGATTTTTGTTTTCTTTATGTTGAGGTCTAATCCATACTGAAGGCTGTGGTCTTTGATCTTCATTAGTAAGTGCTTCAAGTCCTCTTCTCTTTCAGCAAGCAAGGTTGTGTCACCTGCATAACGCAGGTTGTTAGTGAGTCTTCCTCCAATCCTGATGCCCCATTCTTCTTCATATAGTCCAGCTTCTCGGATTATTTGTTCAGCATACAGATTGAATAGGTATGGTGAAAGAATACAACCCTGACGCACACCTTTCCAGACTTTAAACCACCCAGTATCCCCTTGTTCTGTCTGAACAACTGCCTCTTCATCTATGTAAAGGTTCCTCATGAGCACAATTAAGTGTTCTGGAATTCCCGTTCTTGGCAGTGTTATCCTTAGTTTGTTATGATCCACACAGTCGAATGCCTTTGCATAATCAATAAAACACAGGTAAACATCCTTCTGGTATTTTCTGCTTTCAGCCAGGATCCATCTGACATCAGCAATGATATTCCTGGTTCCACGTCCTCTTCTGAAACCGGCCTGAATTTCTGGCAGTTCCCTGTCGATGTATTGCTGCAGCCGTTTTTGAATGATCTTCAGCAGAGTTTTGCTTGCGTGTGATATTTTTTTTTTTATAATTTTTATTGAGCTTTAAGTGAACATTTACAAATCAAGTCAGTCTGTCACATATAAGCTTATATACACCTTACTCTATACTCCCACTTACTCTACCCCTAATGAGTCAGCCCTTCCAGTCTATCCTTTCGTGACAATTTTGCCAGTTTCTAACCCTCTCTACCCTCCCATCTCCCCTCCAGACAGGAGATGCCAACACAGTCTCAAGTGTCCCTCATGCTTGCATGTGATATTAATGATATTCTATAATTTCCACATTTGATTGGATCACCTTTCTTGGGAATAGGCATAAATATGGATCTCTTCCAATCAGTTGGCCAGGAAGCTGTCTTCCATATTTCTTGGCATAGACGGTGAGCACCTCCAGTGCTGCATCTGTTTGTTGAAACATCTCAATTGATATTCTATCAATTCCTGGAGCCTTGTTTTTCACCGGTGCCTTTGGAGCAGCTTGGATTTCTTCCTTCAGTACCATCAGTTCCTGATCATATGCCACCTCTTGAAATGGTTGAACATCGACTAATTCTTTTTGGTATAATGACTCAGTATATTCCTTCCATCTTCTTTTGATGCTTCCTGCATCGTTTAATATTTTCCCCATGGAATCCTTCACTATTGCAACTCGAGGCTTGAATTTTCTCTTCAGTTCTTTCAGCTTGAGAAACGCCGAGCGTGTTCTTTCCTTTTGGTTTTCCATCTCCAGCTCTTTGCACATGTCATTATAATACTTTGTCTTTTCGAGAGGGCCTTTGAAATCTTCTGTTCAGTTCTTTTACTTCATCAGTTCTTCCTTTTGCTTTAGCTGCTCGAAGCTCAAGAGCAAGTTTCAGAGTCTCCTCTGACATCCATCTTGGTCTTTTCTTTCTTTCCTGTCTTTTCAGTGACCTCTTGCTTTCTTCATGGATGACGTCCTTGATGTCATTCCACAACTCGTCTGGTCTTCTGTCACTAGTGTTCAATGCGTCAAATCTATTCTTGAGATGGTCTCTAAATTCAGGTGGGATATACTCAAGGTCATATTTTGGCTCTTGTGGACTGGCCCTGATTTTCTTCAGTTTCAGCTTGAACTTGCATATGAGCAATTGATGGTCTGTTCCACAGTCGGCCCCTGACCTTGTTCTGACTGATGATATTGAGCTTTTCCATCATCTCTTTCCACAGAGGTAGTCAGTTTGATTTCTGTGTGTTCTATCTGGTGAAGTCCATGTGTATAGTCGCCGTTGATGTTGGTGAAAGAAGGTATTTGCAATGAAGAAGTCGTTGGCCTTGCAAAATTCTATCATTCGATCTCTGGCATTGTTTCTATCACCAAGGCCATATTTTCCAACTACCAGTCCTTCTTCTTTATTTCCAACTTTTGCATTCCAATCGCCAGTAATTATCAATGCATCTTGATTGCATGTTTGTTCAATTTCAGACTGCAACAGCGGATAAAAATCTTCTGTTGCTTCATCTTTGGCCCTAGTGGTTGGTGCATAAATTTGAATAATAGTCGTATTAACTGGTCTTCTTGTAGGTGTATGGATATTATCCTATCACTGTCAGCGTTGTACTTCAGGATAGATCTTGAAAGGTTCTTTTTGACGATGAATGCAACACCATTCCTCTTCGAGCTGTCATTCCCAGCATAGTAGACATTATGATTGTCCAATTCAAAATGGCCAATACCAGTCCATTTCAGCTCACTAATGCCTAGGATATCGATGTTTATGCGTTCCATTTCATTTTTGACCATTTCCAATTTTCCTAGATTCATAATTCATACATTCTAGGTCCTGATTATTAATGGATGTTTGCAGCTGTTTCTTCTCATTTTGAGTCATGCCACATCAGCAAATGAAGGTCCCGAAAGCTTTACTCCATCCACGTCATTAAGGTCGACTCTACTTTGAGGAGGCAGCTCTTCCCCTGTCATCTTTTGAGTGCCTTTCAACCTGGGGGACTCATCTTCCAGCACTATATCAGACAATGTTCCGCTGCTATTCATAAGGTTTTCACTGGCTAATGCTTTTCAGAAGTAGACTGCCGGGTCCTTCTTCCTAGTCTTTCTTAGTCTGGAAGCTCAGCTGAAGCCTGCCCTCCATGGGTGACCCTGCTGGTATCTGAATACCGGTGGCATAGCTTCCAGCATCACAACAACACACAAGCCCCCACAGTATGACAAACTGACAGACGTGTGAGGGTGCTCTGTCCTATAGGGTTGCTATGAGTCAGAATCGACTTGTCGGCACTGGGATTTTTTTTTTTTTTTAGTAGTGTAATTCATGAAGATAGAGCTGTCAAAAATTTTTTACCCATCAAATTTTGAAGTTGAAAAAAGCAATGGTGAAATTCCACCGTGTGACCTTGAATTAAAGGAAACTAACCAGCTCACTTTCAAAATTTGCCTGGGTTCTTGACCTATGTTCTGTCTCCCTTCTGAGGGGATCAGTTGTGAGACTTCTTTTTTTTTCAGTATTTCTACAGCTTTCAACTGCTATGATCCAATTCCTCGATGTTTACCAAGATTTCCAGGCAGCTGGAGAGAAGAATCTTAAGTCCTTAATGCCATTTTTGGCAGTGGTTTTTCAGCTGACCAGAGCACTGAATGAGGAGTCAGAGCCTAGGTTCAAGTCTCACATTCTCTGTTTATTAGCAATGTGACTTCAAGCAAGTAAATTTTCTGGGCCTTATTTTATCTACAACATAAGAATTAGATGAAAATGACATCAAAAGTTTTTTCTAGTTGAAACTGCTCAGTTCCCAACTCTGGGATATCAGACACAGATGGGGAAACAGTAAGGTATAGAGAGATAGGATAAAATGTAAGTCTGCATATTGATTGTTTTGATCCTGGGCCCCTTCCCCACTAGGTGTCGGAGACTGGAAGGGTTTTCTCAGGATACTGACTGATCAAAAACCACTTAACTCTGCCTCAAACTATTTTTACTCTGATGTTAAAATTGCTATACTGAAGTTCTTTTGATTAATGCTTGCCTAATCTTTTTCTGTCCTTTTATTTTTAGTCTTTCTATGCCTATATGTTTTATGATGTTCTTTTTTCTCATTTCAGTGGGTGAATTAATCCATTTACATTTATTTTGATTTTTGGATATGTTTAGCATCTTATCTCCAATTTTTCATTTATTATGTTTTTTTTTGGTCCTGCTTTCTGTTGATTAACTTTTTTAATCTGTTTTTTACCTTCTAAACTTTTCATGTATTATAATTATTTCATTATTATTTCTAAATCTCATAGTCTTTCAAAATAAGGCTTTTTTTTTTTTTTTTTTAGTAAAGGGTGAAAGATGCTGAGAACTGCAGAGTTCAGAACAATTATGTCTACATACCCTTCTTGTGACTCATATATATATGTGTGTGTGTGTGTGTGTGCTTTTAATCTGTATTTTATCTTCAAATTTCACAACCTTTCATAGTTGGTTTTATTAGCTACATCTTATCCCATGTCTTTCTCTTTAATACATTTGTTCTTTCACTAGAGAATATATGTAGATAATTGTATCAGAAAGAGTTAAGAGATGTTTGATTTTGTTTCCTCACATATCTGAAAATATATTTATTTTGCTGTCATACTTTAATGGTGCTGTGACAGGGTACAGAAATCTTGGTCCAAAATCATTTCCCTTCATAACTTTGAAAGATTTGCTTCATTATTTTTGCTTGTCCATTTTTTGTGAGTAGGAAAGATTATTTGGGAGAATCTGTGGGGTCAGTTTTCCAGATAAAAACTGAATCTTCAGCCACATCCATTTGGCTCTTCAGTCCATCTGTTGCCTTCTGTTAATCATTGCTATCATGTTTTAATTTCCAGAAATCATTTTGCTTTTTCATAGGTCTTATGAAAGAATTTTATGGATTTGATAGATTTTTTAATCTGTGTGGTGATATTTCTTATCATTACTCTAGTATTCATCCATTTTCTGTACTAACCTTTTTTCTTCGGAGTTACTTTCTTTGTTAAATTTGCTATCTCTCTTTCCTACTGTTGACTTTTCTTGAACGTTTGGTGAGATTTGACTCTCTGTCAGCCAGAAAGACCTAGAATAAACATATTGGTAGCTAGTGTTTCCTTAGCTAAAGTGAGAAGCCCTTTTCCCCTGGCAGTGAATGTAGGTTCTGATTATAGAAGCCCTGTTTCTCAGTTGTTGTTATGAGGGAGTGAGGCTTGGTAGTGGGGAAATCCCTCAGGGCAGCCCTAGCACCCACTCTGGAGATTCCCTGGGCAGAACTCCCACTTTGGAGTTATGTACTCACCACTTTAATCCCATGGGTAGGTTCCAGAGTCAGCTGCACTCAGGGCGGGGGCCTAGTGGCAGCTGTTCAGTCATCCTTTAATTATCCCACAATCGCCCATAATCGCCCATGGCCTGTACCTTTACCCAGATCAAATGACCACTGAGCTTGGAGTTGTTCTGGTGTCCTCCTGGGAAAACTCCCCTTCCTGGAAAATATTCTCATTTGCCTGTTGAAAGTTCATTAATTTAGTTGAGGTGTCAAAACATCTATTTGTTTCCATCTGTATTTTATCTTTGAAATCCTGCATTTCCTAACCTGCTGCCATTGCTCTCCTTTTGCCTTACTTTCTGCTATAGATTTATTTTTCCCCTGTTATTTTTTCTGTTATTTCAGTGACATTTTGGAGATAGGAAAAAATATAGGTGATACATCTACCACAGTAAACCAGAAAATCTCCTTAGATCTATTTGCGTATGCAAAAACTAAGATCCAGAGAGTGAAAAGGAAAACACACAAGGAGACAAAAACACGTCCAAAGTTATCCAGTTAGTATGTGCAGAAAAAAAAAAAAAAATTTTTTTTTTCCATGATTTAAATCTCAGTATCCCTGGTTTCAAAACATGTTGTTTATGTGTACACAAACGTCATGTAGTGTGACCAAGTGATGTAAATAATTTTTTTTTTTTTTTACTACAAGAGCATATCAAGATGGTTTTGTTGTTAGGTGCAGTTGAGTTGGTTCTGACTTATAGCAACTCTCCGTACAACAGAACAAAGCAGTGCCCAGTCCTGCACCATCTTCATAATCATTGCTATGTTTGAGTCCCTTGTTGCAGCCACTGCATCAATCCATCTTGTTGAGGTTCTTCCTCTTTTACATTGACCCTCTACCTTACCAAACATGATGTCCTCTGGGGACTGGTCCCTCCTAATAACATGTCCAAAGTATGTGAGATGAAGTCTTGCCTTCCTTGCTTCCAAGGAAGCACTCTGGCTGTACTTCTTCCAAGACAGATTTGTTCGTTCTTGCAGTCCACGGCATATTTAATATTCTTTGCCAGCACCATAATTGAAAGACATCAGTTCTTCTTAGGTCTTCCTAATTCATTGCCCAGCTTTGGCATGCATATGAGGCAATTTAAAATACCAGGACTTAGGTGCGCCTTAGTCCTTAAAGTGACACCTTTGCTCTTCAACAGTTTAAAGAAGTCTTTTGCAGCAGTTTTGCCCAGTGCAGTATGTCTTTTAATTCCTTGACCACTGCTTCCGTGGGCATTGATTGTGGATCCAAGTGACATGAGATCCTTGATAACCTCAGTATTTTCTCCATTTATCATGATGTTGCTTATTGGTCCAGTTGTGAGGACTTTTTTTTCTCTATGTTGAGGTGTAATCGATACTGAAGGCTTTTGTCTGATCTTCTTCAGTAAGTGCTTCAAGAACAGAACAAGGGGATACCGCATCATTTAAAATCAGAAAAGGTATGCATCAGGGTTGTATTCTTTCACCATATGTATTGAATCTATATGCTGAGCAAATAATCCGAGAAGCTGGAGTGTATGAAATAGAACAAGGCATCAGAATTGGAGGAAGACTTATTAACAGCCTTTGATATGTAGATGATGCAACTTTACTTGCTTAAAGTGAAGAGGACATGAAGAAAAAAAAAATCCTCACATCTGGACCAATAAGCAACATTGCGATAAATGGATGAAATATTGAAGTTGTCAAGGATCTCATTTCACCTGGATCCATAAATCAACGCCCATGGAAGCAGTGGTTAAGAAATCATTGAGCAAAACTGCCTCTTGGTCAAAATCTCTGCTATATCTTTTCAAATTCCTATTCTTTGAGGGCGGGTTTGACTTTTGAAATTTTCCAAAATCGTTTGGAGCCAAGTTTGTTGATCCAAAAAGAATAGTACTGTCATTTTTTTTCCCCCCCAAAAACCAAAATAGGTGTAACTATGATTAGATTTATTTTCTTAAAGGACTTAACAGCCAGGTTAAGAGAGTTCTAGAAGAATTCTGAAATATTTGAGCATTGGCTACACCATTGGAGTAAGTTAAAGATCTCCTGAAGTGGTGGTTTTCGTGGTTTGTGAACATACACAATCTGGTATGATTATTTTTTTAATTTTATTAATTTGTAGTCATATTAAAGATACTGTATAGCTGAAAATAATGAGCTTCACATACAACATTGGCAGTATTCGAAAAGATCTCCATTTTAATTTCCCTGCCTTTGAGGTTTTTGAGGTTACATTTAGGTTGTGATTTTTCTGCTGAGGTTTGTTTTTGCTTTTAAGTAATATATTCACATTCTTCAACATTAAAAAAAAAAGATACGTAATGAAAAGTTTCCTTCCCAGTTCTGTACCTAGCCACCCACTTCCCCTTCGTCTCCCTAGATGCAATGTTATTTATTTCTTCTTTACCTTCAAAAAACACACACAGAAACATCTTTTTTTTTTTAATACAGATAGTGTCATACACATTTACGGTGCTGTATCTTAATGTTTTTTGTTTTTTTTTTTTTGCGTAATGTTCCTTTGCTCTCATTCCATATCAGTACACAAAGAGCTTTATTCTTTTTTTTTTTTTTTTAATAACTACGTAGTGTTTCATTTTATAGTTGTGTCAAAATTTACTTAACCAGTTGCCTATTGGTAGGCATCTTTTGCTGTTAGAAAGCTGGAATGAATAATCTTATATAGAGATAATTTACCATATATGAGAGTATACTTGAAAAATACGTTTTGACTAGAATTGTTGGGTGAAAGGGTAAATATTGCCAAATGGCCCTTCTTAGAGATTATACCCATACACTCTAACCAGCATCCTTACCAACGCATGGAATTACTCACTTTGTTGTCTTTGGTAATCTGATGGTTGCTTTATTGTTTTAAGTTTCTCAGTGTAGTTTTAACCTGCATTTCTCTTATTGTGAATTAGATTATTTTTTCAGTGATTTTATGTGATCTGTTCATATTTTCTGACCACTTATCTATTTTATCTATTGAGTTATTGTTTTTTTCCTTACTGATTTATAGAAATTAGTTCTTTGTCTACATCATATTTTTAAAAATGAAGCCCTGTAGCTGCTGTGCACATTTACTGCTGAATGTAACACAAAACTGAACCAGAAACCTCCTTACCAACAGCTGGAGAAAATTAACTGTGCACATCAAAGCCAGTACAGACTGCTAGAGGATTCGAGTGTGCAACAGTCAGCCTCATGGTTAAGACAATGCTGTCTGCTTTGTGTGCACAAATTTTTTAATTATTTAATAATATGAGGCTCTTGTTGTCTCCATTGTGACTAGTGGGGCTGTACAGAACGGTTTCCTTTTAACTAGGTTTTAAATAGAGAAAGTATGATGTTAAGCCCTTTGCAAAGATGATAAAAAGTATGAATGGCTTGATCAGGGATCTCTAAGGGCTTGTTTTCTGCCCCCACTTCAGCTGCCTTTGTGACAGAGGGACTAGCAGGTGCATTAATTTCAAATGCTTTGTGGCTGTCTTGTGCTACTTGTATACGTACTTACTCGTGTTTGTGGTAGGGACACAGACAGGACCAAAAACAGTAGGTTTATTCCCTGAACAGAGAGAGATAATTTGTGTATTTCCTAAAAGATCCCAGCTAATTCTGGAAAACTTTATGGAAGACAGCTTCCAAAGGAAGTCCCAAAAAGTTGAAGTGACTTTTAGAATAAAAACTACTCTCTTCTAAGCATGCAGACAAAACTTTTAATTGAATCAAAGTTTGATTTGTTTAGCTTAGATCTACTTATTCTTCATCCATTACAAAGAGGAATTCTACCTAAATAAGTTTTCTCTTAAAACTCCAAAGCTTTTTTTAGTTTTATTTTAATGATCAGTTAACGTATGTTCATTTAGAAATGACAAATAAGCATACAAAAAGAAAAGGAATTTTTAATCTCATCCAAAATCAACCAAGGCTATATAGTCTATCACGGTTTTTTTTTTGTATTAATGTGTATGAAATGGTTTGATAAAAATTAAATTGTTCTGAATATAGTATCTTGGAACAAGCTTTTAAAAAATTTAGCAGTACATTGTAACTATCTGCACCATAACTCATTAATCAGTCTCTACATTTCTGGTATTTAGGTTATTTCCAATTTTTTTCTAGTATAAATAGTACAGAGACAATCATAAAACTTTAAAAAAATACGCACAGAAGAACTTTCTAAAATGCATATACTATTTTCTTAAATACAAACCATAATTTAAACCCTTTTTTAATTTGTCATCGTTTTAAGCATCGGTTATCATACACTTGTGTTCTAAGATTAATGACTGTAGAGCTTTGTCCATTTACTAACTGGCTCCAGACTGTGATGTTCTTCTAGTTATTGTCCTGCCCTTTATAGAGCTTCTTTTATCTTTTGTTTTTCTCTCTTTTATCTCTCGCTTCATGGCAATGGCACTGTCCCTATTGTAGCATTTTCTCATGTGCTGTAGACTGAAAACGCAGTTACCAAAAACTTTTATGATTATCTTTAAAATAAATAGTTTCTGATAAAGTCCTGAGTTATTCTCCTATGGTAACATCGACCTTCGTGCAAATTTTTTAACATCAGATTTTCTTCAACTCAGAGACTTTTCCTCACCTTTTTGCTTATTTTTTATTATGTGGCCACATTCTAGACAATTTGTTTCTGAATAAGTGACCTTTGTATCATTGAGCTACTATTTTATAGGGAAATCTCAATCTGCCATGCAATATATTACTTCTGAGAAATTTTGTCCTCTTATCCCCCATCGTAATACTCAGTTCTTGACTTTTCTTCTTTAATTAGGGTTGCCTGAGCTGGAATTGGAAGCAATTGATAACCAATTTGGGCAACAAGGAACAGGCGATCAGATGCCATGGGCAAATAATACAGTGGCAGCTGTAAATCAGAATAAACCAGAAGAGTAAGTAATATGTTTTATATTTTATGAGGTGTTAGATACCAGCTTTTGAAACAAAAAACTACTTTTCCCAAACTGGATTCCAGTCTACATTAGTATTTTGTGAGATGTTAATAGATGTAAATGTCTAGTGAAAAGGAAGGGTCGGGGGAGGTTGAACACTGAGTTCAACAGATTTATTTACGGCATGAGCACAAGACTAGTATGCATTGTAATCATCAAGAAATTGCTATATGACTGAAAGGGCTGACTCAATAGGGGAAGAGCAGGTGGGAGTACGGAGTAAGATGTATGTAAACTTATATGTGACAGACTGGATTTGTAAACGTTCACTTGAAGCTTAATAAAAGTTAATAAAAAAAAAAAAAAAGAAATTGCTATAGTAGGCAGCTGTTGTTTTCAATTTCATCTCTTTGCTTTGATGGAGTACCATAATACATCAGAATCTGTGGATCACTTGGCCTTAGTACAACAAATTTATTGCTCTTTAGCTTTCAGTTAAATAATTATTTTGTCCAGCTTTTCTCTTTGTTTAAAAAAGAGGGAAGATACTTTCTGTGTCTGCTCAGTGTCCCATCTTGGTTTGAACTTAATTTCTTAATCCACACAGCAACTATTCCATAACACAGAGTACATTTAACACAAGGTAGCGAAGGATTGTGATTTAGAGCATTAACTACAAACTATGTTCCCTCTTCCCTTCCCAAAAGAACAATCTTTATAATTATGTTCTTTTTCTTACTAGCATTATTTTCTATATAATTCTCGGTTTTACATATTACTTGGTATTGGTTTTGATCAGACTACTGTATTTTTATACAAATAACATGCACCTTCTATGTTTGTTTGCTAATGACTCCCTCCCCCCATGACTTATTTTTGCAAATGTACTATGCTAATTTTTTTTTTTTTTTTCTTTTAACTTCAATGTGTGAGAAAAATTGGCATGGCAGTCCTTATGAAAATACCTCCTGGTGGGGAGGGAGCAGTTGGCAAATAAATGTAGAAGGTGCTTGTTATTTGCATAAAAATATGGGACATGTATCCCTACATGTAATCATTGAGCAATTAGTTTTGTTGTTTAACACCGAGCATGCTTCATTTTTTAATTTGATTTCTTTTGTAAATGATAATTGTGTTATGCTGTCAATATGATTTGATAGTCTTTGAAAGTTAAGTAATATGATATATGCTATTCTGATTATGGTTCAGTTATCAACAGTTAACAGCAACCATAGAATAAATAGAATAAGAATAAATATGAATATAGGCTAAATGATTATTTCAGACTTTTTTGCTGATTTTTAATTTTTACTTTTAACAAAAATTCTTTTCCCTTTCATAACTATGGTTAATTTTTCAGGCTATTTCTGTAAGCCAGCATGAAGAATATGGAAACAAAGTTCAGTGATTGACAAAATAATGAAAAATATATTCAAGCTGTATACCAAATATTCATTTAATGTCTGTACATGAAGTAGAGAACATTTCATTGCATTAGAATTGATTGCAGAGCATCTCAACAGAGAATTTTCTAGAAACATATTTGCATATATAGATACATATATGTATATATTCATGGAGCCCTGGCGGTGCAAAGGATAAGAGCTCAGCTGCTAACCTAAAGGTCAGCAGTTTGAATCCACCAGCCGGCTCCTTAGAAACCCAATGGAACAGTTCTACTCTGTCCTAGAGGGTCGCTATGAGTCGGAATTGACTCCACAGCAATGGGTTTTTTCAACAGGTGTATAGATTCATGTTCTTCAGATTGAATAATTACTTGCTGTTATCAGCTTTAACTTTCTTATCTTTCGACCCTGCAGCCAGTGTATTAGTTCACAATTAGATGAGCTTCTCTGTCCTCCAACAACAGTAGAAGGAAGAAATGATGAGAAGGCTCTTCTTGAACAGCTGGTATCTTTCCTCAGTGGCAAAGATGAAACTGAGCTAGCTGAACTAGACAGAGCTCTGGGGATTGACAAACTTGTTCAGGTATTTACCAAAGTTGGCCTTATTTAAATGATGCAGCCTTGAGAAGCTAGAAAATGAATTTTAGGCAAGATTTTTCAATATTGTTCCCACTATGTTTTAGCTATTTTATAATTTACTCCTTGTGAAAGTTATCAAAATGTAGTTATGTAATGGGCTTTTTAAACCAAAAAATGTTATAACAGTTCATAGGATTAAAAAACCAGAAAGTCTCAGCCTTTCACTATGGGAAAGAATCTTACAATCTCCAGCTAGAATAGCATCCAGATTTATATCATCACCTCTTATTTTATTAAATAAAACAAGAATAAACTTGATTTATCCTTCATTCATGTTTGTCTTCAGTCTATGTATTCCACGACACTCCAACTTCCAGATTAGCATTTTTCAGACTGTGGGGTGATGACATCAATTTAGTGGGTCACGGTCAGCATTTTTTAATGGAATAAAAAGTGTAGAATAAAAATAGTAGAGTGCAAAGCCCATAAGAAGGGGAATTTACGTTTTATGAAGCTCCATTAAGTTACACACATATATACACATGAATGTGCGTGTATATATACAACAGGCCACAATTTAAAACGTATTTCTTACAGTGGGTAACAGTCAAAGAGTTTGAAAGCTGTAACTCTCTGGCATTCTGTTAAATCAGCTATTTTTTTTTTTTTTTTTAATAAGATAAAAGGATGAATTCTGGATTTGGTATTAAAAAATGCTTGATTAACCCCTCCTTTAAGAATTTCTCATGGCAACCTATTGAGTATAAATTGTATTGCTTTGTAGGCTTTGCAATAGTATTCTTTTTTAAACCTTTCAGCTTCCTTTCATTGGTTTAGGGCCTTTATTTTAACTATATTATCATCTCTTTATTGAAATCGTAACCATCTCAGTTAATCTGTAGTTCCATTTCAAAAGCAACTGTCCTAAGCGATTCATTTCGGTAGAAAATGTTGGGAAACTGTGACTTCAGCATGAATACATTATGATGGTCCTTTCTAGAGATAACCTTGTTTTCATGATAGCCAAAATTGTATAGAGAAACATGTCATTTATTGACAGAAGTTTATTTGTAAAATGTCCTGTCTTTTCTAACAGGGTGGTGGATTAGATGTGTTATCAGAGAGATTTCCACCACAACAAGCAACACCACCTTTGATGATGGAAGAAAGACCCAACCTTTATTCCCAGCCTTATTCTTCTCCTTCTCCTACTGCCAATCTCCCTAGCCCTTTCCAAGGCATGGTCAGGCAAAAACCTTCGCTGGGGACTGTGCCTGTTCAAGTAACACCTCCCCGAGGTGCCTTTTCACCTGGCATGGGCATGCAGCCCAGGCAAACTCTAAACAGACCTCCAGCTGCACCCAACCAACTCCGACTTCAACTACAACAGCGGTTACAGGGACAACAGCAGGTGAGTCCTCTTGCTTAGCAGTTGTTAATTTTAAAAGGTATGTGCCACAATCTCTCTGTAGTAAGAAGATGGCCCAATTGCTATAATAAATGTATGAATCTGCTTCCTGAACCCTTATATGAAAAATTCAAAGAACCATCCATGGTCCGATCCTAGGCAAGGTTTAAGGGACTCCATTCGATTAAAGACTGATGGTTCATAACAGTGTATTTTGAGACCCACAGTTAAAAAGTAATTTAATTTTGTTTCTCAAGATAAAAAATATTTTAGGATGAACATCATCTGCCTATTAAATTAGTAAAAGAGAACCATAGCCAACTTAGAAAATAGAGGATCAAGAGATACTGTTTATGATTATTGGAACAATAATTGAAGTTTATTTATGTTGTTTGAGTTGGGGGATTGGAGTCTAATGATATTACAATATGCAGAGCTGGGAGTTGTGGGTGAATTATGACAACCTTCCCTGTGTTGACAGAAAATGAGTAGATATAGTGGCATAAATATGTAAGATTGTATAAGCATCAGACATAAAGAATAATCAAAGGGACTAAAAAAGCAAGTGGTTAAAAGTGTTGTCCACGTTAGGAGCCCTAATACATGTCATAAACAGTATACAAAACATCGCTAACAATGCAGAAGAAAAACTATATAACTGGGAGCTCCTAAAAGTCAAACACTTACGCTCATCCCAGAGACTTCACGAAAAGAGTGAAAAGGTTACCTACAGACTAGAAAGAGTTTTTAGCTATGACATTTCCGATCAGCACCTGATCTCTAAAATCTACATAATACTGCAAAAACTCAACTACAGAAAGACAAATAACCCAATTAAAAAATGGGCAAAAGAAGACATTCAGGTAGCTAACAGATACATGGGGAAATGCTCACGATCATTAGCCATTAGAAAAATGCAAATCAAAACTACAATGATATTTCATCTCACTCCAACAAGGTTGGCATTAATCCAAAAAACACAAAACAATAAATGTTGGAGAGGCTGTGGAGAGATGGGAACACTTACACACAGCTGGTGGGAATATAAAATGGTACAACCACTTTGGAAATCGATTTGGCACTTCCTTAAAAAGCTAGAAAGAGAAGTACCATACAATCCAGCAATCCCACTCCTTGGAATATATCCTAGAGAAATAAGAGCCTTTATGCAAACAGATGTATGCACACCCATGTTCATTGCAGCACTGTTTACAATAGCAAAAAGATGGAAGCAACCAAGGTGCCTATCAACGGATGAATGGATAAATAAATTAAGGTATATTCACACAGTGGAATACTATGCACCAATAAAGAACAATGATGAATCTGTGAAACATTTCATAACATGGAGGAACCTGGAAGGCATTATGCTGAGTGAAATTAGTCAGTTGCAAAAGGACAAATATTGTATAAGACCACTATTATAAGAACTCAAGAAATAGTTCAAACAGAGAAGAAAATATTCTTTGATGGTTATGAGAAGGGGGAGGGAGGGAGGGTGGGAGAGAGGTATTCACTAATTAAATAGTAGATAAGAACTACTTCAGGTGAGGGGAAAGATAACACACAGTACGGTGAGGTCAGCACAATTGGACTAAACCAAAAGCAAAGAAGTTTCCTGAATAATCTGAATGCTTCAGAGGCCAGCATAGCAGGGGCAGGGGTTTGAGGACCATGGTTTCAGGGGACATCTAAGTCAATTGGCATAATAAAATCTATTAAGAAAACATTCTGCATCCCACCTTGGAGAGAGGCGTCTGGGGTCTTAAACGCTAGCAAGCAGCCATCTGAGATGCGTCAATTGGTTTCAACCCACCTGGATCAAAGGAGAATGAAGAATGCCAAAGACACAAGGTAATTACGAGCCCAAGAGTCAGAAAGGGCCACATGAACCAGAGGCTACATCAGCCTGAGACCAGAAGAGCTAGATGGTGCCTGGCTACAACTGATGACTGCCCTGACAGGGAACACAACAGAGAACCCCTGAGGGAGCAGGAGAGCAGTGGGACGCAGACCCCAAATTCTTGTAAAAAGGCCATATTTAATGATCTGACTGAGACTAGAAGGACCCTGGTAGTCATGGCCCCCCAGACTTTCTATTGGCCCAAGACAGGAACCATTCCCAAAGCCAACTCTTCAGACAGGGATTGGACTGGACAGTGGGTTGGAGAGGGATGCTGGTGAGGAGTGAGCTTCTTGGAGCAGGTGGACACTTGAGACTATGTTGGCATCTCCTCCCTGGAGGGGAGATGAGAGGGGGGTAAGAGGGGGTTAGAAGCTGGCAAAATGGACACGAAAAGAGAGAGTGGAGGGAGGGAGCAGGCTGTCTCATTAGGGGGAGAGCAATTAGGAGTATGTAGCAAGGTGTATGTAAGTTTTTGTGTGAGAGACTGACTTGATTTGTAAACTTTCACTTAAAGCACAATAAAAATTAAAAAAAAAAAAGCATTGTCCTTGGGAAATCAGACTGGGGCTGCAGATTGTTTCTTCTTGTTATTCATTTTTCTGTATTATATGTTTTATTTTGTTTATTTTTTGATCATATGTGTACATTGCAGCGGGTTTAAAATTTTTTGTTTAAGAAGTTCTCCAGAGACTCACTAATTTAAGAGGGAAGAGAAAGAAGGGAATAAATTACATTAGGGAGGCAGTGTGATTTATGATATAACGGTTATAAGAGTTAGGTATAGTTTCAAGACCTAATTCTAAACTTACTTAGGTGAGTTGCCTTAATCAAATGATTTACTCTTTAAGCCTCTGATTCTTCGTCTATAAAAAGAGGCTAATAAATATGTCCTTCACCTCATAGGGAGTTATGTGGATGAAATGAGATAAAACATGTAAAGCTCTTAGCACAATGCCTAGCACTTAATAAATACAATTATTATAAAAGGAGCCCTGGTGGCCCAATGGTTAAGAGATCGGCTGCTAACCAAAAGGTTGGCAGTTTGAATCCATCAGCTGCTCCTTGGAAACCCTATGAGGCAGTTCTACTCTGTCCTATAGGGTTGTTAGGAGTCATGTGTTGCATTGGGGTTGTGGCCTTTGCCACTTGACAGGGATCCCCAAAGGACAGAAAATTGTTCACCATTATAGCCTCCAAAGTTTGTATAGTGTCTTAGATACCCTGAATTTTTTTTAATAATGTATTTTATGTTATATATAGTCTGATAATATTAGTATGTTTTATAGATATATCATTTATGTTATAAAGTACCATATAAATATAAAAGGAAGTTACTGTTATTATTATCTCTCTGAACAGTTTATTCATGGCAAATTATCAAGGAAGGAATTTATTACACTATAAATTGATTACAAGGAAATCTCACTTCCAAGGATACTTGTTTTGTTACCAGATAAATTTAAGGCATGCCCGTGACCTGGTACCCCAACCCTGATCTAAACAGCTTTTTCCCAACTTTTATGTTCCATAGAAGATTGTTCTAAGAGAAAGTTGTAATGGTTATTTCAGAAAAAAAGGTTTATGATCAAATAAGTTGCATTATGTATCCCCTCTTGAAGATCCACAATGTGTTTTGGCCAATTAAGGGCTCGTAAAATTACTGCAGTAAAAAAATCTGTTTCACCTTGTGTAACCTGTCATTTCCAATACTTAATACAGCACAGCATGCTATTTTCCTGGCACATCTATTAATATCCGCAGAACAATGTTCTTTAGAACACCAATTTGGGAAATGCGGGTCTAAAGTAATTACTTCTTCTAGTTAAATAAATTGTCCATTTTTTCAAACCATTTGTTTCTTACATAATTCTCTCTCGCTAATGATACCACACTGGATTTTTCCCAAATATGTACCCACTAGACAGGCACCCTTCAATTGAGAAATGCTTCAACTTTTCCATTCATCTTCTAGACCTTTGTAGAATGTGCCTATATACTTACTTTTTGACTCACAATATTTTAAGACCTAGAGGTGATGTTTCTTCTCTCTTCATTATTGTACTCACCTGAATTAACTAAGTATTAAAAAAAAAAAAAAAAGTATTAGCATGTTTTTTTAAAAAGTATGATATACACATGTGCATATGTATGCATACACATATATTCTATGTTTAAAGGCTGTGCCATATTTAGTGTTCTTCAAGTTATAGATATTTGATGTTGTTGTTGCATGCCATTGGATGGACTCTGACACATAGTGGCAACCCTTTATGACAGAATAGAATTGCTCTGTAGGGTCTCCTAGGCTGTAAACTTTATGGGAGCAGATTGCCAGGTCTTTTCTCCCTTGGAGCTGATGGTGGGTTCTAACTGCCGACCTTTTGGCTAGCAGCAGAGCCCTTAACCATTGGGCCACCAGAGCCCCTTGAATAAATCAATAAAAACTGTGTGACACTGAAATGGCTATGTTTGTATGTGGAAATATGATATCTCATTTTGTTTTTCTCTAGTTGATACACCAAAATCGACAAGCTATCTTAAATCAATTTGCAGCAACTGCTCCTGTTGGCATCAATATGAGATCAGGCATGCAGCAGCAAATTACACCTCAGGTAATGTGAGAAAAGCAGATGTTTTTAGTACTTTTCTAACCAAAGCAGAGTTTCTTGAAGTGTTGACTTGAGTGTCTTTTAAATGGGCTGTGAGCTGATCTTTTAATGATCTTTGCAGTGTAGTTTTCTTCAAGAATGAATTAATAATCTACTTGTGATAAACCTCTTATTAATATTTGATCTAAAGCTGAGAGTTCTTTGTTTTGTTTTATTGTTATTGTTGTCATTGCAATTGGATACCAGACAACTAAGTAGAAAACTGTTATTACTGCACTGAATAGTATCAGTAATAAGAAACCTAAGATATAAAACTATGTGAGTGGTACCTGAAACATGATCAAAACTCAGTCGCATTGCTGAATTGTCTGAACTACCTTGTGTTCTCTGCTCAGTCTGGACATAAGCATTATCTAGCTTTTATTTATTTTAAAGATTCTTGTATATAAGCCCAGAGCTACTGAAACTTTAAACATAAAAAGAACTGGGTAACCTTCTAAGTATTTTCTAGTACTAACTTCCAACTTTTAATTCCACATATACTTTAATATTTTTGCTTCAACCACCTATTTATGTTTTCTTAACCAAGTTGGTTCAAACATTTGGGAGATGAGGGATTTTAGAGAGGATCTAAACAAAGCTCTTCTCTAAAAAATAGACCTGGGTGAATTTGGGGCAAATACAGGAAGCCAGCACTAACCAAAGGGATAAATATTGACAGCAGCTGCCAACAAGCAGCAAATATTGGCATGTTCATGGGTCCCGAGTTTTAGTTTCTCTGTCTTATGAATTATAAACCTCAGTAGTTAGCTTATAAAGACCCCCTTGTGGCGCAGTGATTAAAGCACTTGGCTGCTAACTGAAAGGTCAGTGGTTCGAACCCACCAGCCTCTCTGCAGGAGAAAGATGTGGCAGTCTGCTTCCACAAAGATTACATCCATGGAAACCCTATGGGACAGTTCTGCTGTGTCCTGTGGGTCTCTCTGAGTCCAAATCAACTGACAGGTTAGTTAGCTCATGGAGGGATAAACAGTTATAAAGAAGCAAGACCCTACTTTTAGAATTCACATAAAGATGATTTCTATCAGAAAGTCTTATCACAGTTTCTCCCAGATTGCACTGTAGCTAGTTGGCAGGTTTAGTTTTAATGGAGCTGTGTGCTTTAATCAGATCCTCAGTCTGAGCAGATATTTTCTGAGGAAGGCTTCATTGGCATGCCATGTTGCTTTGCACTTAAGACTGAAAAATGGTTTCAGCCTAATTTTACATTTCTTTCCTCATCCATAATATTATAGCTATTAAACAGCTTTAATACCTGGAGTAGTGTGTCACTGCAATAATGATGTAAAATAGTTGTTTGTATTTATGATTTTATTTCTGATTAATTATTTTCTTTATAAGTGATAATTTATTTGACATTAGATCCTGGATTTCTGATTCTTCCTTTCCTAATGGTTTTTCTAGGGTTTTTTGATTGCAAAGGTAATGTATATTCATTGTAGGTAATTTGGAAAATGTAGAAAAGCATAATGAAGAAAATTAAAATTACCTGTAATTGTATTTTATTCATTTAAGTAAAATGGAATAAGTGATTTCATTAAGGAAAGGGGGAAACTAGAAACACAGTAAATTTTTAGAAATCAGAAAGAACAAGGTCTCCTAATAGCCTAACATCAGATAAGGTAGAAGTCATCAAGCACATTTTCTTTGCCTTCTTCATGGTTTTTATGTTTCTCTTAACACTTTCATGGCCTAAATTTAATGAAAATCAATATATACTCTCTTTGACTTTTCTCAGTTGGTTCTATGTGACTTTTAAATGGGAATATGCATTTAACTAACTCTAATGGCCAGACAACAACAGCAACTGTTAGACAGGTCCCTAGGTGGTACAAGTAGTTTGCCCTTGGCTACAAACTGAAAGGTTGGCTATTCAAATCAACCCAGCAAGACTGCGGAAGAAAGGCCTGGGAATCTACTTCCATGAGATTACAGCCATTGGAAAACCCTATGGGGCACAGTTCTACCGTAGCACACGTGGGGTCATCTTGAGTCGGAACTGACTCGACGGCAAGGGGTTTGGTTTGGGTTTACTGGTCAGATATAGTTTCAGCATTTCTCAGCCACCTTTAATCTATAAAATGTACTTAATTTTCTCTTTTGTGATTAAAGAGGTTTTTGTTCCTTTTCTGCTTTAGTTTTCCTTGTATACTGATAATTGCTACATAGTCTGTTGACCCAAGATGCGAGGCTTTATCTCATAAATTTTTCGAGATAGGTGGTGATGACGATAGTTTTAATAAGTGAGAGTTTTTTCTTCTATTGCAGCCGCCCCTAAATGCCCAAATGTTGGCACAGCGCCAGCGGGAGTTGTACAGTCAACAGCACCGACAGAGGCAGCTGATACAGCAGCAGCGAGCCATGCTCATGAGGCAGCAAAGCTTTGGGAACAGCCTCCCTCCCTCATCTGGACTGCCAGTTCAAATGGGGAACCCCCGTCTTCCTCAGGGTGCTCCACAGCAATTCCCCTACCCACCAAATTATGGTACAAATCCAGGAACTCCACCTGCTTCTACCAGCCCGTTCTCACAACTGGCAGCAAACCCTGAGGCATCCTTGGCCAATCGCAGCAGCATGGTGAACAGAGGCATGACAGGAAACATGGGAGGACAGTTTGGCACTGGAATCAGTCCTCAGATGCAGCAGAATGTCTTCCAGTATCCAGGATCAGGTATGAGGATCACAACTTGATGCTGGTTTATGAAGTAACACATACAGGCTCAGGCCTCTCTTCATACGTATTTCAGTTCACTGACCCGGGGGTCAGGAGATCCAGGAGCTCTTGTCACTAAGTGATTGAACGAGCTGAAGCGTATCCGTCTTTGATAGCTAAGATGATTAAATTAGAGGTTCCATAAGGGCCCATTTCACTCTAAAATTTTACAGTAAGTACTTGACTACTAGCTGAAAGGTTGGTGGTTCAAACCCACCCAGAGGTGTCATCCAAGACAGGCATAGTAATCTGTTAAAGGTCACAGCCTTAAAAATTGTATGAAGCAGCTTTACCCTGCACATATTCGGTTGCTGTGAGTCAGAGTCAACTAGATAGCAGCTAACAACAGGTGTAAAGCACATTCTCTTATTTTCTTACGTTCTCTCATGGATCCCTATGAAAATCTGATGAAAGTCCTCCACAGACAAGGGGTTTAAGTTTACAGTTTTTCACTGTCCTGGAGATTTTGTTTTTGATAATCTGCTTAAGGACAATCAGTCTTCACGAAGAAAGGATCTCAAGCTCCTGGTTGGGGTCACACTCTTATACTGTGTAGGGTGTAACTTCCCCCGCAAAGTCAGCCAACTTCCCGACAGAAGTGTTTTTGTTTTTAATCTTTTATCTGCACTGTCTCTCTTCTATTCTCTTTGTCCTAAGTGATGACTTTTTAAAAAATTCCTTTTCTATCATTTTATTGAGATTCTAGTAGGTAGAGATGATAAAACATATATATGATTAATCTACCATGCCTAATCAAACTCTTATGCAAAATTAATGGCTAATTCCTGAAATATATCCCTTGGTTGTATAGGGAAAAAAAAGTAAATTTCAAGGCTGCTTCAAAGTGAATTTCAATGAGAAGGCTGCTTTTGACTTGAATAAAAAATTGAGGTTATATAGAGATTTTTGACATGGCAATATGCTTATCAACTTTGACAGCCTAATCAATTTAGACATTTCATTCTGATGGCAACAAGTGCTAAAATTCTTTGACTGTTAAATTAAGTATCTAGGGAGGCTTGTGTCAAAGAGTACCAGAATTCTCTAAGACATTTTAATCAAAATTATGCCACATTAGTTCCTTTGTCCTCAAGACAATGAAGTCATCTTTGGCTGGTTCATATTACTGACACTATCTGTGTGAGCAAGAATAGGGTTATAAATCCCTATTTTAATTGCAAGGTTGTCTGAATAAGAGTGGCCTTCAAAACACTTGTATTTCCATGCGTCTTAAGGTTTCTGTATGCAAAGAATTTGACAAGGCTTTTTTACTTTAGCCTGCAGAAGTATTTCCTCGAACATTAGAAGACTCGTATAGTTACTTGCTTCCCATTCCCTCTTCCAAAATGAGTTTGACCAAAAAAGTAAATAGAACTTTAGTAGTATTCACGATGTTGTTTGCAGAGCCTTAAATCAAAAGATCTATCTCATTCATAGGGAGGGAGATAAAGAAGTCAAACATTAATAAATCCCATCAGATTATTTGATTCTTTTTTCTTAAAAAAAAATAAATAGGACATTGGTTCAGTGGTAGAGTTCTCACCTTCTGTGTGGGAGACCGGGTTAGATCCCTAGCCAGTGCACCTCATGCAGAGCCACCGTCCATCTCTTAGTGGATACTATGATGCTGAACAGCTTTCAGCAGAACTTCCAGACTAAGACCAACTAGGACAAAAGGCCTGGCAATCTACTTCCGAAAATCAGCCAACGAAAAAAAATAAAAAGTACTTCTGTCAAATTTCAGTCACATACTTTAAAATCTGCTTTCTGGAAAGCCAAAAAAGAGACCTTCATATCCTGTTCCCATTCCTTGACAAAGCCACTTGAGAAGATAATGCTTCGAAGCTCTGATTTTGATAATATTGATCTATGGACTTAAACACGGGTCTTTGTCCCTGTCAATAAAGAACACAGTGAGTTGAGATATAACCAGTGTAACCAGATGTTGCCACCATCGTAAGAGCTTTATCTGCTGCCTGGATTTTTCTTCCCAGGAAACAAGACTTATCCTAATGCCTGGGGTAGTGTGTTGCTGCAATAATGATATAAATATAGCTGTTTTCATTTCTTTCCATTTATTATTTTATTTCTAATTAATTATTTTCTTTTTAAATGATAATTTGTTTGGCATTGGATCCTCAATTTCTAATGCTTCCTTTTCTAATGGTATTTGTAGGGTTTTCTGAGTGCAAAGATAATGTATGTTCATTGCAGGTAATTTGACCAATGCAGAAAAGCATAATGAAGAAAATTAAATTAAAATCTCCTGTAATTGCATTTTATCCATTTAAGTAAATTCAGTAAGGAAGGGGAGGGGAATAGAACCACAGTAAATTTTTAGAAATGAGAAAGAACAAGGCCTCCTAATAACCTAGTGTCAGATAAGATTGAAGTCATGAAGCACATTTGCTTCCTCTTCCTCATGGTTTTATGTTTCTCTTTATAGTTTTATGGCCTAAATTATAATAATTACTTTATTTGACTTTTCTTAGTTAATTCTATGTGACTTTTAGTTGGCAACTTGTTTTTTTTTTTTTTTCTTTTTTTTTTTAATGGTCAGATAAGGGGCCCTGGTGGCACAACGGGTAAATGCTTGTCTGTGAACTGAAAGGTTGGTGGTTCCAACATACCCACTGACTCTGAGGGAGAAAGACCTGGCAATCTACTCCCGTAAAGATTACAGCCTAGAAAACGATATGGGACCTTTCTGTTCTGTCACGTGGGGTTGCAATGAATTGAAAATCAACTCGAGGACACCTAACGACAACAACAACAATGGTCAGCTAGGTCCCTGGGTGGTGCTAAAGGTTCGCCCTTGGCTACCAACTGAAAAATTGGCCATTGGAATCCACCTAGCAACACTGTGGAAGAAAGGCCTGGCAATCTGCTTCCATTAAGACTTTTCTTACCCTCCAACCCCTGACAGACAAAGATACTTTTCAAAAAATAAGAAATTTTCTTTGACGAAGTCAGCGTTTCTAATACGGACAAAAACCAGAAGCTAGATACAGTGGGAGAGAACGGTAGTCTTATCTAGTTACATACTGAAATGAAATGGTGGGCCTATCAGTTCTTCTGTCAATTGCCTCAGAATAATAGAGGAAAAATCAGTTTTTCTGGAGAGGACAAGAACATTAAAGATGCAGTGTTTTTAATTTCTTCCACTGCTCTACCCCACAAGTCTGTTCCAACATGATCAGCAGCCTGGTAGAAGATTTCGAGACCAGGTTTTGTGTTAGTACAAATTCCATTTCTGGAAAAGGTCTACCTTTTCAAAATAAGTCTTCTAAAAAAACAAATAAAAGAACTATTGTTTCTTAAAGAAATTTAAATATAAGGGTTCTTTGGTCTTTGTTGTTTTTATGCTTCTACTGCCAATAAAGTTGCCACACAAAAACTAAAAGATATATGTCCCAGCATGTTTCAGAGGTCAGCAAACCATGGTCCAGCCTAATCTAGGCCAATTCCTGTTCTTATAAATAAAGTTTTATTGGAACATAGCCATGCTTATTTGTATATTGTATGTGGCTGGTTTTACACTGTATAGTTGAGTAGTTGTTAGAGTTACCTTATGGCCTATAAAACCTAAAATATTTACTATCTGGCTGTTTGCAGAAGAAGTTTGCTGTTCCTTGTGTTAATTGATGATAGTAAAATCAGAGCATGAATATATTAACTTTGCTTTACACTCCTTGCTTTGGCATCTCTAAGCTTAATATAAACCCCAAAGGAAATGAAGGAATATGTAGGTAATAGTACTGGCAGAGTGTGTTTTATTTCTGAAAACAAAATTCTGCTAGACTATCATGCCCTGATAATGAGGGCGCAAGAACAGAATTATATCTTTTTTTAAATGTTTTATTCAAAGTAAATATGAAAGAAACTTAAAAAAAAATTGTACCCACCTCATGGGTTCCTTGAAGTCCATCTGGACACTTCTGTGAACTGTGGTAAACACCCTCCTTCACCCCCTCCTGAGTGATCTCATCTACCCCTGTGGCTTCAGTGACCTCTACATGTTAATTACCCCATTTTCAATTTCTAAGCAAGACCTCTCAGCTCATGTGTACAGCTGGCTACTGAACACACATACTTGAATATCCCACCAGTACCCTTTTTTTTTTTTTTTTACCCTACACTCAATTTGTCCAAAGCTAGACTCATCAACTCCACTTTCTCTTCCCTCCGTATCTCAGTATCGCAGCCATAACAAACTTCTCAAGTTCTGAGAAAGAGCACCTTGCTCTCTTTTGCTTCTAGGTGTTTGTACATCCTGTACCCTCTGCCTAAAATATCATTCCTTTGCCTGCCACATTCTTGTTGCTCTCTCTTCTCAGAAGTATCTCCTCTGGAAAGCCTTTCCTGACACTTCTAATCCTAAGCGTTCACCACCCTATATTATAACCACTTGTTAACCTGTCTGCTCTCCTTTTTAAATAACAGTCTCCTTGAGTAAGCAAAGTGTGACCTTTTAAATTCTTGTTTCTCAAGTGCTTAGCTAGGACAGTAGATGCTCAATGAGTCTTTGAAGATAGAATGAATGGAAATATGAATCTTAATGCTAGTTGTTGCTTCCAAATGGCTGTGATGCCAATTACTGCTCAGCAGGGAGACTTAACATAGTCTAGACAAAGGTAGAATTGTAGGATTTTTAAGCTAGAAGGAACTAGATTGCCTGATCCAAGGATCCCAAGATCCAGCATAGTTGCAGAATTGGGACGAGAACTCTAACCACCCCTCCAATTCATTACCTGTAGATTTATTATTTCTAATAAAACACCTAATCTGATAAGGAAGACCCAAGGGTTAGAATGGAGATGAGGCCAGAAGGAGATGTCAGAAAGCGTGCTGATGTACTTGGAGTCTCTTACTTATTAACTGTGAGCCCACAGAATAATATCCAGAATCTGATAAGTATCTTGCCCCCCTCACATATATGTTGTTTCTGAAAGAAATTATTTCATCATAAATAAGGTTAAAATGGATTAAGAACAGACAGGTATTTTTTAAGGATCACAATCAAAATAGTTAAAAACATAGAATTAATGCAAATACGATCTATATAAAAATAAAGATCATGGGGGAAAAACCCTTTAAAGTCATAAACGAAAACAATATTTCTCCAAATAGTCTAAGTAAAAGACATTTAAACCCAAAAAAATCCCATTGCCATTGAGTCGATTTCAACTATAGCGACCCAATAGGACAGACTAGAACTGCCCCATAGAATTTCCAAGGTTGTAAATCTTTACAGCAGCAAACTGCCACATCTTTCTCCCACGGAGCAGGTGGTGTGTCCAAACTGCCAACCCTTTGGTTAGCAGCCGAGCACTTAACCATGGTGGCACTGAGGCTACTTCAAAGCCAGATCTCACCCCGTCTGGAGCTAGGAAGAATGAAGAAAACCAAAACACAAGGGAAGAATTGGTTCAAAGGACTGATGGACCACAACTACTATAGCCTTCACCAGACTGAGTCTAGCACAACTAGATGGTACCTGGCTGGCTACCACCACCGACTGCTCTGACAGGGATCACAATAGAGGGTCCTGGACAGAGCAGGAGAAAAATGTAGAACAGAATTCTAACTCACAAAAAAAAGACCAGACTTACTGGCCTGACGGAGACTGGAGAAGCCCCTAGAGTACGGCCCCCAGACATCCTTATAGCTCAGTAATGAAATCACTCCTGAGGCTCATCTTTTAGCCAAAGATTAGACAGGCCCATAAAACAAAATGAGACTAAATGGGCACACCAGCCCAGGGGCAAGAACAAGAAGGCAGGAGGGGACAGGAAAGCTGGTAATGGGAAACCCAGGGTTTCGAAGGGTAGGATGTTGCTGTGTCATGGGGTTGGCAACCAGTGTCACAAAACAATATGTGTATTAATTGTTTAATGAGAAACTAGTTTGCTCTATAAACCTTCATCTAAAGTACAGTTTAAAAAAATGAAAAAATGTTATTTGCCAGAGGTTAAATCACATAAAACAGAAGCAACAAGGAGACAATATGTAGCTTTATTTATATACTTTACCAAAACAGAGTAGCTAAGCTTTTAGTGAAAGAAACAAAAAAAGAAGAAACTGTAGTAAGTCTACAGCTGGCTCAAGTCACAGAAATTTTTTAATATTTTTTAAATCTCTTCCAGAAAAAAAAGTGACTAAATTAATTACATCTCTGATCAGATTAACCAAACACAGAAGAGAAAGTCATTATATTAACCATGACAGGACACAGTAGGATACTGTACAAGCACATGCAATTGTGTTTACGGAGACATTAAGGACATAAAAACATACTTATGATAAGAGAAAGAAGCAGAATGCAAAGCTATGTAACATTTTATAGAGGAATATTTGAAGGAATTATACTAAATTATGGGTAATCAAATTATGACATTCTGTTTCTCCACAACTTTGTAAATTTCTCTGCCTCAAAACTATTTAACTGAAATGTATTTTACCAGAAGAAAAAAAAAAAAGAATAGAAAGTGCTAGCAAAACAGAAAATAAGTAAAAAGAAACCCATTTTTACTATTTTAAATTCTTATGGACTTCTACTTTGGCCAAAATGGGGTAACAGGATTTGGATTTAACCTCCATCAGCAAACAAACAGAAAAGCCATTCAGCGTACATGAACCAAAGGCTCTTGAGATTTTTCTAGACTATGTTTATATGATTATGTATTTATCTGTCTCTTTATACTAAAAATTTCTGCCTTATTTTTAAGGAACTACATTTTTTCCCCACTTAATGGAATAATGTATTTCATGGGGTTAATCTGTAGTGTATTCACATAAATTAATTTGTGTCAATTTGCAGGAATGGTTTCCCAAGGTGAGGCCAACTTCGCTCCGTCTCTCAGCCCTGGGAGCTCCATGGTGCCAATGCCAATCCCTCCTCCTCAGAGCTCTCTGCTCCAGCAAACTCCGCCCGCTTCTGGCTACCAGTCACCAGACATGAAGGCCTGGCAGCAAGGAGCAATGGGAAACAGCAAGTAAGGGGGCCATTTTATGTATGAGCATCTCTACAGCACGTAACAGCCATTCCTTCATAGGCTGATCGTATTTTCACAGCCCAAATAAAAGATCAGTGGGTACTGCCACTTGCATAGTACAAGAAGCTATAATGCAAAGAAAAATGATTTTTAAATCCTTTAAGTCACTTTTAAGGCAAATTTGTGTGTTTACAGTACAGAAAAGCAATCTAGTGGCTCCCAACCTTTTCACCCAATTCCTGTCAGCAACAGAAGTTCCCTGAGACAGATGTAGAAATAGGTACTTTTTAAGAAGTTTTCCTTTAAAAGAGCACTTAAAAATCTAAAGTAAGAATAGTAAAATGTTAGAATTCAGTAGAACTGAGTAGTGGGCACATAGTTTTCACTATGTTTGAAAGATGTCAAAACAACAAAAGTTTGAAGGCTCTTCAGGCTGTTCTGCCTTACCACTCTTTGAATCTCTAGATTTTCAGTGGTCTCATCTTACCCATTTTGTTTAGAATTATCTCACTAAAGTCATTTTTTCCCCAATATCTTGGCTGCTGAACTTTTCACACATCACTTGAGTTTTATAAGGGTTTTAATTTGGTTTCTCTCGGTTCTAGTGACAGAGAAGCCGTTTGATCTGACAACATAATAAGTAAGGCAGTTAAAGTTGAAAACTTAAGACTGTATTCTCTTAAAGTTCACTGAAAGGTGAGAGAGGAAATCTTCCTGTTAGAGAACTGTGTAGCGCCCCATGAGACCATGTATAAATTAGGTGGAAATGAAACTGTCTCTGTAACATATAAGAAGAATTTAGTCTCCTCATGGATTCTAATCCCACCTTCACCAACTCATTTTAGATTCCATGGCCCATTGCTGTGATTACTCCCTGACTGGCACTGTCAGCTCCCTGCCCAGCTCTCCCTCTCTTGTACTTGTATCTAGCAAAACTCTCCCTGTGAAATTGCACTAAACTCTCACTCCATACCTACACCTAAGCGTTTAAATATAACTTCAAAAAAACAGTCATGCTGACAGGTCTCCTCAGCCTATTTCTCTGCTCCTCTTTACAGTTAAATTTCTTGAAACTCTACCCTCTATCCACTTCCTCTCCTCCCATTCCTTGTTTAGCCATGCAGGCTTTCATCCCAACCAAACCATCAAAGTGTTCTTGTCAAGGTTATTAACATGCTCTGCAATGCCACATGCAAACGACCATCAGTAGCATTTGACATATTTAAGCACTTATTCTTTAGCTCGCTCTTTATTGGGACAACTTTCTCCTCTCATCTCCTATCTTAGTTTCACCTCCCTGACCTCCATTTGAGGGCCTTAGAGCTCATTCTAGGACTTCTCTTTATTTGTTTTCTACGTTGGTTGTGGAGCCCTGGTGGTTAAGAGCTTGGCTGCTAACCAAAAGGTCACCAGTTCGAATCCATCAGCTGCTCTTTAGAAACCCTCTGGGGCAGTTCTGCTGTGTCCTATAGGGTCGCTATGAGTTGGAATCAACTCGATAGCAACATGTTTGGTATTTATTCTAGTTGGGGGAGACAGACCATAAGTAAGCAGACTAACACATGATATGTCAGGTATTGAGCACTGTGAAGAAAAACAAAGCAGAGAAAAGAGGGACCAGGAGTGGGAAATGGCATTGTTTTAGAAACGATGGCCAGGAAAGCCCTTTCTAATAAGGTGACATTTAAGGAGAGACTTGAAGTGTGAGAGAGCACACCATGTGGCTACTGTGGGGAGAACATTCTAGCAGGATTCAAAAATGCAAAGGCTCTGAGTTTGCAATGTACCTGGCACATCTGAAGAACAGAAGAAGAAACAGAAGTCAGTGTGACAGAGTGATGATGAGGAGACTATTACATGAGGCCAGAGAGCTATTCAGGAGCAAGATTACTCAGGGCTTTATAGGCTTTATATTGTATTTTGAGTAAGTTGGATAGCTGTTAGAGAGTTTTGAGCAAAGAAGTGACACACTGCCTTAAGTTTTAAAAGCATCACTTTAGCCACCGTGTGGCAATTAGTGGGGCAAGGATGGAAGCAAGGCGAGAGGGGGCTCCTGCAGTAATTGAGGAAAAAGATCATGGTGGCTTGCACTAAAGTTACAAGTGGAATAGGTAAGAAGTGAGAGCTGCTAAGAAACTGACATGACTTGCTGGTGGGTTTGATATGGGTTGTGAGAGAAGGAGAGGTTTTTCTTCTGAATAATTGGAGAATGGAGTTGTCATTTACTGATACGGGGAAGAGTAGAAGAGGCGTAGGTTTTGGGGAGAATACTACTTTAGGCAGTTGGACATACGATATGGTCTTCGAGGAAGAGCTCTGGGTTAGAGATTTAAATCTGGGAATGGTAAGTATAGAGATAGGCATTTAAAGCCATAAGGCTGAATGATACAACCAAGGTAAATCTGCTTCATCATCAGGGCTCCCCAACTAGAATAGAAGTGTCATAGAAGTAAGGACTGTGTTTTTGTTTATATCTGTATGTTCATCCTCTAGAACATGTAGGCAGTTGGTATACATCTGTTGAATGAATGAGTACAAAGACTCCCTGTTCCTAAGTCACGAATTTGGATTCAACTGTGGATTTGGCGTTTTGTAGCACTTCAGTAATTTCTGTGAACTTTCATTTTCCCAAATCATTTGAGAAATAAAATAATTATCACGTATTCGTCAAACATTCACATTTGCTTATTTGGTTCATGTGCAGAAGCTTATTAGACAGTGTAGACAGCATGTATTTTGTGACTACTCACTGTCTGTTGCACAGTGCAGCTACCACAAGGAAAAGGCCCTGCTGTCAAGATACCAAGAGTCTAGCTAGCCATGGGGGCAGATGGGAGGGTTTTGTTGGTAGGTAGGAAGGAATGAAAACATGAAATGATTAGAGAATCTTTAAGTGGAATGATGTAATAGAGCTCAGAGACAGTGTATTGTGGTTCTTTTTCATAATCTCTTTGGTGGCAAGAGAAATGAAGGATTAAACAAACCTATTTGTCATGGAATAGGGCAATGTTCATGTGTATCACTAGTCTTGTGGGAGAGCCCCAGTGCTTATGAGCATTCATCAGCTAAGAAGTTCTGTCGTTTAATCCTTTGTTTCTGAGGCTTATTCGATCAGGGACTCCTCTCCACTTGTTAATACCTATAACATCTATGAAACCCACTTCGGGAAAAGTCTTCAACTTTCTCTCCACCCACCATCCCTCTGTGATTTAGGGACTGCCCAATACCTGATGGAAATCCTGGTTAAGAGCTGTGGCTGCTAACCAAAAGTTCAGCAGTTCGTATCCATCAGGTGCTCCTTGGAAACCCTATGGGGCAGTTCTGCACTGGCGTATAGGGTCACTATGAGTCGGAATTAACTCGATGGCAATAGGTTTGGGTTTTTTTTTTGTTGTTGTTTTGTTTTGTTTTTTAAATACCTGATGCTACCCTAAGAATACTTCGATAACTGCCCCTGGGCAGACAGGAAAGCAGAGTGAGAGAGGGGTCCTGCAAGTATTAGGTTTGAAGGGCCAGTGAACCCAACAGTCCTTTCCAGGACCTGAAACAATGGTTGAGATTGCCGACTTTCCTTGATGGAAGAAACTAAAATGGAATTATTGGCAGAAATTTGAAAAAACTTAAGCTAATTTACAGTCCCAAATATAAATCTAAAAGGGAATTAAATCCTAAACTTCTTAAAATAAGAATGGCATCGCTGCAGTCCTTGAAGCTTCTGCATGCATTAACTTTCATAGGCCTGCTGCTCCACGGTGGTGACAAGTGAACATTGTCTAAGGCAGAAATGTTCTCATTTGAGAATGGGCAGTAGACTAACAGATTTTTCTCTCCCCTTTAGTTGTGGGGACACAGCCTCCGAAGCATACACATTGTACAGACATTCATAGTCCGCAGATGCATTATTCACCATTTCCTAGCGACATAATTTTCTTTGGCCATTTGTGTTTCATAATTACCTAGGGGAAATTTGCTACTTTTCTTCAGACATCATGAATGGGCTGTTTCTCGGCCTGTTAAGTTCAGTATGATTACCTTAATCTACCGGAAGCTATAAATGTCAGTACATCCTGCTTACTACCTGAGAGCTAGCAAGGAAAAAATAAGCTGTTGGTGGGATAAATAATTTTTTCAATCAAATTCTCTGGAATTAACATTAAAATGGGTGGAATTTTACCAGCAGCTTGTTGTTTTAACTGTTGGTAGATATTCATAAAATATTTGCTGTTGTGTAGAACCCATGAAAGGTACACTTTATATTATTTTTCTCTTAGGTATGTGTATCTGCATCACTGAGAATTGGAGTGTGAACGGTCCAAATACAAAGTTTCAAATTAAATTTCCTTAAAGTTTATTTCATACTATCATACTTACTAATAGAAACTTATTTTGCATTTGAGATCTTTGGTATAACAACAGTCTAGAACTTGGCCATGAAGAAGGAAAGCAAGCCCTCTGGGGGAAAAAAAGGTTTTTTCCACTTGCATTTCCTTCCTGAGAAAGACATGAAGCTACCTTCAGGCCTGAGGAGACCTTTGTGGTCTTTAAAAATATTAAATTTGCCAAATAAAAACATCTGCTTATATATACCAGGTTTCTTCTTAGTTTACAACATAGTGAAAGCAGCCAAAAGCTAAAACCTTGAAAAACGACAGCAAGCTGTAGGACATTGAATAAAGGCTCTCAAATTTGAATGTGCATAAATAGGTAGAAATGAAGCTTTCCGTACCCACTCCCAGTGAATTTAATTTTCTAGGGCTGGGGTGAGGCCTGGGAGTCTCAATTTTCAACAAGTTCCTGGATGGTCTCTGGACTATACTTCAAAAAACACTGCTACAGTAAAATCTATAAATAAAAATAATCTGAGCCACCTCAATTGACAGCACTGGTATAGTTCACTCACAATTCACTGTCCGTATTCATTCATTCATCAGATATTTACTTAGTGCCCGCTATATGCCACTTACTAGTTGAAACAAGGAAACCCTGGTGTCATAGTGGTTAAGTCCACCAGGCGCTCCTTGGAAACCCTATGGGGCAATTCTACTCTGTTCTGTAGGGTCGCTACGAGTTGGAATTGACCCAAAGGCAATGGCGTTATAGGTAGTTGAAACAAGGAATGAGCAGAGCAAGATATTATCACCCTCCTCAAGGTGTTAAGTCTAAGAAGATATACAGGCAATCACAATTTAAGAATGCCATCTTTGAATCATCCGTTCCTTTGTTAATTCATTCAGTGAACATTTATTGAGGGTATATATAATAATCCATATATATGTATATATATGGACCCCTGGTGGCACAGTGGTTAAGAACTCAGCTGCTAACAAAAAGGTTGGCAGTTCGAATCCACCAGCCACTCCTTGAAAACTCTATGGGGACAGTTCTACTCTATAGGGTCACTATGAGTCCAAATCTACTTGACAGTAATGAATTTGGTTTGGTGGGGGGAGGTGTGTGTGTATGTGTAATATATGCTTTACTTAAATAACATATTATCTGTTTAAGAAAATAAAGTAGTGTAATAAATTTTAGAATGGTTTTGATGGATAAATGAGTAAACATTAGTTATCTGAAAGAGTTACTTATGTGCAACACTCCTTTAATTATTCAGATAATTGGAGCTCAGCATCTCTGATGTTGGGTCAGATAGTTGTAACTTAAAATGAACACTTTCTAATCATTAAACCCTTTGGACAGAGTTCAAAATGTGTCTAAAGTATATTAAATCCTCATAGATTGTAATAAGATACAGCCTTACATGTAACTTAAGAGTGTAAAGTATTTTATTTGGAATTCCATCTTATAATTAAGAATCAGAGCCCTGTCGCATGACCCCCACGTTGTGATCAGCGGATGTAATCTGTATTGTTTTTGAGCCAACAGTGTGTTCAGTCAAGCTGTCCAGAGCCAGCCCACACCTGCACAGCCAGGAGTGTACAACAACATGAGCATCACCGTGTCCATGGCAGGTGGGAACACAAATGTTCAGAATATGAACCCCATGATGGGCCAGATGCAGATGAGCTCTTTGCAGATGCAAGGAATGAACACCGTTTGCCCTGAGCAGGTACGTGGCACAGCGGGCACACTCTTGATACACACACCACATCTTAGGCATGTTGACGGTGACCCTCCAAAAATGTCCATGTGTATTTATTCTTTCCCATCATCTTTTGGTAATTACTGGTCCTTGAGATAAACAATTGAAATTTTGACAGACATTGTAACATTTCAGTCTCGTGAGATTTTAGTGTTTTAGATTTATTATAAAATATTATATATAATGCATTGGCTTAGAATAAAATGTTACATATGATACATTGACTTAGAACTTACTCCTTTTTATTCTTAACACATTTTCCTCATTTCTCCCTTTCAGTTCAACAAACATTTATGTAGTACTTACTGTGTACAAAGATGGCTCTGTGGAGATGCATATTAACAAGTTGGGGAGATACAGCATAAACAAAGGATCAGTTTAATAAACGTACAAAATATTTATGTCAGATGAGAGGGGTATGTTCAATTGAGTACTAAGGGTTTAAAGGGAAAAAGGCCTGATCAGGGAAGGATTCATATAAAATTTGCCTAAAGAGAGAGAAGGAAAAAGAACATTCAAGACTAGTTATGATAGTGTGATCTAGGCAGGAATAGAGTTTGAAAAGCCTGATAGATGTTAAGAAGATATAGTATATTATATTTAGAGCAGGAAAAAAAAAATTTTTTTTTTTCTTTTTTATGTGGTAAGCTTTTTGAGGGTGTTGCATGCCAACTAAGTGTTTGGAATTTATCCTGGAGCCTCCTGAAGACTTTTAAGGAGAGAGTGACTAAATTCAAAATGATATTTAAGAAAATCATTAGGGTAAAAAAGACCAAAGCCGTTGCTGTCAAGTCAGTTCAGACTCATAGTGACCTTAAAGGACAGAGTAGAACTTCCCCCATAGAGTTTCCAAGGAGCACCTGGTGGATTCAAACTCCCGACCATTTGGTTAGCAGCTGTAACACTTAACCAGTATGCCACCAGGGTTTCCATCATTAGGGTAAACAAAAAAAACCCAAAACCAGTGCCGTCGAGCCGATTCTGACTCATAGCAACCCTATAGGACAAAGTGGAACTGCCCCATAGAGTTTCCAAGGAGCACCTGGTGGATTCGAACTGCCAACCTTTGGTTAGCAGCCATAGCACTTAACCACTACGCCGCCAGGGTTTTCATTAGGATAAGCTACCTGTAATTACTGTTCTCACAAAGTAGACTTGTGAGTAGGCTATTATCGTGTCCAAAAAAAAAAAAAAGCCATTGCCTTCGAGTTAGTTCCAACTCATAGTGAGCCTATAGGACAAAGTAGAACTGCCCCATAGGGTTTCCAGGGAGTAGCTGGTGAATTTGAACTGCTTACCTTTAGGTTAGCAGCCATAGCTCTTAACCACTGCACCACCAGGGTTCCATTACTATGTAGCCATAATTTATAGCAAGTCTTAAAATATATAAATATTGATTATTTTTTTCTGTAGAATTTCTTTTTGATGTGAATTAAAAAAAAAAAATCATCTGTGTTCCCTAGGTATTATATATTAAGCCTAAGGAGGTTAGCGAGGGGAGAAAAAAAACATTGATCCATATTTTCTAGAAAAATAAAATAACTGAAGATTATCCTTGTTGTAAAAAGGACCAGACTTACTGGTCTGACAGAGACTGGAGAAACTCCAAGAATAAGGCCCCCGTACAGCGTTTTAATCAGTATGAGGTCACTCCTGAGATTCAGCTTTCAGCCAAAGATTAGACAGGCCCATAAAACGATCAATAATACACATAGCTCAACCATGTATATGAGAAAAACTGGGCACACCAGCCCAGGGCAAGGATGAGAAAGCAGGACGGGACAGGAAAGCTGGACAAATGGAAACCAGGAACCCAAGGTTGAGAAGGTGAGAGTGTTGACATGTTGTGGCATTGGCAACCAGTGTCACAAAACAATACGTATAGTAATTGTTTAATGAGAAACTAATTTGCTCTGTAAACCGTTATCTAAAGAACAATCTTAAAAAATTATCCTTGTTATGCAGCTATTAGAATTGTTCACTATCTCTGTTAGATAAAAACAAAATAATAAAAAATATACTGAATTCGATAAAAGGATATTATGTTTAAAGTGGGTTTCTTGTATAGGGGAGCCCTGGTGGTGGAGTGGTTAAGTGCTTGGCTGCTGACCAGAAGGTCAGTGGTTCAAACCCAGCAGCCACTCCACTGGAGAAAGATGTGGCAGTCTACTTCTATAAAGATTTACAGCCTTGGAAACCCTATGGGACAGCTCTACTCTGTCCTATAGGGTAGCTATGAGTCAGAATCAACCCCATGGTAACGAGTTTGGTTTTGGTTTCTTGTAAGTTGAGACTTGCTCTTTTATCCAGTCTGACAATTCTGCTTTTTAATTGGAATGCTTAATCCATTTACATTTAATAATATTATTGGTATGGTTGAATTTAAATCTCCCATCTTGCTATTTATTTTCTGTTTGTCCCATCTTTTGCCCTTTTTGGGTTAATTGAATACTTTTATTATTTTATCTCCTTTGTTGGCTTATATGCTATATATAACTCTGTTATTTTAGTGGTTGCTTTAGAGTTTATGGCATGCATTTTTAACTTATCATACTCCACCATCAAGTAATACTGTATCACCTGGTGTATAATAAGAACCTCCTGACAGCATATTTCCATTTCCCTCTCCTGGCCTTTGTGCTATTGTTGTCATGCATATTATGTTTATATATGTTACAAACTCCACAGTACATTGTTATTATTTTTACTTTAAACAGCTGATTTTTTTTGTTTTATTTTATTTTGTTGTTGTGGTTGAGAATAGATATAGCAAAATATACACCAATTCAACAGTTTCTACAAGTACCATTTAGTGACATTGATTACATTCTTTGAGTTGTGCAACCATTCTAATCCTCCTTTTCTGAGTAATTCCTTACCCATTAACAGAAATTCACTGTCCCCTAAGGCTCCTACCTAATCTTTTGAGTTGCTATTACCAGTTTGATCTTTTATAGATAGTTCCAAAAAGAGCATAATGCTCAAGGCAGACATTTTTTTACTAGTTAAGCTAAACTATTGTTTGGTTTTAAGAAGACTTCAGGGGACACTTTTGGTTTAGGGTTTAAGGATTATCTGAGGGCAGTAGTTTCAGGGGTTTCTCCAGTGTTCATGGCTTCAGGAAGTCTGGGTTGCATGAGAAATTGAAATTGTGTTCTATATTTCCCCCTTTTTTTTTAATCAGGATTCTTCCATAGAATCTTTGATCAAAATGTTTAGTAGTAGTAGCCAGGCACCATCTAGTTTTTTTGGTCTCATGGCAAAGGAGGCAGTTGTTCATGAAGACAATTAGCCACACAGTCCATATCCTCTTTCTGTTCCTGGCTTTACTTCTTCCTTTATTGTTACAGGTGAATGGAGACCAGTTGTTGTGCCTTGGATGGCTGTTCACAGCTTTTAAGACCCCAGGCACTATGTAACAAACTAGGAGATAGAACAGAGGCACTAAACATGTCTTCTTCCTTTATTGTTACAGGTGAATGGAGACCAGTTGTTGTGCCTTGGATGGCTGTTCACAGCTTTTAAGACCCCAGGCACTATGTAACAAACTAGGAGATAGAACAGAGGCACTAAACATGTTATTAGGCCAGTTTAACTGGGATGTCCATGAAACCATGACCCTAAACCTCCAAACCAAGGAACCAAATACCATGAGATTTTTGGTTGTATATAAGCAGCCTCAGCAGCTACTTTTTTTTTTCTTGTCATTGTTGTAAGTATACCTATCACACAGCTTTTGCCAGTTCAACTTTTTACAAGTGTACAACTTACTGGCAGCAATTACAGTAATGGGCTGTGCAACCCTACCTTTAATCATTGCAGTATTTCTATCACTGTTAACCCTCCTATCCCCTTCCCTCCTACCCCTGATATAACCACTAAAAAACTTTGCTTGCTATACATTTGCCTTTTCTTGTCTTTTTAAAGAAGTGAGATCATACATATTTGTCCTTCTGTAGTTGATTTTTTCACTCTACATAATGTCTTCCAACTCCATCCATATTGTAGCATGTATCAAGACTTCATTTTTCCTGCTGGCTGAGTAGTATTCCATTGTATGCATGTAGCACATTTTGTTTATCCATTCACCCGTTGGTGGACATTTAGGTTGTTTCCACCTTTTGGCTATTGTGCATAGTGCTGCAGTGAACATTTGTTTACATATCCCTGTTTGAGTTTCTGCTTTCAAGTCTTTAGGGTATATACCTAGGAATAGAATTGCTGGGCCACATGGTCGTTCTATTTTTAGTTTTTTGAGGAACTACACAAGTATTTTCCACAATGACTGTACCATATTACATTCTCACCAGCAATGAGTAAGGGATCCAGTTTCCCCACATCCTTGCCAACATTTATTTTTCTGGGTTTTTTTGTTTGTTTTTTCTTAGCCATCCTAGTGGAAGTGAATTGGTATCTCATTGTGGTTTTGATTTGCATCTCTCTGATGGCTAATGGCCCTGGGCATCTTTTCCTGTGTTTGGTGGCCATTTGGATGTCCTCTTTGGTGAAATGTCTATTCAAGTCCCTTGTTCATTTTATGATTGTGTTATCTGTCTTTTTGTTGTTAAGTTGTTGAAGTTTTATTTTTTGGTTATTAGATTTTTGTTGAATATATGGTTTCCAAAGATATTCTCCCAGTTGATAGCTTGTCTTTTCACTTTTGGTAAAGTCCTTTGGTGAACAAAAGTTTTTAATTTTTATGAGGTACCATGTATTTATTTTGTCTTTTGCTGTTTGTGCTTTTGTTGTTATATTAGATAATTTATTGTTAAAATTGAGGCCTGACAGCATTGCCCCTGCTTTTTCTTCTAAGAATTACATTTAGATCCTTAATCCATTTTGAATTTGTTTTTGTGTATGGTATGAGGCACGGATTCTGTTTCATTTTTCTGCATGTGGAAATCCATTTTTTCCAGCACCATTTGTTGAAGAGACTCTTCTTTCCCCATCAAATGGACTTAGCAACCTTGTCAAATATCAGTTGACCATAGATGTATCGGTTTACTTCTGGACTGTCAGTTCCATTGGTCTGTGTGTCTGTTGTTATATCAGTACCAGATTGTTTTGATTACTGTGGCTGTATAGTATGTTTTAAAGTCAGGAAGTGTGGGTCTTCCCACTTTGTTCTTCTCTTTTCAACACTGTTTTAGCTATTTGGGAATTATTGCCATTCCATATAAAGTTGAGGATTGGTTTTTCTATTTCTGTAAAGAAGGCTGTTGAAATTTTGATCAGGACTGCATTAAATCTCTAGATCACTTTAGGTAGTATTGGTATCTTAACAATATTAAGTCTTCAATCCATGAACATGGAATATCTTTCCATTTATTGAAGTCTTCTTTAATGGCTTTTCAGCAGTGTTTTATATTTTTCATTGTATAAGTCCTTCACGTCCCTGGTTAGTTTTATTCCTAGGTATTTTATTCTCTTAAATGTTATTGTAAGTAGATTTGTTTCCCTAATTTGCCTTTCAGATTTCTCATTGCTAGTGTATAGAAACCTAATTGATTTTTTTTTGTTGTTGGCTTTGTACCTTGAAATTTGTTAAATTCCTCTATTAGCTCTAGAAGTTTTCTTGTGAACTCTTTGGGATTTTCTGTATAAAAGATTACATCACCTGCAAATAGAGATAATTTTACTTCTTCTTTTCCAATCTGGTACCTTTTATTTTTCTTATTTCTAGGACTTCTAATACGATATTGAATAGAAGTGGTGAGAACAGGTACCCTTGTCTTGTTACCAATTTCAAGGGGAAAACTCTTCAGCCTTTCTCCATTAAGTATAATGTCGGCTGTTGGCTTTTCATATATGCCCTGAATCATACTGAAGAATTTCCCTTCTATTCTAGTGTTCTCTAGGGTTTTCATCAAGAAAAAGTGTTGGATATTATCAAATGCTTTTTCTGCATCCATAGAGGTGATTACGTGGTTCTTTTCCTTTGTTCTATTGATGTGGTATGTTAATGTCGATTGAATTTCTGATGTTGAACAATCCCTGCATTCCTGGAATAAATCCCACTTGGTCATAGTATATGACTCTTACAGAGTCATAATCTTCTTGATTAACCCTTTTATCACTATATAATGTCCATCTTTATCTTTTCTAACAGATTTTTTCTTAAAATCTACTTTGTTTGATCTTAAGATTGCTACCCCAGCTCTCTTTTGGTTATTATTATGTGGATTTTTTTTTCCATCCTTTCACTTTCAACCTATTTGTGTCCTTGGGTTTAAGGTATGTCTCTTGTAAATAGCATATAATTGGATCGTGCTTTTTTATACGTTCTGTGACTCTCTGCCTTTTGATTGGAGCATTTTGTCCATTTATATTCACTGTAATTACTGATAAGAATTTCTGCCATTTTGTTATTTGTTTTTTGTGTGTCTTAAGCCTTCTTTGTTCTTTACTACCGCTTGCATTTACGTTTTGTTGGTTTATTATAGTGATCCTTTTTTGTTCCCTCCTTTCCTTTTGTGTATTTTTTTTTTATATATTTTCTTAGTGGCTACCATGAATATTACATTTAACAGCTTGTATTTGTAACCCCAGCAAAAAACCCAGTGCCATCGAGTCAATTCCGACTCATAGCAACCCTATAGGACAGTGTAGAACTGCCCCAAATTGGCACCAACTTAACTTCGTTAACATATAAGAAATTCTTTATCTATCCCATTTCTCTCCCCCTTAACTTTTGTTGTTGTTATCACTAATTATGTCTTCATATTTTGTGTGCCCTGTAACATAATTTTATCCTTGCTTTTTTATGTATTATTAAAATCATGAAGGACAAAATGTTCAGAGTTCTCAAGCATGAATTCCTTATTACTACCCCTTATACTTGTCCATACATTTCCCTTTATTAAGAATCTCTCTTTTTATGTGTTTTTTAGATTACTTTCTGGTGTTTTTTCCCTTCCATCGGCAGAACTCCCATTAGTATTTTTTGTAGGGCTGGTCTGGGGGATATGAGCTCTCTCAGCTTTTGTTTGTCTGGGAATGTTTTAATTTCACCCTCATTCTTAAAGGATAGTTTTGCTGGGTATAGTATTCTTGGTTGCCTTTTTTTTTTTTTTCTTTCACCACTTTAAATGTATCATTCCATTGCATTCTGGCTGCTGCTCTCTCACTACTTTCAGAATTCTCTGTTTATCTTTTATTTTCTAGACTCTAACTATGATGTGTCTTGGTATAGATCTCTTTAGGTTTATCCCACTTGGAGTTCTTTGGGCTTCTTAAATTTGTAGATTCATGTCCTTCGTTATCTCGGAGAAGTTTTCTGTCATTGTTTCTTTAAGAATTCCTTCTGTCCCTTTCTTTCTGCAGTCTCCTTCTGGAATTCCCATGCTGCATATATTAGGTCTCTTGTTGTTGTTCCATAATTCTATTAAACTATGCTCAGCCTTCTTGAGCCTCTGTTCATGTTGCTTTTTAGCATCTAATTTTAACTCTCTTCTAATTCACTGATTCTTTCTTCTGCCTAATTAAATCTGTTGGTAAATCCTTCTGTTGTGTTTCTCATTTTAGTTATTGTCCCTTTGAGCTGCAGTGTCTTTTTTTTTAGATCTTCATTTTGTTCTTGCATCATTTCCCATATTTCTTTCAGCTGTTTGTTTTCCTTTAGTTCTTTATGTCTGATGTTGTATTATATTCTTCCATTTTTTTCATTATTTGGTTATTCCTGTATGCACTTTTACTCCCTTTGTCATGTTCATTTGTACGGGCTGTTGTTTCTGTGTTCTTTGTGTGTCTTGTAATTTTCTGTTGCCATTTTTTTTTATGTAATTTTTGAGGGTGTTAACGTTCTCAGTTTTCCCCAGTATTTGATGTTTTGCCCCACACTACTTTCTTCAAGAAACTCTTAGGTGAGCAGAGTCTTCAGCCTTTGCTTACCATTCCTCTCCCTCTGTGATAGCTCTTTCTCCCTCCCTGGTTTAATTAGGATTTGAAAGTTCCAGATCTTGATTTTCAGCTTTCAATCTCTCCCAAACACACCAGGGAACACATGGTAGTCAGTCTGTCCACCAGTGGGTACCTCCACTCAGGCGAGATATTGTGTACTAATCAATCTGTCCACCAGGGTGACACAGTCCCCTCTCTGGTTTTTACACCCTTCCCTTTTCTATTTTTCCCACAATCTTTTTAGTTAGAAAACTCACACTCAGTGAGCCCCCTTTGGAGCTGGGTGTTGCCCTCCAGTTTTGCCCAAGGTTTCCCTGCCTGTTCTCTGGGGATACTTATAGCTAAGCTGGCATTCAGGGGAAGCACAGGCAGACTTTCTTCCATTTCAGGAGGAGGAGGAGGGACTGGCACTCCCCAGAAGGGCCTCTGAGAGATCTGTCTTGTTTGTTTCAGAACCTTAGTGGCCCTGTGGTGGTTGAGAGATCCGTCTTGTTTGTTTCAGAATCTTAGTGGCCCTGTGGTGGTTGAGCGATCAGTCGCCACTTGGGTGACCTGACCCACCTCCTGACTCCACTATAGGAAACCCTCTGTAGGAGTTCGTATCAGTCCAGCAGCTGATAGTTTCTTTTTGGGGGAGAGGTAGTCACACTCCAAACAGACCCCAGGGAGGTCTGTCTTGTTGCTGTCGGAACCCACTCTGTAGTATGTTGGCTGTAGGTATAGCCTCCCCTCAAGATGCCTACTTCCTAGCACACAGCAGCCTCAGTCAGTAGCCCTCAGTGCCAACTGTAAGGGGAGAGGACAGACCCAAACTGGTTCCCAGGGAGGTCTGTCCTGTTGTTTTCAGAGTTCTGAAACTGAGGTGCACAGGGAAGCAGGTAAAGTGCTGACTATAGGAGCAGACACCACTGTGGGGGCTTTTGTAGTAGTTTGCAACAGCCTGGCAACCAAAGTTTACCAGGTGGGGAAGGGGGTATCACACACTGGTTGGATTCACATGAAAAGGTATGCTTTGTTGCTGTCAGAGTCCCCCCAGTAGATTGTTGCTATGAGTGCAGCCTCCACTCAAGTCTCCTGTTTCCTAACACACAACAGCCTTAGTTAGAAGTCCTCAGCACCAACCGGAAGTGGGGCAGAGTAACCCTCCAGGGAGGATTGTCCTGTTGGTTTTAGAGGCCAGAGCTATCGGGTATGCAGGGAGGCAGGTAGAATGCTGACTGTGATAGCAGATTCCACTGCAGGGGCCTTCTGTAGAAATTCACAGCAGGCTTGCAGGTGACATCGTCTCAGTGTGGGAAGGGTTGTTGTGGTCCAAACAGACTTCCAGGGAGGTCTGCCGTGTTGCTATCAGGCCCCTCCCTGTAGTTTGCTGGCTGTGTGTGTAGCCTCCACTAAAGATGCCTGCTTACTGGTACACAGCAGCCTCAATCAGCAGCCGTCAGCACTGACTGAAAGCAGAAGCAGACAGACCTGAACTGACTCCCCTGGAGGCCTGTCCTGTTGGTTTCAGAGACTTGAGCTATGGGGCGCACAGGGAGGCAGGTAAAATGTTTACTATGGGAGCAGACTCCACTGCACGAGCATTCTGTAGCAATTTGTCATAGGCTTGCAGCTAACAGCGTCTTGGTGGGGGAGGTGCTGGTACATTTCAGATGGACCCCTGGGGAGATCTGCCTTGTTGATTTTACACCAGAAGCTTGGGGTCCTGTCTCTTTGTACAGACAAGGGCTATGGCGGTTAGGGGAGCAGGCTCTTTTTCTGGGGCCACTTCCCCAGTTCACAGCAGCTGGCAGCTCACATGGCTGGGGAGAGGGTCAGGATGGTGGGAGAAGTGATTTTCCTACCATGTGCAACTCGTTGATTCATTGATTCTTGCCTGTGCAATTTCTTGCTGCTTTCCTGTGTGCCCCAAATTCAGAGTCCCTCCAAGCTGAGCACCATGTGTTTCTTATATTTGTGTGGGAGCGTCAGAACAATGGTCTGTTTACGCCACCATCTTTCCAGAATCCTCAGCTGAATATTTTTTTCAAAGATTGAAATAATAAGAAAAGAAGTCTTTTGTATTTGCCTGTGTGTTTACCATTTCCGTTGTTCTTCTCTCCTTTGTGTAGCTACAGATTTCCATCTGGTATCATTTCCTTCTCCCTGAAGGTCTTCCTTTAACGTTTCTTATAGTGCATGTCTGCTGGTGATGAATTCATTCAGCTTTTGTATGTCTGGAAAAGTCTTTGTTTCACCCTCATCTTTGAGAGCTCTTTTCACTAAATTCTAAATACTTCACTGCAGTATTTCTGATGAGATAACTGCTGTCATCTTTTGTCCTCTGTACATGATTTTTTTATTTGTCCTTCCAGCTGTTTTTATGATTTTTCTTTTTGTTCTGGCTTTAAGCAATTTGATTATGATATGCCTTGGTGTCATTTTATTCATATTTTTTGTGCTTGGGGTTCATTGAGTTTCCTGGTTCACAGGTTTATTATTTTCATCAAATTTGGGAAAAATTGGCCATTGTTTCTTCAAATATTCTTTCTGCCACCACCTGCCTCCTTTTCTTCAAGAACTTTAATTACACTGTAGTAACCACCTGAAGTTGTCCCACAGCTCAGTGATTCTCTGGGTTTTTGTTTTCTGTTTTTCAGTCATTTTGTCTCTGTGTGTTTCATTTTGGATAGTTTCTCTTGCTGTGTCTTCAGATTCATTAATCTTTGTATACAATGTCTAATCTGCAGTTAATTTTGTCCAGTGTATTTTTCATCTCAGACACTGTAGTTCATCTGTAGAAGTTCAGTTTGGGCCTTTTTTTATATCTTCCATATCTCTAACATATTAAGCCTTTCCTCTAGCTTCCTGAACTTATACAATGAGGTTGTTGTAATAGCTTTTTTAATATCTTATCAATTCTCTCATCTACATCATTTTTAGGTTGGTTTTCATTGATTGACTTTTCATTATGTGTCAAATTTTTCTCATTATTTGCATACCTGGTAATTTTTTATTGGGTGCCAGAAATATAGATTTTACCTTGTTTGTATTCCTATAAATATTCTTGAACTTAGTACTGGGAAGCCATTTGATCCTTTCAGCTCTTGCTTTTAACCTTTTTTGGCAAGACCAGAACAGTGTTTAGTCTAGGGTTAACTTTGCCCCACAGCTGAGGCAAAACCATTCTAGTATGCTACTCAATGCTACATGAATCATAAGTTCTTTTGAGTTCAACCACTCTGGGTGATAGGACCAAGGCCTATTCCCAGCCCTATGGGATCTTTGGAAATTATTCCATGTCATCTTTTTCAGGTGATTATTTCCCTTGTTTAGGGTAGTTTCCTAACATGTATAAGCTGATCAGCACTGAGCTGAGAACTTGAGGGGGCCCTCTGCAGATCTCCAGAACTTTTTCTCTGTGCAGCTCTCTGTCCTCCTATACTCCACTCTGTGAATTGCCTTGGAAACCTAGACTTCCAGCTGCATCCTCTCAACTCTGGGAGCCTGCCAGGCTCTGCCTGGCTTCCCTGTCTCTGTACTGCAGCCTGGAAATTCTCTCTAAGCAGTAGGCTAGTGAGTTGTAGAACTCACCTCATTTGTTTTCTATCTCTAAGGGACCACTGTCCTTCACTGCCTTTTATCCAATGTCTTGAGTGCCTTTGTTTCTCAGAATTTGTTGGTTTTTTATTTGTTTTGGGCAGAAGGGTAAATCTCATCCCTATTACTGAATTTTGACTGGAAGTAGAAGTCTATTACTAACCTTTTTTTTTTTTTTTGCTACTTTTTATGAAATAAAAAAAAAAGTGCCATCGAGCACCATATGTAAATACATATAGAAAAGTGTACAAATCAGTGAATTTTCATAAACTGAGCATACCCATGTAACTACCACCCAGAACAAGAAACCAGAGGTCTTCCTCTTGCTTTCTTACAATTACTGCCACCCCGACAAGGGAAGCCCACTATCCTGACTTCTAAAACACAGTAGACCTGCTAAGCTTCTTGTTTCTGCTGTCCTCCTGTTACCTTTCTGTCACAAAAGTGTTTTTCCTTGAAGATTTTGGTCTTCAAGTTAAACAACTAGCTTGTAATTTGGTCTTATATTATCTTTAATAGATGAATGATCCAGCACTAAGACACACAGGCCTCTACTGCAACCAGCTTTCATCCACTGACCTTCTCAAAACAGAAACAGATGGAACCCAGGTCAGTAAGAAAATTCTGAGTCCAGAACTGTCAAATGCACCCTAGATACACAAGGGACTTCATAGCGTCTGACCTTGGGAGTCAGACCTGGGTGTGAGTCCTGGCTCCACTCTTTGTAGTTGTGTGATTGTGGGCATGTTACTGAGCTTTCCTGAGCTGCTGTGTAGCCAACAGAACTAACAAGGTGCTGGCCTGTGGGATTGTTGAGAGGGTTAGATAAGACAGGCTTTCAGAAGGCTTAACCTAGCGCTTAGACAGGGTAAAGGGGTGGCAAGTGGTGGCTGCTAATTGTCATTTTATAAGTAAACCCGGTGCTGATACTCATGTGTAATCAGAATACTTCAAGAGAGCTCAGTACATTCAGACAAAAGAGTATTTGCTGTGTACTCTGCCTCCTTGTAGATGTTTGTTTCAAAACTGTACAAATAGCAAAAGTGGCCACTTTCCTTACATTAATTTAACCTAATGTAGAAATTTTGGGGGTTTTAATTCACTTTAGTAATTTACTCTCTAGTATCAAATATATATAAGCTTTTTAACACAGACATTATGCTAAAAGTGAAAAATACAAAAAAAAAAAAAACAACATATTCCTTACCCTTTAGGTGGACTGTGGGGAGAAGCGAGGAGAGGAAGTATCAGTTGTGAAATGCTGATGATTTGCTAGGCACCGTATGCTTTATCTCATTTAAGCCTCACTAAAAAAAAAAAAAAAAAAAAAAATTTTTTTTTTTTTATTATGAGTCAGAATCGACTCGATGGCACTGGAACTGGGTTATAACCCTATGAGGGAGGTTGTATTCCTTTTTTTCACAGATGAAGAAACTGAACCTGAGAAGGTTTAACTATATGCACATTTCACAAAACTAGAAAGTGACAGAGCTTAGGTTCAAACCCAGGTCTTTTCTAACACCAAAGTACGTGCTCTTTCTGCCATACAACGTAAGGCCTATTGAAAGATAAAACATACAGACATATGCACGTAAATTGTCACATGGCCAAAGAAGGCAAAGCCAAATTTATGTTACAGGTAAGAAGGGACATAAGCATTCAAAGAGAGGAGAAATTGCTGAGGTGATCAGAAGAATATTACACAGGAGATGGGACCAAGCTGGACCTTGAAGGACAGTTTTTATAAAGGCAAAGTGAAGGAGAACAGTGTTGTGGTTGTTGGAGGCTGGTGCAGGGGGAGAATTTGGAAGTATAGGGGATTGTAAGGTAGAGGGCAAGAGACAGGGAAATAGTAATGTCCTAGCATAGTCATGAAAAATTTAATCCACTGAGGTAAAGGGTTTGTAATAAGAATGTATAGGAATTAGAATTGGTAAGGTAGATCAGGGCAGATTTTTGGGAGCCTTGATGCTAAACTAAGCAATTTGGATTCAGTCCTACAGGTGAAGAGTCATCACTGAGCAGTGATAAAAGTGCTGGTTTAGGCTTCATCTTGGGGTAGAAGGGAGGAGCACTGGGCAGCCAGCTCAGGAAGAAAAAGATCCGTTAGGCTGTGTCCACAGCCTGAGCATTAGGTGATAGGATCTGAGTCCCATGAGGGGAAGAGAGGGATTTCTGTCATGGCAGCCTTGTGGTATCTGATGAATTAGATCTCTAGTAGTATTACCACTGTTTCTCTTCTCATTATCACACCTACGGACACATATTCTTGGCAGCTTAACAAATTAGTTAAAGTAAAACCACCAAGTTTTAAAGTTCCTGAACCTTGGGGCAATGTTTGGATTGAAGTAAAAACTGTGCTGAAAAATCATAAGAGGTTGGTCCTCTGCACTCACACCATTCTTCTCACCTGGCACATCGCAAACCCCTTTTGTGTCACATTCTACCATCTGTAAAGGTGTGGCTGTGTAAGAAGTCCCTTGAGATCTGGTCTAAGGTACAGCATGTCTCCTTTCTCAGCAGCAGTTCAAAATGGTTAAAATGTGTACTTTTTAGAGTTGGGTTTGGTCTTTTCAATTCTTTTTATTTAAAAGATAGATGACCTTAAAAAAAATCATTCTTTTTAAAGAAGCAGAATTTTCTCTAGTTTGTTTTATCATGCCTTTATCAAGACTGTTTTTAAGTATTTGGGGACACTTTATGCTCTGCCCCAAATTTTTATATGTTGAAGTCATATGAAATTTTACAGGTTTTTTTTTTTTTTTAATAAAAAAAAATTTGTCAGTGCCTGAAAGCACTATAGTTTGTGCTCATGTTAATTCTCGGTGGCAGAATCTTCTTGAAATCTCTATTTGCTTCATGGTTTTTGTGTGTGCCAAGCAGACGCTGGGGCATGAGTTCGAAAGAAGTGTAAAGACAGATACACAGAAAAGGAGGAGAAAAAGAACAGAGAGAGAAGGACTGGGGCGGGGTGGGGGTGGTCATTGGGAGTTACCTGTATTTGGAGAACTGGGATGGAGAGGAGGCAAGACAAAAGAGAGCACAGCAAAGGTATAGAGACTGCAGAAGCAGGAAGAGAGCTAGTAGGCGGATTGTTGACATGGGGAGAGAGGAAGGCCAGGGTAGAGCTCTAGAAGGAAAAAATAGAAATGAGAAGTTACAGAGCACAAAGGTGAGGGCAGGGCACACAGGCAGCTAGAGAATAGGCTTAGACAGGAGAGTTGGTGTATTTCAGATATACTACAAAGAGCCCAAAAGAAGAGGAAAACAAATGAGAGCATATGGGGGCAAGGAGCAAGGTTTGGGAAACTAGAGAAAAAGGAGGATGAGGAGAGAAACAGTGGAAATATTACTAGAGATCTAATTCATCGGGCACTGAAAAAAGAGCTCAGTTTAGTTGATGTCTGCTTCATCTGAGAGGGAGTGGAGTGGAGATGTAAATAGGTTGTGAGGAGAGGAGTCGAGGTTAGGCTGATGTAGAGATTTCACAGTGGAGACATTTGGCATTTGATCAGCGAAGGTTAGTGGAAACAATTTTTACTAGACCAGGATAGAAAAGTTTTTAGAATAGCTGTGTGTAATTGCCATGGATTAGTGACGAATGACCAAAGAAATTTATCACTAATCTAAAATACCTCATGGGTCTATTAAAGATGAGGCACAAATTGACCAGAAGGATGAGACACGTATTTAGGAATCCAAACCAGGGCATCTCCGTACCTGACCTGGAACATTCCCAAGAGTGACACTGGCCTTAATCAGCCCTACAAACAGCCTTTTAATAAAGCTGGTTGGTAAAACACTAACTTCTGGCTTTGTTTTTTCAATAGAAAATGCTAGAACTATGCAGATTTAGACGTTTTTAAGCAACATGGGTATTATTACTAAAAATAGTTAAAGGGAAAATTCACACTGTTCTCAGCTAGTAGATTTACTGTTATTTTAGGTCATGTGTTTAAGTGGATTGTCTATCAGTAAAAAAGATGTCAAATATAAAATTGTTCTATAGATACTTTGATGTAAATTCTAAAGCCAGTATGTAAAAGAGCTGTATAATAATGTATTTAAATAATACACAAATCTTCTGGACATTAACCTTAGTAATGCTGTTGTCATATTACTGAATTGTGGTGGTTTTTGCTAATACTGGGTTAAAGTCCTTAATTTTTCAGTGACAGCATAAAGATTTTTTATTCTACTGAAGTCATCCATAGAGTGTTTTTAAGCTGGTTTTCCAAATAACATACATTTTTTTTTAAACCCACCACTGGATACCCAGTCTGTGAAACTGGGCGTTTCCCAATCTTGGCAATAGTAGCAATGATGTTCACTTTCAGTGTTGATGGCAACCCTGTAGGAGGCTTGACCATTCCAATTTTGATTTTATTTTTAAAGTGTGAACTTTCCAGAACCCTGAGCAAAATGAGTGCAGCGATTTTCTTTTTGTAGGACAAGAAGACAGAAGAGTTCTTCTCTGTGGTGACTACAGACTAGAGGAATGCTCTAGTGAGTTTCCACTTCAAGTAGTACCCACTCATAAGCCGGGGGGGCAGACCCTTCTGTCTAAACACATCTTTTATTTGTGTTCCAGCAGGTGCAACAGGTTCAGGTGTTTGCTGACGTCCAGTGTACAGTGAATCTGGTAGGCGGGGACCCTTACCTGAACCAGCCTGGTCCGCTGGGAACTCAAAAACCCACGTCAGGACCACAGACCCCCCAGGCCCAGCAGAAGAGCCTCCTTCAGCAGCTACTGACTGAATAACCACTTTTAAAGGAATGTGAAATTTAAATAATAGACATATAGAGATATACAAATATATTATATATTTTTCTGAGATTTTTGATATCTCAATCTGCAGCCATTCTTCAGGTCGTAGCATTTGGAGCAAAAAATTAAAAAAAAAAAAAAAAAAGTTCACTTTTGTTGGAAGATTGAGAGATGTTTTTGTTTCCTTCTTTGTAAAGGCCTTGGATATTGAAGAAAATAACAAGGCAGAACAGTTGGACAATCTATTTCTTGAGCCAAAATTGAATTATTCTATTTTTTGTAATCAGTCATTGGCTTCTTATGTGGATGAAGGCTTTTGGAGGAGAACCAAAATGACAAGTTCCAAGGGAAAGATGAAGCTCCACCTCTGCTGGCTCAGTCCCGGCCCTGCTGAGGGAGAAGGGCCTGGTGGGGCTTTGCCTGTGCCTGTCCACCAAAGGCTGTCACCTTTCTCTAAATCAACAGCCCTCCCCTATCCCTACCCCAGGCAGCTTGTGTGTACAATCAGCTTCTTCTAGCAACTTTTTATCTGTTGGCTTCAAGAGAATATTTTGCCTCCACGTACGTACCCCTTCTCCTTTTTTTTAAATGGATTTAAACCAAGATGCCTCCAGGAAAGAGGAAGAAATGAGTATATTCACAGAGGAATCCAAAAAATACAGTTTGGGGAAAAATGCAATAATTTTTTTGATGAGATGGGTGAAGGACAAGAAGCAAGTTCTATCAGTTATTGTAGATACAATGTCTGATCAAATCTGGAAAAAAAAAAAAGGCAGCCTGTTTTCTGCTTTTATTGTATTAACAGCTAAGGTAGCTAAAGTTATTTAAAATAAAATTAAATTTATGACCCAAGTAGCTTATTTTTCCCTTTAAATCTCACTGTAAATACATTTGATTTCTTGTAGAAATTGATTTCCTTCTGTTTAATTTTATGCTTTTATTATACTCTTGATTTTTCTAAATTTGTGTGTGAAATATAACATTGGTTGAATTGCAGTTATATTTGGCTAATAATACTTCATTGTTTTAATAACTGTGATGCCAAGTGTGGGTTTACTTTGGGGTTTAAATCAAAATGCCACTGCCAGAAAGAGCTGTCCCAAATGAGCTAGAGCATACTGCCCTAGAGTGTCCCTGGGACCAGCTAATTTGAGAGCAGTGCAAGGAATTGTCACCGGAAGTGCACAGGCTACTTGTACAGAGAAAAAATAGTGCTCAAAGGAAATCATTTTCTTAGATTGACTTTGGGAGTTTGAGTTTTCATCAGTGCAAATACCAATTTCTCCATCCTGCTCTGAGGCAAATTGGCACCGTGTTTTCCCTTTGTGCCTTGTCACTCTGCCACGTCGTGTCTCATCCTGGCCTCTGGGTCAAGGACCTAGTGAACTGACTCTCTAGTTCTAGAAGTTCCACTGCAAGGCCAGGGAAGCTTGAGAAAGGCATTGTGGAAGAAGCGAAGGTAGCACCCCATCACTCACCTGTACCTTTACCTGCACCCCTGGGCCCGTGAATGATGACGACATCTAACATTCTGCACCAGCTACCTCTGCTTCCATGGCAGAGAAAAGGCCATAAGAACTAACTGTGGAAGAGGAGCGTGGACTCAGACTTCAAGGAAGAAGCCATTTCCCAGGTCCTCCTTTCTGCATCTCACTACCCCTAGTTACAGATAACTCGATTGAACAGCATCTATTCAGAAACTATACGGAATAAAAAGATTTGGCGGAAGGGCTCAAATGGGTAGCGACTATGAAACAAATAGGACACTCAGTTACAAACATTATCTCTTTTAGTTTTTCAGAAAATGCATCTCTGGTTTCATTCATTTCCAGCTTGACTGCCCAGCCATATTACTCTAGTCCCTACCAAACTGCTGTAGGAGGTCATTTCCATTTTGTTTGTGATATTTAGATGTGCAAACTTCAGGAAGTTCACCTTTAACTTCAGCATTCCAGATGAAGTTTCCTGACTCAGTGCTTTTGCATAAGGAACTAGAAAAACAGTGGTAAGGAAAATTGGAGATTCTAACATCCTTCCCCATCCCAATTGCACCTTAAAGTATGCATGTCACCTTCAAAGTTTTATAATTGCACTGTTTGTTTTATGTATGTACAGATTAAAATTATTGCTACATTTGAGGAAAATAAAATTGCTTGCTTCTATGTAATTCCTGTTGTTTCACAGGAAATTCACTTTTCCACCTACTGAATAGAATTTGTCTAACAGCCTTATGGGTTGCCTCTTCATTTACAGGGAAGAAATGAAACCCACAATCCTACAGGAATTGCTGAAGCCAAAGATCCAAAGATCCTTCATCAAAGTGAAGTTGTGATAGTGGGCCTTGAGGAAATCCTAACTTTGGCCATTTGCCTGATGATTAAACACCTTGACCCTGCCGTTTCTTAATCCTAAAGATCTGGTGCAAGCAGCACTTCATAGGCAACCTAAGTTCTTAGACAAACCTGGAGCCACAAGATACCATATCTCACTCAATTATTGGTTTTTATATACTAACATTTATCAGTACAGATTTTAGTCTTACTTGAAGGGGCTCCTTCAGCATGACAGTGCACTTTATAAAAATTAGACTCTGTCTCTTGTTGGCATGTTAAGGCAGCCTAAATTCACCAACACTTGAGTAAGTAGGGCCAGAATAAAATGGGTAAGCAAATGTGATTCTAGGCAACATGGAAAAAAAAAAAAGTTGCTGTCAAGTCCATCCCAACTCATGGCGATCCTATGTGTGTCAGAGTAGAACTGTGCTTCTGGGGTTTTCAGTGACTGATTTCTCAGAAGTACATCACTAGGCTTTCTTCAGAGGAGCCTCTAGGTAGACTTGAATCTCCATCCTTTCAGTTAACAGCCTAGCACTTAATCATTTGCACCCCCAAGGACTCAAGAGGACAAGGGTGGGTGTATTTCCCTCATATATTCCCACACATAAATACAGATTTGGTAGCTGTCGTCTGAAGTCATATTTATAAAGGAACAAAACCTTTTTCCCCACAGTTGAAATAAAGTAAAACTGATACTTCCTATTGGATAATTTATCCTAAGGTAGGAGTGGGCCACTAGGAAAACATAGAAACGGTTGAGGAAAGAGTGAGGTTGGAATAGAGAAACTTCATCTTCTTTATGGCTTTGCCTAAAATAGGTTCAGTACATAAAGACCTTAGAAGCTGTCTCCTAGATCCTGAGAAAGAAAAAGAAAGGACAGTTGTCTGCCTTCAAAGGAAGTTGTGCTGATTTCCTTGTTGACATCAGCTGCTCTTCCCAGAAGAGCTGCTCCACTTGAATAAAGTGAATAATTCAGAGCAAGGTCTGTCCTTGACCATTTCTGTACCTCTGAAGATCGTGATGATTTAATTAAGCCCATCAATTATTTTTATTGGAGAGAACTGTCAAATGCAGCATTTCCTTCATTCAGAGCCCTTTCTGTCAGGGCTAAATTAGCTTTCTTTATATATTTTATTTTTACTGCCACCAGAGCTCTTAACAGGATTAAAAAATATAAAACTCTGGCCTCATTTATTCATTCAACAAATTTTATTGTCTTCATTATCCAAGGCACTAGGGATATGGAAGGATCCAGACAGGCATGGACCCTGCCTTCTTGGAGTTTATATTCACATTGCGGGGGAGGGGGGTTTACGTAGTTATAATCACAATTGGATGAAGTGGTACAGGGAAGAGTTATAAGTTGCTTTGTGAGTGAGACATTGTCTGAAGAGTCAAGGGAAGTTTCCCTGAGAAAGGAATGACACGAAGTGAGTTTTGCAGGATGATGAGGAAGTAGCCCAGTGAAGAGGAGAGGGAGGAGAGATCTGAGAGTCATGTGTGAAGGCCTGGAACCAGGAAAGAGCCCCAGAGAGCTGGGGTTTTTTAATTGTTAACCAATTAAATAATGAGCTGTCGTGAACATGTTACTAGGATTATGTCAGCAGGTGGACTGAAGGTAATTTAAATCAACCTTTGGCTCCAGAAGGAACAAACTGGGCTTTGGAATTTCATTTGGAAATTATGCTAACCAATAGAGAAGTTCTCTTCCATAGCCAGAAGTACGTGCTTCTATACCTTCTACACAGTAGTCTCTTGTAGCTGGTGACAGTATTGAAAACATTCAGGGAAAAATTACTGCAACAATTTCTAAAGTGCTTTTACGTATATCATCTCATTTGATGTTCTCTGCAGTCCTTGGAAAGAAGAGTCGTACAGACAAAACAAGCTCTAAAAAGTTATGACACAAACACTACTTTTTCTCAGTGGAGTTGGAACTTAAAACCAAGTCCTCTGATTGTTTCTAGTCTATATGGTTTAGGACCGATTTTGGGTCTGCAGATTTTAGCCTCATAGTGTAACCTTGGGCAAGGCTTTCTTAGATGGCATAACTGAAAAACAGGCTTTAAAAAAAGAGGCGAGAAGAGAACTGTCCCCTTCTCTGCAGTCAGCCTGCCCAATGGAGGAAAAAAAAAAAAAATGGAGGGCTCAGTTAAATTGGGGTGATCTTGGTCAGCAGGGTGTCCCACTACAGCTTTGGGAGAAATGTTCTGTCCCTACATATCTGAACAGAGAGTGAAGGGGTTTCATGAAATTGCACGGTCATCCCCTTAGCTTTAAAAAAGTTGGAAAATGTGGGTTCCTTGTGGGACAAGTATAAAAGTGGTGATGGGATCCTTTTTGTGAGATTCCTACAATTCCTTCCAGAAAATCTGATTTCTTTGATCAGACCTTGGAACCAACTACTTTTCTCTAGTTCTTGATCCTTCTGCAGACACACAATCTCCTGTCCTGGAGCTTGGCTCTGTTCTAATCGTTTGTGCTTTGGTGGTCTGTGCAACTAGCAGAAGCAAGCAATGCCCACAGGTATCCACAGCAAATCTGAGACATTATTTTGAGGAAAAGAAGAATTAAAATTTTTTAAGGAATAAGTTTTATCTAGATCCCCCCATTCCAATGCCCAGGGGTTACAGAATAAGGCAAAAAACTCTAGGCCGGGGTTTTGACATTCATTTTGTTATCACTTTTTTTTAAGAGCTATTGCAGTGCAGACACTTAAGTACAGTGGGTGGGAAGAACAAAGATGCTTGGCTGAAGCTGTTTCCCTCCTCATAATGAAGATTCTACATCATTCAGTTAATATTTTTCATTTCTGCTCTGCCAGGCAATGGCTTGGCTAATGTCTACTCTTATACTAATAATTGCCTGCATTTGTACAGCACTTTGATAGACAGTCTCATTTGATCTTCATAATCCAGTAAAGCAGTCAGAGTAAGACATAGGCCCATTGGTGGTGAAACTGAAGCTCAGATTGTATGGTCAGGTGGCTAGGAAGTAGGCCCAGGAGTCAATCCTTGGTCTTTGGGATGAAATCCACTATTACTTCCACTGCACGATACAACTATTAGAAAAGCACCATTAGACAGTGACACATAATGACTATGGAGATCCTGAGGAGTTTAAAATTGTTCTCTAGGCCTCAAGTTCCTTAGAAGCTTGCAAAGGTTTCCATTTTGAAAATAAAATTGGGCTTTAATTTTGAATTTATTAGATTACTGATTTTTTTTCATATTTTAAGTTTGTGTAAGGGTAGTATTTCTAAAGCAGATTCCTGTACTCTCCCTGAACAATTTCATCTTGTCCCTTAAACTCGGTACCACTTGCATGTATATGTATCTTAAGTCCATTCCTCTAGCCAAGATCTCAAGATCTGAATTTCCAACTGGTGAACGTTACCGCATGGATTCCCTATCAGCACCTCAAATTTAAGTCCTAAACAACTTTCTTCCTCACAAGTAAGTTCTTATGTCTTTTATCTGAATTAGTTACATCATCATTCTGTTAGTAGTCATTTTCAACAACCCTCCCACTTATTTTACCAAATTCCAAGAAGTTATCCTCTCTAGTGCCTCTTAGCTATCTCTCATTTCTAGCTCTATTAATCAACAGCTGAATTCAGCATGTCATTATCTTTCTTTGGATGATTACTGTAACACCTGATGCCTGTTACATTCACTCTTCTCTCAGTCATCAACCTTTCTAAATGCAGTCTTCAGAATCTATTAGTGACTACTGCTTGCCTATAGCTTAGTAGCATGATCTGACATCAACCTACGTTTTGAGCTTCGTTACCCTGTACAGCCCTCTAAACAATGATCCTGCCACATTAACCTGGACTTTATTCTTGAACTTACTATCTTTGTACATGGTAAATTGCCATACTCACTTTCCCCACATAACATAACTTGAACTCAGACATGTTTTGCTCTACAGTCTGGATTGTTGAGCTAGTGGAAATTGCAAACATGTCCAGGAGTTCAAGTCAAGATTATGGTTTTATCTTGATGATCCTTTTTTTCGTGAAATGTGAGTGAATGCAGGTCCTTTTCACTAGAAGTTGTTAAAAGTCTTAGAATATAGGAACCTCTACATTTTTGGAGAGTGCAGAACGTTAAAGCAGTTATTGTTAATACTTATCAAATTCTCAAGCTTTGTATTTGTAGATAATATTCTGTGGAACCTTTTACACTGCTCAGAAATTACCTCCTCACTGAAAATCAGCTGATTGGGTTGACTGCAATTTTAATTGAGAAAATAGAAAAGACAGGAGAGACAACCCCTTCTAGTTTTCCCTCTCCAGATGAGCATATACAATCAATGCCCTACTGTCTCTTCTACCTACAAAATAATGCTACTGAGAATTGATTCATATTGAAATTAAACAAGATTAAGATGACGCTTTGTGAAATTTATATTAGATTGGCCTTTAAAACCAGTACCTCTGGAAGTTGAGTGACTTAACTCAGGAATTGGACGGATGGAATAGGTCAATGAACAGGAAGACCTTCCTCTAACAAGAACAAGTGTCCTACCTGAAATTTCTTTCCCCATACGTATAGAGCCAATCCTGCTCAGTTTTTCTGTTTTAAATCTAAAATATACACCTGCCTGAAATACATTTTAGGCTGCATGTTTCGTGTTCATTTTACTTTTTAACTTGCAAACTTTTACGAAATAGGCATTAATTTTTTTTAATTAGCTTTCCATTTTAACATTCTTCTGATGTTAGCAGTTATATTTTAAATGATAATTAGCTTGGTAAGCTAGATTTTTAAAGTTCAACCAAAATCAACTGGGAAAAAGGCTCCACAAAGAACGTATTATATTTAAAGTACATGCTTATCCAAGCTTAAAAAAAAAAAGCTTAGGCTTTAAATTTTCAAGCTACCTTTTCTTGAAAGCCTTTTTAAAGCATTTTATTATGGAGATTTTCAAATATCAAAGTAAAAAGACTCGTGTAAGTCACCACTTAGGTTTTTAAATCAGTCTTTGATATGTAGGAATAATAGAAGTCAAAGAAGTATTCAGAATCAGGATGGTGTAGGGCCTAGTAGTCCAATGTAAGAACTGGCTTAAGTAATAACTTCCCATAAGATGAGAAGCCATTGGAGCCTTTAAGGAGGAGAGTGGCATGATCCAACTTCGGTTTTGAAAGAATCACTCTGGCTTTTGTGTTGAGAATAGTTGTAGAGAAGGTAAATGAAGAAGCAAGGAGACTTGTTAGGAGGTTATTACAGTGGTCCAGGCAAGTCGTGATGGCTTGGACCAGGATGGGAGCAGTGGAAATTGTGAGAAGTGGTCAGATTCTGGATATATTTTGAAGATAGAGCAAACAGTGTTTGTTGACATATCAGATGGGGGGTGTGAAAGCAGAATCAAGAATGACTCCAAACTTTTTGGCATGAGCAGCTAGAAGGATGGAATTGTCATTAACAGATTGGGAAGATAGGGAAACATTTAATTTTTTTTTTTAATGTAATCATAAGTTTGAGATTCCTATTAGAATTAGACATCCAGGTGAAAATGTTAAGTAAGCCACTTAAAATATATGGGTCTGAGGTTTAAGAGACTGGTTGGGGCAGAAGATAAAATTCCAAAGTCATCAGCATATAAAAAAAAGCATATAGTTGGTTTTTAAAGCCATAAGACTGGGTGGGATTGCCAAGGAAGACAAAGAGAAGAAGTCCAATGACTGAGCTGGGGCAATCCAACATAAAGAAGATGAGAGAGAAATAGCAAAGAAAGCTAAGAAGCTGCATCCAGAGAGGTAGGAAAACCTAGAGAGTGTGGTGCTCTGAAAACCAAGTGACAAAAGTATTTTGAGGAGGAATGTCAAATGCTGTTAATGGGTGAAATAAAATGAGGACTGAGAAATGACCTCTCGGTTTTGCCCAATGGAGGTTCCTGATGACAAGAGCAGTTTTGATGGAGTGGTGGTAAGAAAAACGTTTTAGAAATGGTGTCTTAGTTATCTAGTGCTGCTACAACAGAAATACCACAAGTGGATGGCTTTAAGAAAGAGAAATTTATTCTCTCACAGTCTAGTAGGCTAGAAGACCAAATTCAGGGTGTCAGCTCCAGGGGAAGGCTTTCTCTCCCTGTTGGCTCTGTGAAGGGTCCTCGTCATCAGTCTTCCCCTGGTCAAGGAGCTTCTCTGCACACGAGCCTCAGGCCCCAAGGATGTGCTCTGCCACTGGCACTGCTTTCTTGGTGATATGAGGTCCCTATGTCTCTCTGCTCAATTCTCTCTTTTATATCTCAAAAGAGACTGGCTTAAGATGCTATCTATATCAATCACAAAATGAGGACAACAACACAATACTGGGAATCATGGCCTAACCAAGTTGACACATTTTTAGGGGACACAATTCAATCCATGACAAATTAATTCAAGAGAAAATGGATGGAGAAGAATCAGAGACAGTGACTAGAGGTGGGTATTGCTATAAACGAGTGCAAAGAAATGAGGACAGACTATAACTTCCAGAATAATCAATGACAATAGAGCCTATAATAGACGATAGAAAAGTTGGGGCGGGGGGGGGGGAAGCAGAGAGATACCAGAGCAACTAGGAAAAAAAAGGATATGGAAGAAATAGACCTAATTAAATCAATAATCACAAAAATATAAAATGGATTATATTTATCAGTTAAATACCCTCAAATTGGTTAAAATAACAGCAAAATTCAATTATATGCTGTATACAAGAGACTCATCTAAGACAATATGATACCAAATTATTAATAAAAAATATATATACAGTACTAGAAAAATACTTAACAAAAGTAGCAATGTTAATATCAGATAAAAGACATTAAAATATTATTTAAAAGGACAAAGAGGAATATTCCATAGTAACCTTGCAATACAGGAAGAAGAAATTGACAGTTACCCGGAGAAATTAACAAATCCACAATCATAGCACCTCTGAGAGTAAGTCAGCCAAAGAAGAAGATTGAGACTTTATCATGAATTTGGTAACCTAGAAGTCATTGGTGACCTTGATAAGTGTGATTTCTATAGAAGTGGTGGGAACTAACCCCTGATTGGAGTGGGTTCATGAGAGAATGGATGATGAAGATGAGAGCTGTAAAGAGGGGCAAAGTTGTATGGTATCTTAGGAGATAGGACTTAAATAGAATATGTAAGATGGAAGATACTGTGGCATATTTGTAGGCTGATGAAATGGTCCAGTAGAAAGGGGAAAATCGATCGTGCAGGAAAGAAGGGGATAGATGCAGCTGCCAAATCCTTGAGGAGTTGCATAAGTGAAGGGGTTAGCTTTAGATAGGTGCACAGACACCTTATAAAGTATAACATAAGCCAGATTCCAACCACTGTACTAAGATTTTATACGTGTTATTCAATTCTCACATAATTATGAGATAGGCACTATTACCATCCTCATTTTACAGATGGATAAACTAAGGTACAGAAAGATTAATTGTTCAAGAATATACACTTTGTTGACTGGCAGAGTCAGGATTTAAATCCAGGTGGTCCAATTTCTGTTCTTAACCACCATATAATACTGCCTCCAGCTGGCAAAAAAGTAGAGATGATAATGTTTGAATAATACAACAAGTTTAATCTAACAAATACCTTGCACTCTACACACAGAGAAGATAACAATCTTTTCAAGATACCTGAACCATTTACAAAAAGAGGAGGAGGAAGAGGAAAGAAAACATTGTATTAGATCACTAAGGAAGTCTCATTAATTCCAAAGAACATATTGAACATGTGCTGTGACCATACTGCAATAAAATTAGAACTCAGTGACAAAAGCTATAGCTTTTAAAGTCTTGTATGTTTGGAGAACAAAACTCGATGTCAAAATAATCCTTAGGTTGAGGAAATTATAAAATACTTAGCACAAAGTGACTAAGGAAGCACCACATATCAAAACTTACGGGACACAGCTAAGGTATTAAATAAAATGAATGCTGACATACATTTGTCAGGAAACAAGATAGGCTGAAGATAAAATAAGCTGAATGAGAAGCTAGGAAAGAAGGTAGAAAGAAAATAAATACAAAAGCAGAAGAGAAAATTAGAGGAGATTAGCAAATAAAAGGTAATTCATTGAAAAGACTATAAGTAGATAAATCTCTGACAAGACTGATCAGGAAAGAAGAGAGAAGGTGATATAAACAACCAAAAGAAGCCAAACCACAGATGCGATAAACATCATATGCAAGAATACCATGAAAACCACATACCAAAAAAATGGATCTCCTAAATGAAATAGAAAATCTTCTAGGAAAACATAAATTATACAGTACACCTGAGAAGAACTAGGAAACCTGGATAAACTGATAATGAATAAAGAAATTAAGCAATAATCAAAAATGCCCTACCCCAAAATGCAACAGACTCAGATAGTTTTTGTGATGGTTCAGGTTGTGTGTCAGCTTGGCTGGGCCATGATTCTCAGTGCTTGGCAGTTATGTAATGATGTAATTTGGCAGTTATGTAATGATGTAGTCATCCTCCATGATGAGATCTGATGTGATCAGTCAAATCAGTTGTAAGGGTAGCTTCCTCGGGGGTGTGGCTTGCATCCAATGTATATGTGGATGTTCTGGCAAAGCTTGCTCACTTGCTGTAGATCCTGCATCCAGCACATCATCATCTGACCTCTGATTCTTGGGACTTGAGCTAGCAGCCTGCCATATTACCTGCCAATCTTGGATTTGTCAGCCTTTGCAGCCCATGAGCCAGAGGCCTGCTGGGAGAATCCTCAACATATAAAAATCAGTAGAATTTATCAATAATAAACCATGAAAAGCTGTACTTTTTCCCCTCATGAACTTTGAACTGAGCCTCTATGCCTATAGGCAGTTTCAGGAATTGACCTGACCCACAGACTTGGGATATATATGTGAAAGACATTTGTTTCAAAGTAGTAAATATATATATATATATATATATATATATATATATATATATATATATATATTTCACTGGTTTTGATTCCTTCTCTGGAGAACCCAGCCTAAGATAGTTTTCAAGACAAGTTTTACTACTTTGAAACAAATGTCTTTCTTATGTAAACTTTCAGAAAATAGAAGAGGAAAACAATCCAACTTATTTGATTGGGCTTGTGTAACTCATACCCAAACTGGACAAGGACAGACAAGAAAAGAAAATGATACCTCCACATGACACATAGAGAGTTTTAAAACATGTAAATATAAATTAAATCCAACAGCATATGATGATGCACATCGCTGACTAAGAACCACTGGTTAAGTCCACTCGGCACTGAAGGGAGATAAAGGTATTTTAATGACTAAAAGATGACTAGAACTCAGGTGTCTTAACTAAGCCATCTCTCCCACATTAAGTAATACATCATGTCAAGGTGGGGTTTATTCTAGGAACAAACATGGTTCAATATTTGAAGTCTAGCAGTGCAATTCAACGGCAGCGGTTGTTCACTGATGAAATTCTCACCTTCCGTGCAGGAGACCTGGGTTTGATTCCCGGCCAATGCACCTCAAGTGCAGCCACCATTCATCTTTTAGTGGAGGCTTGTGTGTTGCTATGTGCTGAACAGGTTTCAGTGGAGCTTCCAGACTAAGACAGACTAGGAGGAAAGGCCTGGTGATCTACTTCTGAAAAATCAGCCAGTGAAAACCCTGTGGGTCACAACAGCCCAATGCCATTGTTCATGGGGTCACCATAAATTGGTGACTTGATGGCAGCTAAGAACAAGAAGCAGTGCAATTCATCACAGTAACAAAATGGAAAGACCATATGCTTATCTTAGTAGATGCAGAAAAGGCATTTGCTGGGGGGCGGGGGGACAATACCTATTTATTAATTAAAAAAAATAAAGAACCTAGCAAACCAGGGCAGAAGGGAACTTTCTTAATCTGATACAGAGAGTCCAGGATACTTGCTAACACTGCTATTATTAGAGGTCCTAGCCAATGTGATAAGATTAGAAAAAGAAATAAGGGGTATGAGGACTATACTGAAAGAGACTAAATTGTCTAAATAGAAAATCCAAGAGAATCAACTATTAAAACTAATAGGAGAGTGCAGCAATATTGCTGGATACAAGATCAACATACAAAAATCAGTGGAATTTATTTATCAATAATAACCCAAGAAAAGCTGTACTTTTCCCCTCATGAACTTTGCACTGAACCTCTATGCCTAAAGGCAGTTTCAGGAATTGAGAAAGCAGATAGGACTAATTTTGAGGGACAAAACCAAGTTCTGAGTAATAACCACCGAGAATTGGAGCCGGGCTACCATAAAAATATCACAGCAATGTTGAAAACAGTAACCTGTATGCCCACTGCCTTCTGAGCTAACAGACGTTCTTCCTGAACCATGCCTCAATAAAAACCTCAACTAAAATTTGCTTGGGGAATCACTCCCTACCCTGGTATTCCTGAAAAATACTTGCCTTCAACTCTAACTAGTTTTGGTTTCTGCTTTGATACACTGAACAGAAAATTTAATTTAAAAGAGAGAGAAAGACTTTTCACAGTAGCAACATTTGCTCTAAAGCCTTGCTGTTCTGCTGTACAGAAGCATCAATGTCATCTGGGAGCTTATTAGATGTGCAGGATTCGGGCCTCATCCCAGACTTACTGAGTCTAAATTTTAACCCCCGGTAATTTCTATGCACAAATGCAGGTTGCACTTTCAGTACCAAGGTTTGAAATTACATAGATTAAGTCTCTCAATTCTAGAATCTTAATTCTACACTCTCTCATCTAACTCCTTCCTTTCTGCCTTCAAGCAATGTATCAACACCACCATCTCTGCCCATGTCCACAATCTTTTCTTTTTCCCACGATCATTCTTTAAATACAAAAACATAACATCTTCCATTCTCCTTGCTTTTCCTTCTAGCTTCCATCTCATTTCCGTCTTTTATTTCCAGGCCTTCCAATCAAGTGAATTGTACTTCCTACACCCATTTCCTTACCACCCTTTCCTTCTTTGGATTATAGCCTGACCATACACCTGAAACTGCCCTCCCAAAGATCACCAATGGCCTCCTACCAAGGCAGATGCAGAAACCTCTTATGTTTTGTCTTCCTGCTCTTTGCAGCATTTGACATCATCTTCTATTATATACTCTCGACTCTCCTGACTTTCTTACCGATCCTTCACATTGGCTGGTTCTTCCAACTTCACAAGTGATCCAAAACCGTTAACAGCAACTGTCATCTCTACACCAGTGATTGTTGCATCTACACCTTCAGCTTTGAACTCTGGTCTCTTCTTTTATGTCTATAAAATACATTCCCACTAGGAAGCCACACCTGTACTGTAAACTCAACAGGCACATATGGAATGTATCTTCATCCTGAAAAATTAGTTCTCTTCCCGGTATTTCTGTATTTCACCACACTACCATCATTTTCTCAGCCATATAAACCTAAAGTTTTGACTTCTTCTCTTCAGAAGTCAACTCCTCTTGATTTCTTCTGTATTCTGTGGTCATGGTAGTTGTATAGAAAGTTTACATGGCAAATTAGGTTCCCATTTAACATTTTCTACACAGCTTGTTCTTTGACATGGGTCGTATTTTTCATAATGTGTCAGCATTCTCATTATTTCCATTCTTTTTGTTCTGTTGCCATTAGTCTAGCTTTCCTGCCCCTCCTTAGCTTCTCATTTTTGTTTTAGAATAAATGTTGACCATGTGGTCTCATATAACTGATTATTTAAGGAAGCACAGTATTCACAGGAGGTATTGTTTATTTTATAATCCAGTCTATTATTTGGATGAAAAGTGACCACCAAGAGTGGCTTCAGCTCCAAATTCAAGGGCTATCTTAGGGCAATATCTCTATCAGTCCAGTAATTCTGGCCTTTTTTAGGAATTTGAGTTTTGTTATACATTTTTCTCCTTTTCTGTCCAGGACCTTCTACTGTGTCCCTGAAGAATGGTCAGTAGTGGTAGCCAGGCACCATCTAGTTCTTCTGATCTCAGGCTAGATGAGGTTCATGTAGGCTATTAGTCCTATGGACTAGTTTCTTCTTTGAGTCTTTGGTTTCCTTCATTCTCTTTTGTTCCAGATGAATAGAGACCAATAGTTTTATCTTAGCCACTTGCAAGCTTTTAAGACCCCAGACACAACTCACCAAACTAGGTTGTAGAATATTATCTTCATGAACTATGTTATCCCCATTGACCAAGTTATCCTATGAGACTATGGTTCCAAGCCTTTGAACCCGGTAAACCTATTCTGCAAGGTGTTTGGTTTTGTCCAGGAAGTATCCATAACTGTGTCCCCTATGTGGTTTATTATATATATGAATATATATGTGATGGACATAAACATTTATATACGTATGCCTAAAGATACACCTGTACATGCATACCCATATACTCATATGTGCCTTCCTATAAAAAAAAAATATATATATGTATTTTTTTATACACATATATGCATACATGTCTACCGATATACTACATACATTTTTTTTGGCTGTTATTGTTGTTGCAAAATTGTATGTTATAGCATTTACTGAAATTTTCCTTTGCGTATTTCTTAGTGTCTTCATTTACGTTGGATAGGTTTTACAGACTTCACGCATATTGGGTATTGCCTTTCCCCTCATCAAAAATAACTAGTATCTACTGTCTAGAAAGTGATTCCCCCTCCCTCCTCCTACCATCCCTGGTAATCATTAAAGAATGGTGCTTTCTATGTGTATACCTGAGTCAGAACTGACTCGACGGTACCTAACAACAACAACCTATTCTTGACTTTTTATAAAAGTGAGACCATACAATATTTGTCCTTTTGTGATTGACTTATTTCACTCAGCATAATGTCCTCCAGATTCATCCATGTTATCAGGTGTTCCATGAAGTCCTCATTGTCCTTTATAGTTGCACAGTATTCCATTGTATGTATGTACTACAATTTGCTTTTCCATTCATCTGTTGATGGGCATTTAGATTATTTCCTTTTTTTTTTTTTCCTGTTGTGAATACTGCTGCAATGAACATAAACCTGAAAACCAAACCCATTGCAACCAAGTCCATTCTGACTCAGAGTGACCATAAAGGATAGAGTAGAACTGCCCCCCTAGGGTTTCCAAGAAGCAGCTGGTGGATTCGAACTGCTGACCTTTTGGTTAACAGCCGAGCTCTTAACCACTGCACTACAGGGCTCTGCAATGAACATAAGTGTGCATATGTCTATTTGTGTCACTGCTTTTATTTCTCTAGGATATATACCTAGGAGTGGGATTGCTGGATTGAGTAAATATGGTGAAAGGATACAACCCTAAGACACACTTTTCTGACTTTAAACCATGCGGTATCCCCTTGTTCTGTTCAAACAACTGCCTCTTTATCTACGTACAAGTTCCTCATAAGCACAATTAAGTGTTCTGGAATTCCCATTCTTCACAATGTTATCCATAACTTGTTATGATCCACGTAGTCAAATGCCTTTGCATAGTCAATAAAACACAGGTAAATATGTTTCTGATATTCTCTAGTTTCAGCCAGGATCCATCTGACATCAGCAATGATATCCCTGGTTCCACACCCTCTTCTGAATCCAGCTTGAACCTCTGAAAGTTCCTTGTTGATATACTGCTGCAGCCACCCTTGAATTTTACCTGCGTGTGATATTAATGATATTGTCCGATAATTTCCACATTTGGTTGGATCACCTTTCTTGGGAATAAGCATGAATATAGATCTCTTCCAGTCAGTTGGCCAGGTAGCTGTCTTCCAAATTTCTTGGCATAAACGAGTGAGCACTTTCAGAGCTGCATCTGTTTGTTAAAACATCTCAGTTGGTATTCCATCGGTTCCTGGAGCCTTTTCTTTGCCAATGCCTTCAGTGCAGCTTGGACTTCGTCCTTCGGTACCATTGGTTCCTGATCACATGCTACCTCCTGAAATGGTTGAACATCAACCAATTCTTTTTGGTATGGTGACTCTGTGTATTCCTTGCATCTTCTTTTAATGCTTCCTGCATCGTTTAATATTTTCTCCATAGAATCCTTCAGTATTGCATCTCGAGGCTTGAATTTTTTCTTCAGTTATTTCAGCTTAAGAAGTGCCCAGCATGTTCTTCCATTTTGGTTTTCTAACTCCAGGCCTTTGCACATGTCCTTATAATGCTTTCCTTTGTCTTCTCAAGTCATCCTTTGAAATCTTCTGTTCAGCTCTTTGACTTCATGATTTCTTCCTTTTGCTTTAGCTACCCGACATTCAAGAACAAGTTTCAGAGTCTCTTCTCACATCCATTTTGGTCTTTTCTTTCTTCCCTGTTTTTTAATGACCTCTTGCTTTCTTGATGTATGAAATCTTAGCCATCTAGTGCTGCCATACTGGAAATACCACAAGTGGATGGCTTTAACAAAGAGAAATTTATTTCCTCAATGTCTAGTAGGTTACAAGTCCAAATTCAGGGTGTTGGCTCCAGAGAAACACTTTCTGTCTCTGTGGGCTCTGGAGGAAGGCTTTCCCTGGTTGAGGAGCTTCTCAGACACAGGGACCCCGAGTCCAAAGGACATGCTCTGCTCCTGGTGCTGCTTTCTTAGTGGTATGAGATCCCCAACTCTCTGCTTGCTTCCCTTTCCTTTTATCTCTTGAGAGATAAAAGGTGGTGCAGGCCACACCCCAGGGAAACTCCCTTTACCTTGAATCAGGGAGGTGACCTGAGTGAGGGTGGTGTTACAATCCCACCCTAATCCTCTCAGCATAAAATTACAATCATAAAATGGAGGACAACCATACAATACTGGGAATCATGGGCTAACCAAGATGATACACACATTTTGGGAGGGACATAATTCAATCCGTGACATTGTCCTTGATGTCATTCCACAACTTGTCTAGACTTCAGTCGTTAGTGTTCAATGTGTCAAATCTGTTCTTGAGATGGTCTCTAAATTCAGGTGCGATATACTTAAGGTTGTACTTTGGTTTTCGTGGACTTTTTCTAATTTTCATCAGTTTCAGCTTAAACTTGCATATGAACAACTGATGGTCTGTTCCTCAGTCAGCCCCTGGCCTTGTTCTGACTGATGATATTGAGCTTTTTTGGCCGATTTGACTCCCGTGTATTCCATCTAGCAAGGCCCACGTGTATAGTCGCCCTTGTTTATGTTGGTGAAAAAGGTATTTGCAATGAAGAAGTTCTTGGTCTTGCAAAATTCTATCATGTGATCTCTGGCATCGTCTCTATCACCAAGACCACTATTTTCCAATTACCTATCCTTCTTCTTTGTTTTCAACTTTCGCATTCCAATCACCAGTAATTATCGGCTCATCCTAATCGCATGTTCGGTCAATTTCAGACTGCAGAATTTGGTAAAAATCTTTAATTTCTTCATCTTTAGCCTTAGTGGCTGGTGCATAAATTTGAATACTAGTCATATTAACTAGTCTTCTTTGTAGGTGTATGGGTATTATCCTATCACTGACAGTGTGGTCCTTCAGGATAGATCTGGAAATGTTCTTTTTGACGATGGATGCAACGCCATCCCTCTTCAAGTTATCATTCCCAGCATAGCAGACCATATGATTGGCCAATTCAAAATTGCCAATACCAGTCCATTTCAGCTCACTAATGCCTAGGATATCAGTGTTTATGTGTTCTATTTCATTTTTGACGATTTCCAATTTTCCTGGATTCATATGAGAAACTGACAGATGTGGAGAAATTTTACAATCATATAGTGCTTTTTTTGTTGTTGTTAGCTGCCACGTAGGGAGACCCCAACTCATGGTGACATCGAGTGTTAGAGAGTAGAACTACTCCAGAGGGTTTTCTTGGCTGTAATCTTTACAAAAACAAATCTCCAGGCCTTTCTCCCATGGAGCCACTAAAGAAACTGCCAAACTTTTGGTCAGCAGAGTATCGCGAACCACTTGCACCACCTAGTGTTTTTATAAGGTATCATTTAAATTTATCTTCATAATAACTCTATTAGAAATTATTCACAGGTGAGGAAACTGAAGAAAGGTTGCGGAGTCATTAAAGAGCAGCATTGAGCCTTCATCTCACATTTTCTGTGACTGCCAGCTGCCTTGTCTTTCCATTTGTACCATGAGGAAGTAGCACCATATTTCTTATGGTTTGATTTCCATTCTTGCAGCCACGTCATCACAGTTTTATGCCTTGATTATTCCAACCAGCCTCTTTATGTCCCAGTTTTCCTCCCTGTTCCCACCAAATACAGCTCGCTCCTGTTGCCAGATCAATCTTCCTCTAGTATCATTAACACTTCGTTGGAATTCCTTACATCCAATGTTGAGGAGGAGATGAAATGCTTCATCCCCACTCTTGAAGTTTTCTTTCTTTGCAGAGTGAGATTAATTAATGCAACACTCCTATCTGCTGCCCCATCCCTTACTGTCCTCATGGAGGTTGAATGAATAATCCAGTTGGTGGGTGATTGCCTTTCATCCAAGTTTCCCAACTGGGTGGATCCAATCTATCAAAGTTTGATAGATTAACTGTGAAGGATTTGTTTTCTTTCTCCTTCTCCACAAGACCAGTAGGAAGCAGCAACTTTAGTGAAAGTATTTGCTCTGTATACTTACACTCTCCCTTAAGATAGGGAATTAGCAAGCCCATTTAGGCTATCACATGAAGCTAGCTAACCATTAATAATAAAAGAAATGTTTTCTTTCTCCATCTGCTTTGTGTCTTGTTTCTCAAGAACGT